>NC_079882.1:17675000-17984166 GCF_029227915.1 Hydractinia symbiolongicarpus | reverse complement strand
GATAGACAGTTTGGCAAGATACAATGCTAACACCAGATTCTTTGTTTTGGTTCCTTTATTGTCTCAGGGGAAGATGTTACGACATAAAGTGATGATGATTGTTTTGATTATCGTTTTCGTCTCTATATATTCTAACATCAAATATTCTGTACAAGTAAAGTATAGCCAATGATCTCCATCGTAGATCTCCATTAAACAATATCACAGTCACAAAATTTAGCTTATTAGACATGCATTTTTCGGCGACATCAAAGCAAAATGAACACATCCACTTTCATGCCGTGGAAAAATCCACTTTGGCAAAATAGCAATGGAAAAATAGGTTGTTTTATTCGTTGCCTGTAATTAGTGGCTGTTGGAACGCTGGTCAAAATAATGTATAATGTCTGCTTTTGGCGAATGCTTAAGATATAGGGGTTTAAAAATTTTGCTGATGTCATCAAAGTCCTGTCGAAACACAATTTTTATTTTTATTTTTATGCCCGTTGCCTTTATCATATAGATCTTGAAACGCTGGTCAAGAAAATTTATAGGATCATGTATTTTTGACAAACAGTTGCAGAGATAGCTATTAGGGTTTGGAGCTTTCTGACGTCATCAACTCGTCTATTCCAAAACAGATTTGGGAACCCAGGTTTGGGAAACTTATCCAAATTGGTCCCAGTTCGTCCCTGGTTACCCATGCGGTGAAACATTATTGACGTCACCACCTCGTTTCCAAGTTATTTGGCCTCAAATTTTTAAGTGCACTGTAATGGCTTTATTAATCTATATAATAATACGCCAGTTCCGTGTGTCTGTAACAGACAAAGTGGATATGTTCATTTTCCTTTAATCTTACCGAAATTTTCTTTGAAGTAACCGAAAAATGCATGTCTAATATGCTAAATTTTCTGACGGTACGGCGCGACGTCAATAACACCACTTTAACGTCAATATCCTATATTAAATTAATGAAGCCGTTACAGTGCACTTAAAACTTTGAGGCCAAATAACCTGAAAACGAGGTGGTGACGTCAATGATTTTTCACTGCGTGGGTAACTAGGGACCACCTGGGACCAATTTGGGTAAGTTTCCCAAACCTGGATCCCCGAATCCGTTTCGGAATGGACGGGTTGATGACGTCATCACAAAACCTTCAAATCCCAATATTTCTGCAACCGTTTGTCAAAAGTGCACGTTCCTATACATTTTCTTGATCAGCATTTCAAGATCTATATGATGAATGCAACGGGTGTACGAATTTGTGAAGAAATTTTTTTTTGAACTTTTGGTAGGGACTTTGCTGACGTCAGCAAAATTTTAAAGCCCTTAAATCTCCTTAGGCGTTTGTCAAAAACATAGGATACTATACATTTTCTTGATCAGCGTTTCAAGATCTATACGATGAAGGCAACAGGTATACAAATTTCTAAAAAAAAGTTTTGGGGGTTTGACTGGCCATTGCTGACGTCAGCAAAATTTTAAAACCCTTATATCTCATTAACCGCTCATCAAAAGCACATGATCATATACATTTTCTTGATCAGCAGTTTAAGCTCTACACAATAGAGGCAACGTGGAAACACAGTTCTGATTTTTTTTTGTGGATGGGTTGCTGACGTCATCAAAATTTTTATTCTGCCTCAGTGGATTTTTCCACGGGCTTTATCGACTAGTCTATATATTAATACGCCTTGTGTGTGTGTGTGCGCACGGTGAGGCCATGTCACACAAATCACGGGTCACTTTCTTACGACGTGGCGTTACGCTAAAACTTACTATGTTAAAAAAACGCTAATCAGAGGGTTAATATATAAGTATTTAATTCTCTTTTCTTATTTCTTTAAAAAATAAAACTCTTTTTCCTTATTTTATTAAAGCTAATTTTTATTTTATTTTTAAATGTTTTTATTTGTTTTTTTGTTGTAAAGCCCCACTGGGCGTTATAGATAGAATATAATTTAATTTTACCAACGGTTTACCATGTGCGCGTCGTATCTCACGGAAACAAAGTTTATCAACTGAAAAAGGAAAAGCGCAGCGAAGAAAGTTGTCTCTTTTTCAAAGTAATCCTGAAAAAAGTTATTTCAAGCAATGTTTACTCATCATGACGTTAGAACAAAGCTTATTTGCTTCTTCTATCATTTTGGTGTTCTGGTACCGAGGTTGCTTTCTTTTTTTTAAAAAAAAACTATCGAATTCGAATGATAATTCGAATCTAAGATGTAAAGAACAAAACTGTTGTTGTAGAGCGACTGTTGATGTCGAGCGAGAATAAAAAAAAGTTTATTTGTTTCTTCTATCATTTTGGTGTTCTGGTACCGAGGTTGCTTTCTTTTTTTTTAAAAAAACTATCGAATTCGAATGATAATTCGAATCTAAGATGTAAAGAACAAAACTGTTGTTGTAGAGCGACTGTTGATGTCGAGCGAGAATAAAAAAAGTTTATTTGTTTCTTCTGTCATTTTGGTGTTCTGGTACCGAGGTTGCTTTCTTTTTTTTTAAAAAAAACTATCGAATTCGAATGATAATTCGAATCTAAGATGTAAAGAACAAAACTGTTGTTGTAGAGCGACTGTTGTGTCGAGCTAGTTTATGTTGTCGCCAGAAATATTTGTTATAAAGAAGAAAAACGTACGATGATATAACGTCAAAAAGAGAACTGATTGGAAATGTATTAGACAATTGTAGCTAGCTATACATTTTCAATTTTTTTTCTTCGGGATGAAGCGAAGTTTAGTAATCTAAGTAAAAAACTGATTGGACTTTTATCCAGAGAACGTTAGCTACTACTGAGAAAGCGAAAGAAAACAGGTGTGTTGTTTAGTTTATCTGGTAAAGAGATAAGTTTAGGTGTGTAACGATTTTTTAACCGTTTTAACTTTCAGAGCTCAGCTTTTCCTTTAAATTTTTATTTTCTTGTTGCGTCTTGAGCTTACGCGTTTTCTTTAGACACAATTTTTATAAGAATCTAAAATGTAAAACACAAAACTATTGTTGTAGAGCGACGTTTTTAAGCCGTTTACACACTTCCAGCTAAACTTTCCTTTAAATAGTTTTTCTTCTTTCTTCTTACCTTAAAAAATAAAACTCTATTTTACTGAAAACTTTATTTTATTAAAACTATTTTTATTTTATTTTAAACGTTTTTATTTGTTTTGTTTTTATTTTAAAAGCCCCACGGAGTCGTTATAATTATAATAATTTGATTTTACCCCCGGTTTACCATATGCGCGCCGTATCTCCCGGAAACAAGTTGCTTATCAACTAAAAAAAGGAAACCGAAGCGAAGAAGGTGGTCTCTTTTCCAAAGTAATCCTGAAAAAGTTTATTCAAACAATGTTTACTCATCATGAGGTTAGATTAAAGCTTATTTGTTTTTTCTATATTTTCCATTTTTGTGTTCTGGAACCGAGGTTGTATTGCATTCGAATATGAATGTAATTCGAATCTCAAATGTTGTAGAGCGACAGTTCTTCTCAAGCGAGAATAAAAAAAGTTTATGTTGTGGTCAGAAATATTTGTTATAAAGAAGAAAAACACACGATGATATACCGCCAAAAAGAGAATTGATTGGAAATGTATCAGAAAATTGTAGCTAGCTATACATTTTCAATTTGTTTTCTTTGCGATGAAACGAAGTTTAGTAGTCGAAGTAAAAAACTGTTTGTACTTTTATCCAGAGAACGCTAGCTAGCATCCTACTTAGAAAGCGAAAGAAAACCAGGTGTGTTGTTTAGATTATCTGATGGAGAAATGTAATTTAGGTGAATAACGTTTTTAGGCCGTTTACACGCTTCCAGCTAAACTTTCCCTTAAATATGAAGTTAAATATGTTGTGTTTTAAGCCTGAACATATTTTTTTGTAAGAATATACACAGGGTCAGTTAGGGATATCTTAAGAATATGTCCAACCTCGATTGTTTGTTCTAAAATAACAGAATTTGCCAATAGCTATAGCAACTTATAGCAAGCTTTATTTTATTAAGGCTTTATATATTTTCAGGACATAGACATGCTAAGAATATAACTAAGAATAACAAGAATAGTATTTGTCAAGAAAGTTGAGAACTTTTTTGTAAGAATTTATATACTTTAATCAATGGGTCAGAATACAGTTGACTCTCTCTATCTCGACTACCCTCTATCTCGAACATCTCTCTATCTCGAACCAAAGTCTCGGTCCCTTGGACATTTGTGTAGGCTCTAAGCTATTTTCCTCTCTTTATCTCGAACCTCTCTATCTCGAATACCTCTCTATCTCGAACCAAAATCTCGGTCCCGTCTGACTGTTTCTCTCTCTATCTCGAACTTTTCCGGATTTAAGAACCTATTTACACTAAAAATCGAATTAAAATGTTCCATTTTCGAACGAAAATGTTTGACGTTCGAATTCTAAAGTCACTCACAAAGCATTGTTTACAGTGTTTTGAACCAGAAACCTTCTTGAGGTGAAGATGTCGGCTTTAAAAAGAAAACTCAATAACGTTTCTTTAATTCAAAAATGTCAAATAATTCGGGAAATCGAGAAAGGAATGTCAAACAAGGAGGCAGCAGAAAAATACGGGATCCCCAAAAATACAATTTCAACTTGGATGAAAAAAAAACATAAGATCCTACAAAGCTTGGAAGAACAAAAAACCGCGTCTGGTTCGAAAAAGGTTCGAGGCTGTGATTATGAGCAGATAGACAAGGCTGTTTTCAAATGGTTTACTGTTCAAAGAAGCCAAAACATTCCGATCGATGGCAATTTGATAAAAGAAAAGGCACTCAGTTTTGCTAAAAACTTTGATTGTTCAAGTTTCAAGGCTTCCGATGGTTGGCTGGACAAATGGAAAAAAAGGTAAATAACATAGTTATAATTTTCATTTCGTGTATAAAAACAACGTGATTACATATCAAACACTAAAATTACAGCTTCTGTTTTTTCAAAATCTCTACCATTGACTTTTGCCCGGATAAGCTTAGAACACAGGGGACCTGCATTCCATCACCATCTCCAAGATTAACTGCCTTTCCAGTAACAGTTATATCACATCTCCCAAATTGATCAGCACGAAGGAAAATAAAATATGGTTTTAGCAAACTTTCCATTTTCTCCTAACGGCAAATGTCCGACTATTTTCCCATCTTTTTCAACGGCTACAGCGTATTTGTCGACAGGGTTGTGAGGTTCCATTTCTCCTTGTAGTTTTTCTTGTTGGACTGGTGTCCATAAACTTTTGTAAACATGGTACCCTTTTATGTAAGATGTAATGTCAGTGGAAGACAAAACGACGAGTGGCATATTTTCAGTTAATTCAATTTCTTGTCCCAGTAAATTTATAGCCATATTGTTCATTACAGATTCTACTACACTCCACGTGTTCAACAATATAATTTGTAAACAGATAAGAATCGAATCGAACCAATCTTAAAATTTATGTTCGATTGTGTTATGTTCGATTAATATTAAGGGCTGGTTTACACGAAACATTTTTATTTATTTACTTTTTCAGGCACAGCATTTCCTTGAAAGTTATCGGTGGTGAATGTAAGTCAGTTACAAATCAAATGACAAGCTCCTGGAACGAAACCACGCTCCCAACCATTCTGTCGAATTACAAATTGGAGGACACTTTCAACGCAGACGAATTTGGTTTGTTTTACCAATGTCTTCCCGAGAAAACATACCACCTCAAAGGAGAAAAGTGTTCTGGGGGGAAGAAGAGCAAGTTGAGATTCACTGGAATGGCCGCAGCAAGTGCTACTGGAGAAAAGTTGCCAATGTTCGTCATTGGCAAATCAAAAAGACCTCGCTGCTTTAATAACATCAAACATCTCCCTTGCCAATACACATCACAAAAGAAAAGTTGGATGGATAGTGAAATATTTGAAAACTGGGTCCGGAAACTGGACCAAAAGTTTCGTGTAGACGGGAGAAAAATCGTTCTTATAATCGACAACTGTCCAGCACACCCATCGATCTCGAACTTAACAAACATTCATCTCGTTTTTTTGCCCCCTAACACAACGTCTGTGTTGCAACCGATGGACCAAGGTGTCGTACGAAGTCTAAAAGCGCATTACCGAAGGAGAGTTGTACGTTTGCTGTGCAGTGCTTTGGAGAACAACAAACCTTTGCCAAAGATTTCAATTTTAAGCGGAATGAAGATACTGGCTGATCCTTGGGAGGCTGTAACTAAACAAACCATCATCAATTGTTTTAAGAAATCTGGAATCTCTTCTACAGGACAACAGGATGCTATTGCTGATTCGGATGACCCATTTAAAGATCTTCAAGAAAGTTTGGATGATTTAAGAGAGGCTGATCCATCATTGGTACCAAATGATCTCAGTGCTAATGATCTTGTGACCTTGGATGATGAGGTTATCGCAACCGCCCCTCAAATCTCTAATGAGGATATCATTGATGAATTTCGGAAATCTCAGGACGACGAAGCTGAAGACGATGGCAGTGACATGGAGGATGATTCATTTGATATAGTTGTCGAAAAACCATCAAGATCAAAAGTCGAGTGTAGTATTGATCTTTTGAAAGATCTAGCAATGTGTTGCCGAAAAAGGCAATGAAATGCAAATGCTTATCTCCAAATTCGAAAAAATGTATAATGAAGTCAGAGTGGCATCACTTAAACAAAAAGACATAACCGATTTCTTTAAATGAAGCTGTAAATTTATTTTATGTATTTATTTTAAAAGAAGTCTTGTGCATTGAATATTAACATTTTAACATCTCTCATTGACCTCTATCAACTCCCGATACACTGAAGGTTAAAAATACGTTTTTTACGAAAAAATCCAATTTTTGTCAATTTTTCTCTATCTCGAACTTTCTCTATCTCGAACAAATTTTCTGGTCCCTTGCGAGTTCGAGATAGAGAGAGTCAACTGTATCCTAAGAATATGTCTAAACTCGATTGTTTGTTCTAATATAAAAATTTGTATAATGCACAAATTTAATAAATTTTCCTTTTTTATTGCGTATATATCTCACAAACTGAACGTTTTTCTCTCCAAAGCAATGGACCGTTACATGTAGCAGAATTTTACCTATAGCAACTTATAGCGAGCTTTATTATATTAAGTCATTATATATATATATTGAAGCCATAGCCTTGCTAAAAATATATTAAGAACAATAAAAATAGTATTTGTCACGAAAGTTAAGAGCATAAGGCTAAAACGGAATAACACAATTCTTATAAAATACACGGTGTATATCCTAGATAAGAATTTTATAAACTATAAAAAGTAATTTTTCCGTTGTTACTGGTTTTTAAATCAATGTTTACATCTGTTACGTTACCGTTTAAAATATTATTCGATTCTTAAACTCGAAAACACTGCATTGTTATCATGCACGGCACGTTTGCGCATTGGTAGGGTTGCTGTATGCAATAGACTAAATAGCTAATTTGGTATGATGCATTAGAAACTGTACGTTGTGGAAATTTTGCAATAACCCTTTTTTGTGTAACTTAACGATTTTTCCTAATGTCTGGTATATCATTTTCCCTGGTGTACTTCTGGCATGGCAAAGCAAGTATATAGCTTAAGCAGATTTAGATTTTTACATGACCATTGGTAGCCACCTTCGGTTTTGTTAGACCTTTTGCATTTTTATTTTACTTTATTTTTAATTTGTTGTTGGACCTGCTTATATTTTTAACGTTCTGTATAATGCAGATTGTTAGCAACCTCAATCCCAGGGCTTTTTTCTCTTTTATTTCTATTTTTTTATTGCTGCACATGCTAATTTTTTGGACGTTTTGTTTCAGCGGGTATAGATATAGAATAATGCAAATTGTGACTTTTAAAAATTCAAATTCCTATGTTCTATGTTTTTATTTGGCACCCCTCAAAATGACTTAATGAGAGATTCAGTGATTCTTCCACGGAAATTCGGCTAGTTTAATATACTTTTCTTTGACGTTAATATTAGTAACGTTAAAGTTTGGTAAATTACAAAACAATTTTATAGGTGATATTTTACAGACTTCATTGAAGAACATTATGGAAAATATAATCGACTTTGCAAAAGTGACAGACAGACACACGGAACTGGCGTATTATTATAGAGATTTGTGTTGTTTTACATGAAGCCATCTTTCTATGTCTACATATGTACAAGAATAGCCTGTGAAATTTATGTTTATTTATTTTTATTTTTTTATTTAGATATATATATATATATTTCGCCAGTATATAAGTATGTATATATATAAATTACAATGCTAGTTGGCATATAATAACGGCAGAAGCAAGTAAAAGACACAAGGTGTCTTATCATCAAGCCTAGTGTTGCAACCTCGATCCCAGAACCTGTAGCGTTTTTTGATATGAGGATGAAACGCGTACAAGGCCCTGGTACAACAGACCTAAAATTCGTCCAAAATTAAGCATGCAGAGAAAAGTAATGTATGCGTGACGTTTCAATCAAAGATGGTGTTTTAGTGGCATGAATTTGTAAAGTGTTTTGTTTGGTTTTTGTAGGTGGAGGTACCTAGCTATACACCGTACAATTCCAGAATAGATACAACCCTTAGTGACTTTCTAGTCATTCTGTGGTGTATACATGTAGTAAAAACTACAGCACTTATAAATATTATAGAATAATTTACACCAGCTGAAAAATAACAAATGAAAGGATGGACACCACTTCTTAGCAATGTTGGGGAAAATTCAGAGATCTTTAGAGCGCCAAAATATTCCTTACTATAACGTCAAATGTTTAGAGTCAATAGTGTGAGGACAAGGACGTCATTGGACTTTTATCAAAAGCATATGGAAAATCTTTAATTTTTGAACTGTTAGCTAGCTACCAAATGCAATTATTAAAGATGAAGTGAATTTTTCTGTAGATGTATAGGAATGGCTTAATACATTTTATGTAGTTCAATATTTGAGAAGAACGCTGTACAGATGTTGTTCGAGGATCTCTGTCTTAACAATAAAATGGAAGATATGTTGTCGTCATTTGTATTGGATGGTCATTATTGGGGCAATTTTGAGTGAAAGAGAAAAAAATATAATGAAATTAAATATATATACATTTATATAAAGTACAAAACAGGTGTTGAAGCAGTAAGCCTCGTCAATAACACAAGCTTTGATAATTTTTGATAAATTTTTTTGATAAATATATATTATATATATATATATATATATATATATATATATATATATATATATATATATATATATATATATATATATATATATATATATATATATATATATATATATATATATATATTGCTAAATCGCCCTAATGTGGACAACTAAAGCAAAAAAAACTATCGTAAAGTGGACACGATCGTAATGTGGACATTTTTCGTGTCCACGTAACGTTTGCGCTAATTTCTAACCCTCTTTTGTTAACGCAGTCATAATGACATCTAATTGTCATTCTTAAGGGCCTAACAGAGTACTAATTAAGGTACTGTATGCATATTTTTACGCAGCGCAATTATTAAAAAATAGGAATATTGGATTTGGGGTATATATCTCTCTTTTGTAATTTTCGTACATTAGGTGGACACGATATATATCTTGCAATTCTGAAGCAGCGGGAGGCTATATCTCGGTCGTTTTGATGACGTGGTCTGTAACACAAAGGAGGCTCCTAATTATATTGTTTTTATGCAAAATTATGTCGGTATAAAAGATATATTGCAATTTTATTGGTTTGGCCTGCAAAAATACCGCGAAAATTTTCAGCACATATTCTCACCAGCCGGCATGCCGTACATCCATAATGGCACCTTTGTTTATCATGTGGATTGTCCTGTGGGAACGATAAAGTGTTAATTATTTTGTTTTTATGGAATTTCTCTGCCTTGTTTATGTGAATAAAGTAGATGAGGTAAACCCTATGTTATATTTCACCTCAATGTGCAGAAACAAGTAATATAATTTATCTGATTGCCAAGTTTCGCTCAGCTACTTTGCTAACTAGCCAGAAAAGAGTGGTTAGCTAGCTAATGTACGTTTCTATTTATGTAGTCAAACAAGTAGCCACCAATGTTAGTTATCGAAAAATCAAAAAAATATATAAGTGGCTAAGCTTTAGCTAAGTATCTGGCTACCTTTAGATGGATATATATTGCTATATTTCCTATGTTTTAGGGTTGTGTGAGCACTGAGAGTGGATTTAAGCTATCCATTTTGTTAAAAAAATGGCCAAGGTAGCTCAAGTTCAATACAATACTGTAAGTAGGAATTTAAATTTTGTTGTTGGACTATGTGTTCAGCATTTCTAATTCTTGCCACTTAGTGAAAGCTCTTTAGGAAACTGCTGTGTGTCACCTGAACATTTTAATTCTGTGATTTCATTTTTCTTGGTAACTTTCTCTTTCACCAGGCAACACAGAATAGCTATATATGACATGATATCCGGAGCTTTACATCTAGGATACAAAACTTTTTGGTGGCCACTAATCAACAGGATTGAATTTTCAGTTTTGCATGACTTAATTGAAAACATGTTAGTAGTGTTTTATTCTACGAGGGTGCCGATAAGCCGCATACGCCGTAAAAAGTGCGGGCGTTTTCCGGCTAGTTCGGCGTTTTGTAAGAAATTCGGTATTCGCCCGAAAAAACCCGCATAGGCCCGAACAATGCCCGAAAAACAAAAGGAAACAGACACTGATATGATTCATAAAAACTATAAAAATTAAAATAAACTTACTATGTGGTAGCGAAGTTCTTAAAAGAACTGTTTTTGATGGTTCTTATCGGCACCCTCTTTTTATTCTACAGACCAAGTAATTATATACCCTTCTTTGCCTCTGATTTTTTTAACATGAACTCAGGTATATATATATATATATATATACTTTAAATTTAATCAGAAATTAAATGCTTATATATTATTCATGCTTAGTAAGTGAGTGCGAGTGAGTGCAAACCATCCCGTAAGATTCACATTCAAATGAGGCTATTATATAGCTATTAGATTCAAATGTACGACTTTCTAATCTTGTGCAAAGTGATAAACATGTCACAACTATACATTCAAAACGAAAAGTAAATTTATTTTTTTCTTAATTGGGTGTAAAATTATTTCTGTTAAGTGAAATAAGTACTTTTATATGCCAGTATATTTACAAATGTACATGCTTCGAATATGAAAACTTGCTACCCATGTTGTTGTTTTCCAATTATCTCATGCTTTATGTTGAGCATTGACACCTTTGTGCTGTGGGGTGATGGTAGCAGTTTTAAAAATGGGTGGAATTTTGCTTGTTTCAAGGCACATTTTCCAGATTGTTGTGTGTGAAGTTGTAATTGTTGACTCGCATTTGGGATGAAAATTTCAACATATTAGTTTTAAGTATTTAAGGATATGTAAAGGAAATCTCTATATATGTGTCCACCTTGATTTTTAATATTTATATTTTTGATATGTCCACTTTAGGATGATATTTTCAATACATAAGTTTTAAGTATTCAAGAACATATAAACGAAATATTTATGCATATATATGTTCACTTTGAGTTTTACAATGATAATTTCGACATAACAGTTCTAAAATTTTTAGGGATATGTAAGAGAAATGTCTGCGTGTCCACTGACTCAACTTTTACAATGTGTGCACTTTATGATGTTTATCATTACTTATGTTACTTATGTTAACTTTTGAAGTTGTGGACGACGGACGTCAGTCACTTTTTTCTTTGTTGTTTTGTTTGCTCCATTCGTAGACTAAGTTTAGGTCTGCTTGCACATTTTCAATGTCACTTTCAGAGCTAACCTTCATTGTAAGTCTTGTATCATCTGCAAAGCTTGAGAGAGATGCGTCCTTTACAGAAAGATCAGGAAGATGAGCGGTACAAGCGCACTTCCTTGTGGTACGCCAGAGATGACTTTTGTGGTGTGTGAGTGGTGACCGTTTACTGAGACGTACCCTTATTTTGACTTTCCCAAATTGAACTAGTTGAATGCTTTTATTTATGTATTTTATTGAAGACATTTTTAATAAAAAAAAGATTTATTTTGTTACTTTTAGGATAAAACTTTATTAGGATGTATATTTGACTAAAAGAAAGAAACTTGATTGTATTTTTTTGAAACTGTGGTGATTTGGTAACTGTAAGTGGTCTAAAAAATTGCATCTTGACACGTGGAGGACGGGGATTTTCTTAAAACTTTCCTAAGATTTTAAGGTTGTTGAGGCTCATTTTCTTATCAAAAAAGACATGTAATATCAAAAGAGATGCCTATGTATATGGTCATTTTAAGTTTTACGAGTTATGACTTTGACATATCTACTTTAATATATAGTTTTGGCATATAAATTTAACTTTCTTTAAGAATATCTAAAAAGAAATATGAATGTCCACTTTGAGTTTTAAAATTTATGTTTTTGATATGTCCATGTTAGGATGATAATTGGGACATATTAGTTCAAGAATATGTATAAAGGAAACGTTTATGTATATGTCCACTTTGAGTTTTAAAACTTATGTTTTTGATATGTCCACTTTAGGATGAAAATGTCGACATATTAGTTTTAACTATTTCAAATATGTAAAAAGAAAATGTATATGTCCACCTTAAGTTTTAAAATTTATGTTTTTGATATGTCCACTTTAGCATGATAATTTCGAGATAAAATTATTTTAAATATTCAAGAATATGTAAAGGAATTTCTATGTATGTGTCCACTTTAAGTTTAAAAATTTATGTATTTGGTATGTCCACTTTAGGATGATAATTTTGAGATAAAATTATTTTAAATATTCAAGAATATGTAAAGGAAATGTCTATGTATATGTCCACTTTAAGTTTTAAAATTTATTTTTTTGACATGTCCACTTTAGGATGATAATTTCGACATATTAGTTTCAACTATTCAAAAATATTTAAAAAGGAAATGTCTATGTATATGTCCACTTTGAGTTTTAAAATTTATGTTTTTGATATGTCCACTTTGGATGATAATTTCGACATATTAGTTTTAACTATTCAAAAATATGTAAAAAGGAAATGTTTATGTATATGTCCACTTTGAGTTTTAAAATTTATTTTTTTGACATGTCCACTTTAGGATGATAATTTCGACTAGTTTTAACTATTCGAAAATATTTAAAAAAGAAATGTGTATGTATATGTCCACTTTGAGTTTTAAAATTTATGTTTTCGATATGTCCACTTTAGCATGATAATTTTGAGATAAAATTATTTTAACTATTCAAAAATATGTAAAAAGGAAATGTCTATGTATATGTCCACTTTGAGTTTTAAAATTTATGTTTTTGATATGTCCACTTTAGGATGATAATTTCGACATATTAGTTTTAACTATTCAAAAATATGTAAAAAGGAAATGTTTATGTATATGTCCACTTTGAGTTTTAAAATTTATGTTTTTGATATGTCCACTTTGGATGATAATTTCGACATATTAGTTTTAACTATTCAAAAATATGTAAAAAGGAAATGTTTATGTATATGTCCACTTTGAGTTTTAAAATTTATTTTTTTGACATGTCCACTTTAGGATGATAATTTCGACTAGTTTTAACTATTCGAAAATATTTAAAAAAGAAATGTCTATGTATATGTCCACTTTGAGTTTTAAAATTTATGTTTTTGATATGTCCACTTTGGATGATAATTTCGACATATTAGTTTCAACTATTCAAAAATATGTAAAAAGGAAATGTCTATGTATATGTCCACTTTGAGTTTTAAAATTTATGTTTTTGATATGTCCACTTTAGGATGATAATTTCGACATATTAGTTTCAACTATTCAAAAATATGTAAAAAGGAAATGTCTATGTATATTTCCACTTTGAGTTTTAAAATTTATGTTTTTGACATGTCCACTTTAGGATGATAATTTCGACATATTAGTTTCAACTATTCAAAAATATGTAAAAAGGAAATGTCTATGTATATGTCCACTTTGTGTTTTAAAATTTATGTTTTTGATATGTCCACTTTAGGATGATAATTTCGACATATTAGTTTTAACTATTCAAAAATATGTAAAAAGGAAATGTTTATGTATATGTCCACTTTGAGTTTTAAAATTTATGTTTTTGATATGTCCACTTTGGATGATAATTTCGACATATTAGTTTTAACTATTCAAAAATATGTAAAAAGGAAATGTCTATGTATATGTCCACTTTGAGTTTTAAAATTTATGTTTTTGATATGTCCACTTTGGATGATAATTTCGACATATTAGTTTTAACTATTCAAAAATATGTAAAAAGGAAATGTTTATGTATATGTCCACTTTGAGTTTTAAAATTTATGTTTTTGATATGTCCACTTTAGGATGACAATTTCGACATATTAGTTTCAACTATTCAAAAATATGTAAAAAGGAAATGTTTATGTATATGTCCACTTTGAGTTTTAAAATTTATGTTTTTGATATGTCCACTTTAGGATGATAATTTCGACATATTAGTTTTAACTATTCAAAAATATGTAAAAAGGAAATGTCTATGTATATGTCCACTTTGAGTTTTAAAATTTATGTTTTCGATATGTCCACTTTAGCATGATAATTTCGAGATAAAATTATTTTAAATATTCAAGAATATGTAAAGAAAAATTTCGACTAGTTTTAACTATTCAAAAATATTTAAAAAAGAAATGTGTATGTATATTTCCACTTTGAGTTTTAAAATTTATGTTTTTGATATGTCCACTTTAGGATGATAATTTCGACATATTAGTTTTAACTATTCAAAAATATGTAAAAAGGAAATGTTTATGTATATGTCCACTTTGAGTTTTAAAATTTATGTTTTTGACATGTCCACTTTAGGATGATAATTTCGACATATTAGTTTTAACTATTTAAAATATGTAAAAAGAAAATGTATATGTCCACTTTAAGTTTTAAAATTTATGTTTTCGATATGTCCACTTTAGCATGATAATTTCGAGATAAAATTATTTTTAATATTCAAGAATATGTAAAGAAAAATTTCGACTAGTTTTAACTATTCAAAAATATTTAAAAAAGAAATGTGTATGTATATTTCCACTTTGAGTTTTAAAATTTATGTTTTTGTTATGTCCACTTTAGGATGATAATTTCGACATATTAGTTTCAACTATTCAAAAATATTTAAAAAGGAAATGTCTATGTATATGTCCACTTTGAGTTTTAAAATTTATGTTTTTGTTATGTCCACTTTAGGATGATAATTTCGACATATTAGTTTTAACTATTCAAAAATATGTAAAAAGGAAATGTTTATGTATATGTCCACTTTGAGTTTTAAAATTTATGTTTTTGATATGTCCACTGTAGGATGATAATTTTGACATATTAGTTTTAACTATTCAAAAATATGTAAAAAGGAAATGTTTATGTATATCTCCACTTTGAGTTTTAAAATTTATGTTTTTGACATGTCCACTTTAGCATGATAATTTTGAGATAAAATTATTTTAACTATTCAAAAATATTTAAAAAAGAAATGTGTATGTATATTTCCACTTTGAGTTTTAAAATTTATGTTTTTGTTATGTCCACTTTAGGATGATAATTTCGACATATTAGTTTCAACTATTCAAAAATATTTAAAAAGGAAATGTTTATGTATATGTCCACTTTGAGTTTTAAAATTTATGTTTTTGATATGTCCACTTTAGGATGACAATTTCGACATATTAGTTTCAACTATTCAAAAATATGTATAAAGGAAATATCCATGTATATGTCCACTTTAAGTTTTAAAATTTATGTTTTTGATATGTCCAATTTCAAATGATAATTTCGGCATTATTTTACTGACTCACTTGTATTACTTAATTCTCTTTAGAGAACGAAAAGAAGTAGAGCTAATGATGTTAAATCGCCAAGACAAACTGCACTATATTATTGTAAAAGGGGAACTGATCCAAAATCATTTGTAAAGAAATGGATTAATGATCACATTGGTAAATTTGTTATTTTTTTGAATAACTGTTATAACTTAACTTCTTAATGATTACAGAATAGATGTGTGGTAAACATATATTTGTAGGATATGGTGTGTTTACAACATTGCCCCTGAAACATCACCAGTTTGTCCTGCAATATCCTGGAAAAGTTCTCACAAGAAAGGAAGGAGAGAGATTAGAGCTAGAGTATCCAACTTCCTGTGGATCATTTATTTTCTTTATGGACAAAAAGTGGTATGTCGAATTGAGAATGCCTTTTGTTTTCAGTTTCATTTGGGGAGGCACTTGAAGTTGGATCACATTCACCTAATAGCTAAGGTGAAAATAGAAGGTCTTATTTAGGAATTGGAGTGTAGATGTGTTTTATGTAAGCTTGACGTACCAAAGTAGCACCAGGAAGTTAAGACTACTTAGCTTTTACATCAAATTACATATAGACATAAACAATTTCTGTTTTGGATTTTTTGCAATTTGATTTAAAACATCTTATGGTAAAGATAAAAACGAAACTACAAACAGTTCCCTTCTATAGTTCTCTATGTCTTAATATATTTTTTAAATTTTTAGTGTTGATGCTACAAATGAGACCAGGCTGGGAAAATATGTGAACCATTCAAGTCATCGGAAATATTTGAATTGTTATCCAAAATTGATCGAGGAGGGTGGAAATGCATTCATATGTTTGTTTGCTTCCTATGACATTCCTTTAGGAACTGAACTGCGATACAATTATGGAATTTCAGGGCTAGAATGGCAAAAGGTAGCACACAATTAACAAAATTTATATTTTCCTCTTTTGAGTATGCCTAAGCTTGTTGTCTGCAAGTATGTTGTATGTCAAACAGCTTTTATTTTGAACACAGCTTTCGGACATGTTTTAAAAAAAACTTCTAGGATAAAAGATATATACATATATGAAAGAACAGTCAAATAAAACTGTTTGTTTCTTGTAGGATCCAACACATAATATACCATTCAATTTAGAAGACCTAGTTTCAGATAGGCTAGTAAGTTTTTATATTACATGTAATAAATAGTAAGTGTGCATATAATAAGGTCGTCCATTAGCAATATGTTTTATCCATTTTCTAGTTTCTTGGGATCTTCCTTTTCTATGATATTTGTTGTTTCAGGTGTTGAGTAAGAACTTGACCTTGGTCCAAGGCAAGAATAACTTGACCTCTGATGTCATTGCAAAAAAGGTAAACGTGATAAAAAATAAGACACAGTTGATATAGCAAAACGAATGTTGTTTTTTGAAATGTGAACACTGATAATATCTTCTTAGAAGGAGGATAATGACGAAAATGTGGGTATCATTACAGATATTCTCAAAAAATTGCTTGATGATGTGGTGGCAACTCAGGTGATAAACTTGTTATATTTTCTAATTTTATAAAAAATTCAATGTAAATTGAAGTATGTAAAGTGGTAAAGCTACTACATTTTGCTGTTTAAGGAAAAGCATCACCTTATTATTTTTTAAAGGCCAGGTACAAAATCCCAGTTGAGCCATGGGCTGCCAAGTAAAAATGATTTTTTTTATTAGAGAATTGAATCTTTACATACCTGGTTCTTTTAAAATTGTTATTTTTGATTCAAAGCTTCTAAGACTCGTTTTCAGAGTGGCTGCTAAGAAATACAAGCTTTATGAAACATAGCACACAATCTGTTCTAGCATAGGAATAAGACAAACTTTTTTAAAAAATGTTGTAAATTGAGTGTGCCAAATCTTAAACTAGTTCTTGTTAAATTTAACATTCTTTATTTTTAAGATGGAAAATATGGTGCCAGATTTTTCAGACAGTGAAGATGAGGGACTAAAATCAAGTGGCAACATGTATAATTTTTGTTTCTTTTTTCTTAATGTCACAGTGCTGGCAATGGAGAGTCTTGGTGTTATAAAGTTTAATATTATTTAAATTCTTTACGTCTTTATTTACTAGGTTAATAAATTTACTTCCCTTTATGGTAAGCCTATTTGAGTTTGGTGCACTATTCATGGACTTTTTAGTTTTGCTTTATTATTGTTGTGGTCATATATATTTCTATGATTACATTGACGGTTTACATAACAGAAATTACGGCACTAATGTTAAATTAATTTAAATCATAATTTGTTTGTGTTAGCATAATTGCTGATAACAATAAAAATGTTTGTTCTCCTTTTAGTCCATGGTTGAAGATTCTGAAGAGGCAGAAGATATTTCAGAGTTGGATACTTTGAATCATATTTCGTCTGTAAGTAATTTATAATTTTGCGTATTCAAGAAATTAAACCTAAACCTTTGTCCATATGAGGAAATCGGACTGGTATAGGCTTTTGTAATACATACTTTGTTGAATGTCATGCTTCCTAGACATAATTGCATTTAAAATTACTATCAATTATATAAATTTAAATGCTCTTAGGTCACAGTTTCAACTCCGATACAGACTAGAAAACTATCAGTTCAGTATAAGGTATGATAGGAACTTCAAAACAACTTCCACAATTTTAATTCATTAAAATTGTGAAAATGAACGCTGTAAAATTTTCATGGTGTAACATTTTTCATTATAAATCATAACGCCATAAATAGATTGAGTGATTTGTTTATTGCCGTCAAAGATACCAAACAACTGCTATTTTATAATTCAGTGGTCAATTCTCTAAGTTTATAATCTCGCGTGTTCGTTTTTAAATTGAAAGTCTCTAGACGCTTGTTTGCCATAATCTAGGAAGTATAAAGATAGCATAAATATTAATTGTATGCCATGAAAAAATTCTGCTAACTAAATTTATTCTCTTCCCTTCTTTAATTTAATTTAACTTAAAAGTAAAAGTCACATTTGTCTTGTTCATAGGCTTCAGGTGTGCAAACAAGTATTGATAAAGGTAAAGCTGCCATCTACATTAAATTAATTTTCTATTAAGCTCCAATGTGACTGATTCTTTTTGCATTTAGTGCAATGATTTTAAGTTGTTATTCGAATTCTGGGCCTTCAAAAAATCCTTCTGAATAAAGCATGTTCTCATATGATATATAACTGGATTTCCAAAAAGGACTCTGTTGTTGTAACTTAGAACTCATAACCTGCTCGCTTTTATTCGTAAATACTAACCCGCTCACCTTTATCAAGTCCCATTTTATAAACTGTTTTTATCTGTTTTAAAAAAGCCATACTGTGTCTGTTTTAAGTATTTATTTTAATTGGTCCATTGGCTAAAAAGTGTCCTTTGTTATTTTGGTTTCAAATAGGTTTAATTTTTTTAGACAATCTTGAGGTTGATTTTACTACGGACAGTCCATCCATATGTGAGGTAACTTGATAGCAGCTTAGTGTATGATATTCCGAAATTCCATACAATACTTTGTTATGCAAACGAGGAAAGTGTAAATGGATACGTAAAAATCAAAAGGTTTTTATCTTAATTGATCATAAGTATTTAAAGAAGATTTATGGTAAATAACACGTTATGCTATAAAATTACCCTACTAAAATAAATTGTTTAATGCCGATTCTTTCAGATTTCTGTGAAAAATGATTCCGGATTAAATGTTGAAGACGATATGGAAATCATTGATACAGACGAGGAAGGAAAAGTGGAGAACAGTATTGCTATAGAGGTAATGTTCCGTGGTCCTATAAGGAGAATGTTCGGTTTGCATAACTACAATCTTTGACGTTATCATTTTTTTACGCATAGTGTCATTTCTCTTTCTTAATCCCTGACTTTTTTTACGCAATCTTTAAAATCCAAAGTTAAAGTTAGGTTCCTTCTAATTATAGGGTTTATTGGTATTTTATGTCGAAAGTATTAATCATATTTTTAAGTATGTACCTCTTTAGCCTTCTAAAATACCCGATGTTGTGTAACTATTAGTTTGTTCTAGTTATAAAAAGCGACTCTATTTTATATATTATAATAAGGCCTAGAATTTACATCAAACGAACTAAAGGCGGCGTTTCATTTGACATTGGAAGGATATGACATGCCGTAGCAATCGAATCAAATAAGAATTGAACATAATGTATGTACATAATGTTGCGATTGACATCTTTCCTATAGCCTGATTTGTATCTTTATTAGAAGAAAGAAACATCTGTAAAGAAAAGCGCCAACGAGGTAGTGTTTATTTTTTGTTTATTTTAAAAGATCTTGACAAGATAATCCATAACTTCACTGGATGCTAAAAATGTATTCTTATGTTTTGCACTTGATATATTAACTTTTATAACCTTTTGCTTTTTTTACTAGAAAGTGGGAAAATCTGAGGAAAAAGAAGCCAAACAGGTAATTTTATTTTTTGTGTGTTTCGTTGACGCCGTTAAGTCACTGCATTTAAAAGTTGAATCCAGACTCTTTGCTGAAACAAGAATAACTGATGCTCAAGAGCTTCTTTTTGTAATATTGGCTTCTTTCCTAAATTGCTTATTTGAACCCCTTTGTCTCCGACAAATCTGATAAATCTGATGCTAAACATTTTGTAAGAATAAACGGTTAAGTAGCTTAGGCGTGATGTTTATTCGTAGATAAACTCAAGACCATTGAGACCCTGTTTTGTTTGCGATAAAAAGATCAAGCATTCGAAATTAAATAGACACATCACTTTATGTCATAAGCATCATCCAGATGTAAAGGATGCTTTGAACATGCCTCGAAAAGAAAGACTGAGAGCCTTCGCTAACTTTCGAAAAATTGGCATATATAATCATAATGTTAAAGAAATTGAGGAGGGCGGTAGAAATTTGTTGCGTGAAAAGCAAAACGATTCAGATGACCCACTTGTTATGTGCACCACCTGCAAAGGATTTTATGCCAAAACCTTTAAAGCTAGGCACAAGGCAGACTGCTCAAAGAACTCCTGTCAATTTCCTGTTACAATTGCTCTGGATTGTACTAGTGATGAGTCATGGAAGCTATCGGATGATCAATTTAAGCAGAGAATTTTGAACATCATCAGAGACGATGCCGTTGGTACTCTTGCCAAATCGGATCCCGTTATTTTGATGGTTGGTCATCGCCTCTATGGCAAAATAAAAAGAAGACTAAACAAAAAGATGGAAGTTGAACGGTCTGTTCGAAGCGACATGCGTCGTCTGGCACATGTTTATTCCAGATTTAAAGATAGGGTGTTGGAAGTACCAAGAGATTGTTGTAATGACAAAAACAATGCTGGTGACATGTTTCTGAGGGAAAATTTTGAGGTGCTGAAATATTCTATTGAATCCTACACTCATTCTGATTTGGAAGTTCAAAAGTCAGGACTTAAGGCAGCCTTGTACTACGTGTTGAAAGACGCCGCCGAAAAACTAATTGGTTATTACCTTGGTAAAAATAATGATGTTGATGCAGAAAAAATTAAAAACTTTTTGGTATTGCTGAAATTACGCAAAGATGAAATATTCGCTGACGCAACGTATGATTTAAACATGAGAAGGAATGTAAAAACTAAAAAACCTGCACAACTTCCAAACGAAGGCGATGTCCAACTAATTCGAGATTATGTGATTGAAAGGATACGCCACTTATCATCAGATCCATTTATCATCATGGACAGACATACGTTTGTTGAACTACGTGATTGTGCTTGCACTCGTCTTGTGCTGTATAATGGCCGAAGAGGTGGAGAACCATCGCGTCTAACCGTTACGCAGTGGATTGAAGCTGAAAAGGATGAATGGTTAGACAAACAGCGGATACAGGATATTGCAAAAGAAACTAACTTAAGCAGTGGGACAAAGATCACATTTCAATCGGGAAAAGGAGTCAACCATTTAGTTCCTGTTTTTATTCCTAAAGATACTGTTGCTGCAATGAAGTTGTTGGCTAACGAGCAAGTAAGGAAAGATGCTGGTGTCCTTGAAGAAAACTCATACATATTTCCCAGTACCCAAGGTTCTGATAATCATTGCTCTGGATGGCATAGCTTAGATAATGTTTGTGCAAAACTTCCAATTGCCAACAGAGAAAGAATTAGTGGTACAAGTAACCGACATCGCCTTAGTACCTTAATTGCTGGTTTAGGTCTATCAGAGTCCGATATGAGTTTGGCCTATGATCATTTTGGGCACAGTGAGAGAATTAACAAAACGATATACCAAGCACCAGCTGCTCATCGACAACTATTGTCAACTGGGAAACATCTATCTGTCCTTGATAATGGTGAGCTGTTTTTCTGTAGTCTATTCTTGTGTATCAATTTTTTAAAAGTGAAACAAACGCATATCTTCTTATAGCGCAAAGTATAAAGAATGACAATAACTTCGAGAAAAAGGGTCCTAACTTAGTTGAAGAAAATGAAAAAAAATTTAGAGGTAAAACTTAGAATTATGGCTGTTCATATTGGCATACTTCTTTTCCTTGTGAGCAGTCAAACAAGAAATTTAATTTTGAAATTCTTCCAAAGTAAGTTCTTTTGACTCTTCATTCTATTCAGGTCTAACTTGTTCGTAATTACCTACATACAGGCTTGAATTACGTTGTAAATGTATTTTGTAGATGAAAATGCTGAAAAAGACACAAGTAAAGCGAACACTGTAAAATTACCGAATAAAAAGAAAATGAAGAAAAGTGTACAAGTGGGAGAAAAAAGACAAACTCATCGAAACGATACATTTAAAAAAGAGAAAACTTGCGGTTAGTTCATTGCGTAACAATAAGATTTTATTCACAAAATATTATGTATTATTGGAAACATTTTCGTTTTTGAATCATTAGAGCCTTACGTTGCAAATAAAATGTTTGTTTTCAGAACAGGGCTTCGAATAAAAGCCCCTATGTAAACAAAATTTACGTGAAAAACCAACCTATTCGACTTAGATGGTCAATAGCGAAAACACGATCTCAGATTTATAGTGACGTCATAAAACATCACACATAATATTTGTTACTAGGGAAGGACAGTATAAATAGTCAATTTTTTTAGTATTTCTGTTGTGTAAGTTAACTTTGTTACAATACCTGATTGCAAAATGACTGAAAGCCGTTTTCCTTTTAGCACCCACGAGAAAGTATGCACTTAGAAAAGAAAAGAACGTTTCTCAAAGTATGTCTTGATTTCCATGATTTTGTGTTTTCAAAATGATATCCTGTGTTGTTTGTTTTTTGTCAGCATTTAACTTCTTTATAAACAAGTTACTGGTTGTTTGCAAAGTGATGCTTTATATTCTGATTTTCCCTAATTTTTTCCTGATTTTTCAATAAAGTTACAATGTTTTTAACGGTTTAGAAACATCTGAAGAATCCAAACATTTTACAAATGTGAACGATGATGAACCTTCTGAATGGTCTGAATCAAGTGAAGATAGCGAACTCGAGAATTCTGTAAAATGCACTGGTGAGGTTTTGTTAATCAACAATACTGTATAACTCCTTACTAAGAAAAATCAAAAAGTACCATATTTTTTAATTTCTTGGTCTGTCTATATATAGTATATGAAATTGCAAAAATTAGTTGATTGTACTTACCGGTGATAAACAACAGCTAAAAAGAATAATATCTTAAAAATTGCTGCGTAATTGCCGAAAATGAAAATATTGCTAAAGTGGAATATTTTGCGTCAAATAAATGAAATTATTGTACTTGAACACGAAAGTTTATTTGATACAACTCGCAGACAGCTTAGATCCGAAATCATCGTATCCGTTTTCACAATATTTATTTCCATATTCTTGAAATTGGAGTCCGAAAATATACAGAAACTAATAAAAAGAAATAGATTATCTTAATCCCTATAATACTTAATAATTATTAATTCGCTATTCGTCGTTAGCCCGTGGAAAATCCACGGGTTCGCCCGTCCTTTTTATACCGCATTGCGTGCTTCTCGCTATTGCGCAGCTAAGCTACCATTTTGCGTGACAGACAGACAGACAGACGTAAACGGGTATTATAATATAGATAATTAACCTTTTTAAAATATGGAAAAAAATTCATTAAAGAAATACTGAAATAAAGAAATGAAAATGATAATAAAGATGGCGGAATTAATGTTTGCGAATTTGTTTTCACAAACCAAAATTCCACAAATTACCAGACAAGGGCGGACATCCGCAAAGTTGAGATTCCAACAATCTGATTAAAGATTTTCAATTGCAACTAAATGAGACTATTCGTAACTTTTTTATTTCGCATATTTCATACAATTTTTGAAAGCATCCATCCGCAAAAATTGCTTCCGCGACAATTTCTTCTCTTCTATTGGAGGACGAAATAAGAATGAAATCATTGAAATTTGTATGCCCTTTTCGTGTATAAATTAATCTTGTAATGTTTTCTTTTACAGGTCAACAAGAAAGAAAATACATTCAATGGTCGTCAGAGCAAGAGGATAAACTATACAAAAAATTTGCAAGACATATAAAAAATAAAAAAAATGGATGGCCTTGTATGTATGACATGTATGTTTTGCACTAATTATGAAAACATGTTTTTGAATATCTAATATTTGTGTATGTGTAGGCTCTGATGATCTGAAAAAATTCGCCAACGAGGAAGGAATTACTGTTGGAACTGTTCGAAATAAAATTAACAATGAAAGAGGAAAAATAGCACGACAAGCGGAAGCGAAAAAAAAGAAAATGAACATTGTTTAATTGTGATAGAGCTTTGGTTTCTTTTATTTTTATTATTTTTACGTTACCATAAAAGTACATGTTTATAATTATTTATTATGTTTACAAAAGTACATTTATAAAAACATGTACACTATACATGTTTTTATAAATAATGTGACAGCTTTTATCATCATCAAATTTTCTTGAGTATACTCTAAAAAATTCAAGTCTAAACAACACATCACTCCGTCACCCCTTAGACGGGGAGAAAGGCAAGAAAAAGTGTTAAAGTCACGAGGATAATTTCTATACAGGTTTCAATCATGTTTTAACAATCAAAATGTATGATCAACGATAATTTAATTCAACTCTCCCCCCTCTCCCATGAAAAATATTTTGAACTGTGTGGTTTTCATAACTGTATGTGATAAGAAAACTGGCTCTCATAAGTGAAGTATATCTTTTAAGGGGATTAATTTTCGCGGGTATTAAGTTTCGCGGTTTTTTCGGAGTTTTTCCAAAAACGCGAAAATACGTCGCCGCGAAAAGTTTAAATATCCCTGATCTGGGAAATTTCCAAATCGGCCTGATACAAAAGACAAGGATGTATAACTTTCTCTGGGACATTTTCCTTTCTCTTCTGTATGTTGTTTCGAAATAACTCACCGGAATAGTTGTTTTTCCAAATTTGCATAATTCGCAAAAATAAGTTACCGCGAAATTTTCTTCAACACTAAATTTGTGAAAATAAATTCCCTTTTTTCCCGCCAAATTCTAGTAAAAAAAAATTCTGCGAAAATAAGTCCCCGCGAAAATTAATTCCCTGAAGGTATCTTGTTTACACAGTTATTTCTCGTTTATTCGTGATATAGTTCGTACAAGGTGATACATTTAGGAAGGTTTAAGGCGTTAAACAGATTATCATTTAGCGTACGTTTCTTGATTTCTCAGTCCTTCCTTACGCAGCCCCATTATATAACTAGTGTCAAATGAGAAAAAGGAAAAGGAAGTTAATTTCTGTGGAATTAGTAAGATATAACTGCTTGGTTATCCAGGTTCGTTTATTTAAATTCGAAGAAGCAGCAAATGATTAATCGTTTTTTGTTTTTTTGTTTGCATATAAAAATGTATGAAAATACTGAATTTTATGTGTTTACCCTTTTTTTTCATTTTTACCCTTGTTCTGTTGTTTTTAATAACGCATATTATAGATTTAGGTGTTCTTCTTTCTTTTTTGATTTTTGTTATGTTCAAAGGAGTCTATTACTACGCATGTCATGTGTTTGGAAGTTTCAGGAATACACTTTTATTTTGACACTCTTAGTTTTGTATCTTTTTAAACAAACCCAGCAGCCTTAAAAACCTCAAAATCTTAAAAAAATTTAAGGAAAATTTATAACCCGTAGTTACTACATCATAGCAAAAACAGTATAAGTTGTGTTCGTTTGCAAACTACAAAATGTCTTGAAAGGGTTTTTTTTACTGATTGTATGCTGGGAAATCATGGCCTTTCCACTCAGTGACTCAGGGCAAAGAATATAGAATTCAATGAAAAGTCAGGGAAAAATTTGGTTTAAAAGCTGTATGTGAACCCTGTAAAAAACGTATCGGATCGAATACATGCAAAAGCAACAGTTTTAATGCCCTTAATGTTGCTTAAGATCCTCTTTACAAAGCGCAATTGTTGCATTCGTTGTTTGTTGGTTTTGTACCCACATAAACCACTTCCACGCATTTTGCTGCTTCATTAAGCTAGTTCTTAAATTGTAACCAAACTTTTGGTACAAATTCACATACTCTTAAATACATGTTAAGGATGCTATAATTTGTGTTTTTTCCTTTATATTTTTTCTCCGAACTGGACAGCTGCTAACGTGTGCTTCTTTTTTGTTTTCATACAGATTATAAAAAATATCACTTACAACAATGAGACAAATGTCTTTAAAAAGACAATATTGCAGTTCAATATTAATAATTATCAGATGATCGGGTTTAACGCTCATGTATATAAAATATATATCTGTCTACATTTAGTCGATCTAATGTAAAAATTTTCTTAAAGTAGACACAAATCATATGGAATCGTTATGTAGACACAAAAATTTCAAATTTTTTTTAAGAGGCAAAAAGGCATACAGGGCGCATACGCAGACAAAAAGAATACTCCTTATACAAAAATAAAGGTTATAGGGGGTAAGGGTTTGCGAAAAAACATGGTTTTTATATGTCCACTTTTAGTTCGAATTTTCAGAGTGTCCACCTAAGGTTGATATAGCGTTATATATATATATATATATATATATATACATATATATATATATATACATATATATATATATATATATATATATATATATATATATATATATGTATATATATACCGAAGAAATAAAAGAAAAGTTGAATGAAAAAAAAATGCGCAGCAATTTGCTGCGCCCAAAACAGCTAGGGGTCATGGGTAAAGTTTTGAATGGACAAGAAAATAACAAATCTTTTAAAGGGTTTCAAAAAAGTGTATGAAAATTAAAAACAACAGTTTAAATTCAAATATTTTAAGACTGTTTCGCCCAATATCAGGGCTCGTCAGCATGTCTAGGAAATGGCTAATAACGTAATGTTAGCTATTGCAGACATGGACAGTCTGCTATATGCTAAAGTAGGCTTAACTAGGGGAAACTGAATTGTTTTAACCAGAATTACAAAAATGGTTGGCCTTAAAATTATTATCACATCCTTCATCAACACCTTGCAGACAAAACAGAATATGAACTTGAGCATAGGTATTTTTAGCACTTAATGATGTAAATATAGGTTCAACGTTGCACTTCGCACCACAGTTAAGAAAATAAGAAATTTGGTTTTTGGTTTTTGATGTATCTGTACAGTCTGGAGGCACAGCATAATTTTTCTTACCACTAGGAAATTAAAGCATTTGGCGAAAGGTGGCAAAAATTTTCTGTGCTCAGAGTACTAACCATCCTATCGCAACTAGTCTACCAAAACAAACTAAACCAAGCCTGATAGTACAAGTAAAAACAGCTTCATTCCCCACAAATTCTATTGTGTTACACCAGTTTAATTGTACAAAGCGTCATGATCATATGTAAGATGAAATACATAAATGACTTACCTTGATGTTTTTCTTAGCAAAAAAGTAAAACAGAATTCTTACTATATATATACCTCAGGGTAAAGGAAAAACCCTAATGATGGAATGTTGCAGCACGTCAACCAGTGTATTGTCACCAACATGTAGCTAGGACATGTAGCTGTACAAACAAATCTCCAGTGACTTTAAGAGCTAAAAATAATTATCCCAGGAAATAAGTAAATTGTCGAAACTAACTTCTGTATTATACAACATGTTGGATGTAGCACTACAGAATAAAACATATATGCACCCTTTTGGTTGGTCACTGCCTATTTTGCAAAATGCGTTTGCTCAAATATTATTCAATTGATAACATAATAAATAAAGGACAAACAAAAATTTTATCACTTAAACCGTAGTCGTAATCATGATTAAGCTTTTGTACCAACATAATTTAAGTTGAACATTCCGGTACTTTTCAATTTCTTTGGACTGGTTAAAAAATTTGGGCTTAAACTAGTTTTATCAATTCTTATCTGACTTTTTTCAATCAGAAAAATTGATTTTCATGGTTTTTGTACTTGTATCTGTGTTAAAACAGATATGCTGTAAAAAATTCCTTATCTGCGTCCCCGAAAATTCCTAAATTAAAAAACTTAAGAACTACAATGATAGGTCAATGTATATTGAGCTCTCTTTCATCGATCTGGTCTAAAACTATACCATATCAAGTTTTAAGCCATTGTTTTAATTTTTGCACAAGTTATTGGACTTTTACCATTAGCGAAAAGTATGCTTTTTTACACTACCCACATAAAATTGCCACTTTGACTAATAGATGGCTTCCGTGTGTTTTGATTTTGCGAACTAATTGCGCATGCGCAAAGTGCTGGCAGTCAAAACAAACTCTCTCCACCGCGCTTTTAGCACCATTCCAGTTGCGACAACGAACTATAAACATCTAACATCCATTTATAAACATTTTACCTACAATTATTTAAGATTTGGAAATATGCCTGACCGAAGGACAAAGGAGAATACAAACCTCAGTTTTTACAGAATAACTTCAGATAAGACGCAAGCTAGTGCACACAGAAGAAAACAATGGGTAGCAGCGATTCGTAGAGACAAATGGCCAGAAAGTCAGATAAATAATGCACGTTTATGCAGTGAGCATTTCACCACAGGTATCAAGGCTTTTTATTTTTTTGATCTGTAGCTAGCTAGCTAGCTAGTTTAGCTTCTTTTTACTTTAAAAACATTTTTTTATTAAGGAAAAAAATCGGATGACCCAAACCACATAGATTATGTGCCAACATTATTTTCCTTCTCAAAAACCCCAGAGAAAAGAATCAGAGAGTCGTTGGGACGATATGAAAGGTTACAAAAAAGGCAGCGAGTTGAACCAGAAAGTGATGAACAAGAAGTAGAGGATATGATGGTGGAAGATGAAACGACTTCTACTCTAGTAGATGCTGGTAAGTATAGCTAGCTAATTTCTTCCTCCCAATGTTTGCTGGCTTGCTTTTATTTACGTACTGAATTTATTATTTTTAGCAACACAAACAGAAAACAAAGTATCTGCACGAGAAAAGATGCTAAAATCGGAGCTGTGTAAAAGTAAATTTAGAGAAAATAAACTGAAAGTTCAACTGCAACAAACGCAAGCAAAATTGAAAGCTGTGAAGCGTAAATTGTTAGACTATGATAATATCAAAGAAAAAAGGTTAAACTTCTTGACAGGAATTCGAAAACCTGCATTATTTGAATGGTTACTAGAAATTGTATCTCGAACAGCCAAGAAAGTTTTAATTACTTTCTCAGCCGAAAATCACCTTTTACTTGTATTAATGAAATTGAAACTTGGTAATATAAACAAAGAACTTGCTCTTCATTTCAATATAAGTGAAGGTCAAGTGTCCACAATTTATAGAACTTGGCTTCCTGAAATTTCAGATATTTTAAAAAATTTAATTGTTTGGCCAGAAAGGGAAGCTCTGAGAGCAAATCTCCCTAGCTGCTTTAAAAGTTTTAAAAATTGTGTTAGTATAATCGACTGTACAGAGATTTTTATTGAAAGGCCGTTAAACCTAAATGCCAGAGCACAAACTTATTCAAATTATAAATCGCACAATACAATAAAGTATTTAATTGGAATTACTCCAGCTGGTGCTGTTAGTTTTCTTTCGTCAGGTTGGGGTGGAAAAGCTTCGAATAAAGTAATTACAATTGAATCAGGTTTTTTAAATTTTTTAACACATGGTGACTGTGTTCTTGCAGATCGAGGCTTTTTGGTGGAAGAAAAACTTGCTACGAGAGGGGCTGTTTTGCGCATATCAGCTTTTACTAGAGAAAAAAACCAAATGTCTGCCAAAGATGTCGACATATCGCGCCAAATAGCACATGTCCTAATACATGTAGAAAGAGTCATTGGACGTTTAAAAAAATTTTTAATTTTATCTTCCACAATACCAATTTCACAAGTGGATTTAATTGACGATGTTATGGTGTCAATTGCAGGTCTTGTAAATTTAAATTTAAGTGTTGTGAGCAAATAAACTTAGAATATATAGCAAAAATGTTTTGTAAATATATTTCTTTGGTAAAATAAAAAATGTACAAAATATACCAAAGAAGTTTTTTGTAAATATTTTTTAGTAAAATATATATATATATATACATAACATATACAGTTTATTAATTACTCTTTCAAACAATTAGGGCAAACCTACTTTCCTTTTGGTGCGCGAGTTACATTAACACAAGCATAATGGTACCATTCTACTTTACATCCTGGATGGTCACAAGCAATCATTGGCTCAAAACATGGTCGACGGCATAGGCAATAGTTTTTTTGTTTATTGTCTAAACAAATGTCATTTTCCCGGATTACTGTTTCCTTCAGGACAGTGTTAAAATAGTACAGATCTAATTTTGTTTTCATTTCCTGAATGAAATTTAGATCCCTAGTAATGCGTACTAGAAAATTATTTCCAGCTGGTGACCATACTAAAAAATCGCAATACGGTTTCTTTAAAACTAACATTTGTCCCTGTACTTGAGTGAAATACTTGTGAGTATTTTTAAGTTTACCATTCTCGTCGATTGGAAATTGTGCATCACTTTGCCATTCAACAAATCCAAAACGGTATTTGTATGGGCACTTTTATCTCGATTAACCCTTCACCATGACAGTCACTTTTTACTAACCCATCAGGTGATGCACCTAAATGTGGATGCTCTGCATCAATATAAAGGCCTGATGTTTTTAATGTAAAATTTAAATGTTCCTTTTTCATAACCTCCAAGTAATAATTTCTTGCAATATCTTCTTTTTCTCGACCATATGTCATAGCTGGCAAAGTAGGTGGATTGGTATAACCCATTATTTTGAATAAAAGGCTATTGGAGGTGTTGCTCGCTCTCCTATGTAAAACCTCATGGAAGTTTGAAGCTGTTACTCGTCCAAATCTATGCAACTTCCAGGCTTTTGAAAGGCTTTGATCGCTAGTTACACTAGCAAATGTTTCGTAATTTTCCTGACAATATGATTTTTTAAATTCATTATAATGTTCCATAAGAGTTAAATCTTGCAAATTTACAGCTTCGTAATCGAAAATGCTTGTTATGGGTTCTGGTAAAAAATTTTCTTCATTTTCATCTGCTGTAGCAGTATCCCTGTCAGACACATTATCGTTACTAACATTCGTTAAACTAGTAAAAAATGCAGCTTCTGGAGCAATCTCTCGTAGCTTAGCCAAATCTGCACTTTTAAGTTTAAAAGAATATGACCAATTTTCTTTTGCAGAATAATGCAGAACAGGATTTTCCTTTGGTTCATTTTCTTCAGGTAGTTGATCTTTGCGTGGCCTTTGGAAGTTAATGTTTTGTAATAATGTTGGCACAGCATTTTTTCGACATCTGTTCCAAGCACACAGTTCACTTGTAACTGCCACCTTATTTCCTCCAATTCTTATACAAGCTTCCAATTTAAAAAGAAGTGCAGCAACATGACTGCATGCTAATCCCAAGCTAAAAGAAAATTTAACATAAAGCATTACAACTTCTTCAAAATTGTATGACATGCAGCTAATGTTTTACATACCCAGCCATGCATGTGCAATTTCCAGTTAGTACATGTCCCTTGACTTTATGTAGGCATACCCAAACATCATACAGTTTTGTCTTCTGACCTTGCCTTTGGCTCGGAAGTACCTAAAAACAAATATATACCTACTTAGCATCTATCAGTAAAAAAATGTTATTATAGAGCAAACAAATTTCATAGCAACATTTAAATGTTTGACAAAATTTAACTTAGTTACCTTTGACTTTAGGAAGCAAAACTCTGAATTCTCTGTGACATTATGTATGAAAACGTCTTGCACATGTCCACATACAAAAAAGTTGTATGCTTCCATAGATTTAAATGCCTTGAAACTTTCGTGGGTATATTCGCTTGGAGTATTGATCAGGTACATATACAAGTCGCCCCATTGAATATTTGGTAAAAGCTTCATGTCATCTTTCCAAGACGAGTCAACCAACGCATATGGGTCTGGTAGTATTGTACTATTTTTAAGTGCTAACTTTCCTTTATACTTCTGCTTATCGATGTTTTCTAAAGCAGAAAAATATTTAGATGCTTGCCATGTATCGGAATTTGAAGTCATTTCGTTTTTAGTAGCTGTCGTGTGGTTTGATGTTTATAGTTCGTTATCTCAACTTGTAAAGCGTTTCACTGGCAGGCGCTCAATGTTTTTACTGCCAGCACTTTGCGCATGCGCAATTAGTTCGCAAAATCAAAACACACGGAAGCCATCTATTGGTTAGGAATTAACTTTTTTTAAAAATTGACAGATTTGTATTAATAGTAAGTAAGTAAAGTAAATACATTTATTTGTTAAGTTATATTACAAAAAATAACTTTTTTTTAAAAAAAAAAAAATTGTCTAGAGTATAAATAATGCAATAATCTAACCTAACAGGAGAGCTAGTCAAATAGATAAATCTAATCAACCCCCTGTCAACAAAAAAAATAAGATAGACATATATATATATATATATATATATATACGTGGTAGAAATAAATTAGAAGACAAAGACAAAACAAACAAAAAAACACAAGAAAAACAAACAAAAAATCTATAAATGAAATAAGATAAACAAAAATTAATATCAAAATTCCTCAGATGACATATCCTAGTAGTAAGCTATTAACATCTGCAGGAAGTTATTATCAGTCTACGTGTGCTCCGGGCCTATTTCGGGAAAATTAAAAATTGGTATAAAAAAGATTTTTCATATGAAAGTTAGATGGTGCATGCTTTTATTAGCTATATATTACAAGTGTTTAAGATAACAAGAATAATAAAGAATTATCTTCTTAACATAAAGCAATTGCAGAACTCTCTACGTTTTTGGTCAACAACAACAACTTTAAAAATAACCCACTCTGCATTGAAATTTCTAGCTAGCTAGCTAGCTAGCTACATATGTTCCAATATCTATAGCTACGCAACTGTAATTATTGCGAAGCAATTGAGCTTTGCAAGCGAAGCGAAATTGTGGAGCACGTTTACTACACGCGAGGTATACCAAGAGAATTATTGAGATTCTCAAAATTTCGATAGAAAAAAAATCATATAAAATCAGCGTAAAGAAATAGGACTGATATTTTTGCACATAAAGCTAGGATATTTTTTTTTCTAATAAAACAAATAAGTTTGGACCGAGGGGTTAAAGTATAAGTCTAGTAAAAAATGCAATAAATACGGCTCGTACCCCCGGATTTTGACCCCCCCCCCGTCTTTTGGTCCAGGTTATACGTCCGCCGAACTTGAACACACAAAGATCAGTATGCCGTGAACAAGAAACGGTAGTCGGAATTTTAGACACGTATATTTTACAGACCCAAAATATGCCTTATTTCTTTGTATTATAGCTAATTATTGTATAAATAATTAATTAATTATTTTGCAATTTTGCTTCTAATACTATTATAGTTGTATTTTAATGAAAAATAATAGTATTAAAACGGTTTTCTTCTTTTGAAATAATTTATTGCTAGTCCTGTTTCTAATCGACTTTACTTTTTTTTTTTTTTTTTTAACTAAATAATTTTTTTGCAATACAACACTAAAGGACGTAGACGTTATACGTGGCAAGATAACAAAAAACATTGATAGTTAACATTACTGGACGACACAACATAAACTATAATATCGATTTAACAGTTCAACTTTCTCGGATTATTGCTAACTCATTTGTAATCCGCACGTCGTCGTCGCACATGCTACGGACGGAATAGTTTCTGGAACCACGCAGACATAGAATTGCCGAACGCACCAAACTAAACGAAATTTTGCGTCTCAGCCACGCTACAACTTCTCCCTTTGTTTCATCTCTTTTTTTCGCGATCATGTCGGCTAGTCTGGATACGAAAACACTTGTTTCTCGACTCATACCCCATTGATGCTAAATATTAGAGGTGTAAACGTCCCATGTTCGACGTCTATGATGCGTCTGTTATAAGATCTTTTTTTCTCTTTTTCTTGAGAAGTAAATAATGATGACATTGTTTGGCGTCGATAACTTGGAGCAATGTGATTAAAAATCCTTACATCTAAAAATGCTCGTTGTCCTCTCTGCCAAAAACTTCTTACACTTATGTCAGCTCTTGCTTCTGCGTCTGTAACTGCAGAACGGGGAAAATCAGTTGCTTCAGTGGTCAGGGGAATCAGGGGAGGTTCACAGTGTATGTCCCTGCATACCTCCTGCAATAAGGTAACCATCAGATTGCGCAGTTCGTTGTGTCAAATATTCACGAAACCATCAACATGACATGACAATGCATGCTCAATAGAATTTTGTTTGCCACAAGCACAAACTAGTGGCAATCCTTTAATGCTCCATCCGTAACGTAAAGAAATACTGTCAAGAAATTCACGCTTATTCAGGCAAAATCCATGGTCTTTTAATGGTAGAGTTGTTAACCAACTAGAAGCACCAGTCGACCTTGCAATTTTGTTTAATTTTGCTTCATCTTGGGATAATCGTGTCGTCACATCTTTTAGCTTGTTTAAATAGAATACATTTCTTTCCCTGGAAACCTTTGACTTAATTTGTTTGCTCGTCAAAGCACTTGTTGTCACCATCAAGTTTTGATGCTTTATCTCTTTCGTGAATTCGTTGGTGACAAGTTTTAAAAATGCACATTCCATTTTCGAGATCTCAACAACATTTATCAAACCAAGGCCTCCCATTTTCACCAGAAGAGACAACAATACTCTCTCGTCATCGCTACATGCCCTTCCATCACATAAGGATGGGATCAATTTTGTGCGAATTACATTTTCTACTGGTTGCAACAACTCCGAAATACCAGGTATTGTACGAATATAATAGTTAAATTTATGCCTGTATCCAGATATAAAGGCAGAATAAGCAGCTTGAGGTTGAACTTCTGCAATTGCTGATAAACTCAGCAGTTCGTTCACCCATGTATTGACCAAGTCTTCTACGTAACGTTTCTTGTATTTAAGGGAACCAATTGAGGCGCCTAGATGTTTTCTTCCTCCCGATGTTATGTTGATGTTAAAGCTTTTGAATACCTTACTAGCCAGCTCCTCCTTGTCAGCTTTAACTATTAGCCATGATTTGGACGCTTCTGGATAGTAGCCAATTAACGGGCCCTTTTCGATAAGCATTTGCCACCAATTTTTTAAGCGGTCTAGCTCGCCCCCAGCACTGATATCATCAGCATAAGCTACATGTTTTACCTTGTGTATCATCAAAAGTTCTAGCAGTGGGCGAATACCAAGTGCATATATTGCCATCGCTGTAGGATCTTCCTGAGTGTTTCCCTCACAAGATGATATCTCCAGTCCACCAGTAACAAATAATCTCGCTTGAGTCTGATAGCAGTTGGTAACATAAATAGCTAGTTTCGGACAAATAATTTTCAGATTGTGCAATAAAACTCTTCTGTTCAAACTATTAAAAGCATTTGATGCGTCTACTAAAAGTACACCATCAGTTTCTTTATCTTCGAATATATCCTTCATTGCATGAACCGCTGCTTCGCACCCGGAGTCTTGTCCAGCACATAGTTGGAGATTTCCAGCTGCATCGATAACGTCGCTTTTAACAAGACACATTATGGATTTGCCAATGATTCGTCTTAATACATCCCCAATACCAATGGGGCGCACACCAGGTGATTTGTCCAAGGGTATGAGGCGACAAGCGGTATAGCATTCTAGAGAATTGTATCTCTCACTAATTTCTTCCATACACAAGGTTCTAGTCATTTTAGCGATAGCATTGCATAAATCTGTAGAGTATGAACCAAATGATTTCGACACCAATATTCTTCTCCACCCATCAGCGTCCAGATTTGATGGTCCAGCAGCACCTTTCGTTCTCAAGGCAGCTTTTCGTATCGCATCACCGGTTAATTCATTAAATGCAGCACTATCAATCAATTCACAGGTCCTTGAAGAAAAAATTCATCAAAACGTTCTTTCGCCGCAGGGTGTTTCATTTTCAAAATTCTTTCAGTATCATCATTAATTTGCAATATGCCCTGTTTTCCTTCACATGATAGTAGCTTCAATGCCGCGTTCACTTTTCCTTAAAACATCAAATCTCTAAAAGACTTTGCTAGAGATTCTGTCGATCTTTGATTTCTGCCAGCTATTAGATTTTTTTGAATCGCTCTGGACTCTCTCACAAGTGCATCAAAATCGCCATCTATCCATGATTGCAAACGAATATTCAAGCAATTAGAGTGTTCTTTTGATTTTGATGACCTGCTTGGTTGCTGTAAAAGAAGGGAAGGCATGACCATCAGCGCTTTAATAGCCACATTCCGTAATGCGCTGTTGTTGTTCCATGAGTCGATAAGTCTCGTGCATTCAGCAATGAATTTCTTTCCAGCAGAGCCGCTCGGCAAAATAAACATATTCCGTCTCCATTTGACCACTTCATTTGTACGTAGCATTTAGGATAACTGTCAAATCATGGATCGTATGATGACCCCAAATTCCTTTAAAACGTAAAGATGATGGCACTGCTTTCGTCAAATCATCACCGTTGTAAAGCGCTGTAGTGGCTTCACTGTCGTTTCCGTTATCTTCCAAATTCTGTTTTAAATTAAAAACAGTGCAACTTCTCTGGTGGTTTTTAAGTCCAGACACGCTCTTTAATATTCGTCCACAACTATTACAGGTCCTATTAAAGATGCCTATATTAACTGCCGACTTCTGAATCTTTTCTGCATTATTGTTCGTATCTTTAAAAATAATCGACTTTACTTGTGTATTTTAAGCTTTTTTGTTGCTGTGCTAATTCTGGAGATTTGAGTTGGATTAGAAAGCTCCTGTGTAAGGTACCCTTTTCTAAAGAAATATAGAAGTAATTTGTACAATTATAACGCGCCGAGCTGTGTTTTATTTTATTGTTTCTAAAAAGATGTAAATTATCAATTTTAATTGGTTTTATCCAAATCAAGGTAAGGCTTAATCACACGAAAGGTAGCTAGCTAGAGCTCTGTTTTGTATAAAAGAATTGAAAGTAATATGTAGAATACATATGGAGAAGCTGTATTACTGCCTAACTGATAGCCAGATATAGGAAAATCTTTAGCTAGGGCGCAGACAAAACAAATAGCTCTGGGTGCTAGAGTGAGCCGACCAACCGTTTTTTATCACAGTTTTTTATTTATAATATAAGTAACCTGTTACAGTAATTAAATAAAATATCCACTTTTGCTATCAAACCAACAGCAATGTAATTGTCAATAAAAATTAGTTGTCCGTACACCCTCCCTGAGAACAAGGTTTAAAATGACATTAAAACATTAAAACTGTCATTAAACAGAGAACTCCAAGGATGCCCAAGCCGCACATGTCCTCTAAACGGCGTGGGCATCTTCGAAACTGCTTGTAATTTTAGAACAAGGGTGCTGATAAGCTGCATACGCCGTAAAACGTGCAGGCGTTTTTGGGCAAGTTTAGCGTTTAGAAAAAAATTGAAGTATTCACCCGAAAAAACCAGCATAGACCATAAAATAAACTATGTGGTAGCAAAGTTCTTAAAAGAACTGTTTTTGATGATTTTTGATAAAATTTACTTGATAAATAACTTTTAAACTTTATTAACTCCTTTCTCTTAAAGCATCTTTTTCCAACTATCGTCCACAAGGCATGTTTCAAGGAATTGAATTTTGGAAATGCTCTAAGCAAGTTCGGGAAAATGCGGGCAGTTTTGGAAGACGACCACTAATTTAATTCAAAGTTGCCCGAACTCGCCCTTGTATATGTGGCCATTTGCAGCTTATTGACACCCTCTTATTTTAGAATATTCTCAGGAATAATGGACCAAGAGAAATTACATCACAGTTTCTTGTCCACCGCCCACGTGTGTTTGAGAACAACCAACATAAAAAAGTTCATTATTTTTTTAATTATTTGTGTAAAAATTACTATTTCATTCACGATAAACCATTTGTCAGTCATTTTATTCATCCAACAAAGAATCCTATCCAAGGTACTTTTCTATTAGTGCTGAATTTAATAATTGACATGATTCAGCATAGTTTTTAAAAGGGTCTGATTGCAAAATATGATTGCCAAAGTTCAGCACTTGTAATATTTGTGTATTTGTGTACTCAGCTTCTAAAACACAGACAAGAGACATTATAATTTCCTCTGGGTGATTACATTAATGTTGGTTGAAAAAAAAACATGTGTTTTTAAATAGGTCTAGGACAATAAACTTATTTAATTTCCCTTGGCCTTGCATCAATCAAATTCTAAAAAAAATAAACACTTCTAAAATGATTTTGTCAGATTTGGAAACTGTTGGTATGGTTGGAACTTTGCATATAAAATTAGTAAAGTTGCCAAATTGTTTAGTTTTTTCTTTTATACTTTTCCGAATTAGCCTTAATTATTTATGAGATGAAAAACAGCGCTTTCAATTCCATTGACTTGGCCATCCCTTAAAGGCACTGGAAGCTTCACTATATAAAAATGTTTTCTTTTTTTTTTAGATTGTGTACAATGGTAGTGAGTGATGTAATCTTCCAATGCGTGTGGTGAAAAGAAGGCGAAACCGTTATTGTTTTTCTGCCCAAAATTGAAGCTATTTAATAAATCTTGATAAAGTTAAAAAAACTGTTTTGATTTGTTTGTTTTTGTTTTAATTGTTTCCCGTGAGTTTTCGAAATTCGTTCCAGCAGATTCTGTGGCTTCTAGTGCCGGTATTTTTACGTGAAAAAAGTACTGTTGTGTTGCAAGGTCATTTACGAAATCGTTAACGTTAGGACCAACTTCTGCGGGTTGTACAACTCGATGTATTACATATCTTTCGGAATACTGCTAAAAGTGTAATTTTGTATTGCGCTCTTTACTTTTATCATTCTGTAGGAAAAGGCGGTACAAAATTTTAACACGAGTTATTCGTTTTTGTTAGTTTCGCGTAATCTAATATTCTTGCACATTTTGAAAATAATATCCCACGCACATCAAATCTCATTGGTTGAGTAAGTCTGTTGTACCAGGGCCTCGTACGCGTTTTATCCTCATATCAAAAAACGCTACAGGCCCTGGGATCGAGGCTGCTAGTGTTGAGCTTCTATAATAATACTTATAAAGTATACTTTCCTATATTTACAAGAATAATGTTTTCTCACACTATTTTTTTACACACTAGTTTTCTATGTGTTACAATATCTATCCTAAAAATACTTTCTTTTAATAATTGTTCCAAGTAACTTATCTTTTGTTACTTTTTTAAAAGAGATAAAAGTATCAATATGCTTCGTATTTTCATTTAAGAATGAATTCCATATAACAGGACCTCTGTGTCGAATGGACAAAGTAGTAGATTTAAGAATGACTTTTGGAATAATAAAATTAATTTTGCATACCTGGTATTGTACCTATGCTCGATATTGGAAAATTGATTTGTGAAAATTGTAGGTACAAATCCATGTTTAACTTTCAATTAAAAAAATATTCAGTACTCCAAGTTTATGGAAATTTGGTTGCGAAGGTGTGTATCTGTTCACTCCGAATATTATTCTACAAGCATGTTTTTGTTTATTATATAATTGATGTAGTTTAGTTTGGTTAGTGCTACCCCATGCAATGTTACAATAAGTTAGATAGCTATGTATGAATGAAAAATGCAAATCACGTAAGCAACGAATGTTCGCTTTATATAGGACTCCAATTATTTTTTGCTATTTTATTTTCTAAAATGTTGATATGATCTTTCCATGATAAAGTTTCATCAAGATAGACTCCCAAGAATTTTATTTTACATGTTCTTTTCACATTATTGCCATTCAGTTTTAAACATGGCAACTTCAGGGGGAGATTATCGATTTTAGATGGCTTAGAAAAAAGAGTGTAATTAGTTTTATTTATATTCAGGGAAAGTTTATTTGCTTTAAACCATTCTTCAATATATTTTAGCTCTTGGTTTACTGTATATAGAGAATTTTTATGTTGCTATGCGAATAAGATAAGTTAGTATCATCAGCGAATAAAATGAAATTAAGAACTTGTGGCGAACAATGTTTATCGTTAATATAAATTAAGAAAAGAAGTGGTCCCAGAATAGAGCCTTGCGAAACGCCACATTTTATAAGTTTCAGGTCAGTAGATTCAGTTCCATACGATATACATTGTTTTCTGTTGTTTAAGTAATCTTTAAACCAATCGAGTTCGTTATTTCGAATTCCATAGAATTTAAGTTTTGATAGTAAATATCATGTTTTACTGTGTCAAAAGCCTTAGAAAGATCGATGAATATTCCGAGTGTAAATAAATTTTTATTAAAGCCATTTGTGATCTTATTTACTAGTTCCAATACAGCGTGATCTGTGGAATGTTTTTCTTAAAAACCAAATTGTTTAGCATATAGAATGTTATTGTCAGTAAAATGTTTGTATATTTAGTTATACATAATTCGTTCTAACAATTTTGAGAAGCATGGCAGAACAGAAATTGGTCTATAGTTAGAAACTTCAGATTCATCACCCGCTTTGGAAATAGGTGTTACTTCGGCAATTTTTAATTCGTCAGGAAATCTACCCTTTTTTAGAGATAAATCAAAAATGTGAAAAAGAGTCCTCGATGATATCGAAAATACTTTTTACAACATTTACGTCGATTTCATCAATCCCTGCACTTTTATTAATCTTTAATTATGTTAAATATTATCTGTTGTATCTTAATTAGCATGGCCTAAGCATATACCAGGATATTGTTTTCAAAAAATTTAACCCAATAAAATTATCCATGCAGTAGTTTGTTGCTAGTACTTGGCTGCAAGCTCTTCATCACTCCAAACAACTTGTTTTTTCGGATGGAAAGAAATTTTGTGAGTGCCAGATGAAACCATAAGTTAAAATTATTTAACGTAAGCTTGCTAAGTAAAACTGGCTCGCAACTTGAATTACTAACCATGACAAACCAACAATAAGCAGTTCTCCGACTTAAGGTCCTGATAGCTGAAAATTTCTGTGACCGCCCGAAATTAAATTCCGACGGCCCCGGCGAGATTGTAATACGGTGTATTAAATTTTGGCGTCGGCAAAAGCGAAAGTGGTAACTGCGATGTTAAAAGTATGTGATGTCGATGAGGAAATTACACATGTTTTTGAAGATGATGATATTTTTGTAATAGTTTCAATTTTGAATATCTATACAAAGGAGAGAGAGAAGGGAGTGCGAATTAATGGTTTTTTCAAAACAGAATACCAAGGTACTTATTTTACATGATGGTCTTTTTGATGGTTAAAGTTGATTAATTTTAATTCTAGTTATTTCTATTTCAGATATCCAAATCATGTTTGCAAATCGCGTTTTCGTTTGAATAAGTCATCTGTGGAAAAGCTTTCTTGTAATTTTTATTCTTTGCTTACTTTTGCAGGCTATCCTGTTTGTTTGCAATCTACGAATAAATAGGAATTATTGTTGCGGAACTTCGCATAATTAATTATTTTTCCTGCCAAAAGGGCAAATAATAGCACTTCAGCTCTTTTTTTTAAAGTTTCGAATTTTGGGCGGACGACTTTGACTAGTTCAACTACATCGTCTCAACCTCGTCCCCAGGGTCTTATGGCCCCTGAGCTGTTATTACGGAGTGATCAGCTTTATCAACAAGGCAAAATGCCCTGGGAACGAGGTTGGCATCGTCTATATCATCTGTTAAATCAATAAATCTTTCTTTTTTATCTTGTAGATCAACGTTATCTTTCTCTTATATCTCCCAATAAGTGCACGTGTTTAAAATTATTTTTTTACCATGAAGTCGTTACACAGGCATGTGTATTTGTGAAAGCAAATGTTTAATGCGATGCGTTTCAATTTGCACGCATAACTTGTTGTTCTTTTGAACTTGCACTCGTAATCCCCTATCCACTCTGTGTTACTTATCACTGATACGCTTTTAAAAGCAAGGTCAAACTAGAACTGTGATTTTTTACCGTATTGTGTTGTAAAGAAAGTGATAAAACAACAGCACTGGCAGCAATGAATTATCAGAAAGGCAGACGCTCCGTGTTTTTGTTTCTTTTGCTGCACGTAACCGCGTCATGGGGGCGCAACAGCCCGCAGTCTTTACATTATCGATTGTTGTTGTAAAAGGTCGGTAAGAAGTAACCGAATCTTTGGTACTATGACTAATATTTTGTACAGACGAAAACATTTTACCGTCTTCTTTCTTACCGACCAACCCATCTCTACCGACTTTTTGACCGATTAATACAAAGTTTGGATATGTTTGTTTACATTTTTTAAATATGATATAAAAATGCAACCTCGTTCCCAGGGAATTTTGCCATGTTGACGAAGTTGATAAACGGCTCAGGGCCCACAAGACCTTGGGGACGAGGTTGATTCAAGTGTTTTTCTGTTTTTATCAACCTAGTACGGTTGACAAAACATGCTTGCAATGTGCGACACATTAGCTTTCTTTTAATTTTTCAATTAGCTACGCGTTAAATATTTTACAATTTTACTATTTGGAAAGTTTTGCTTGCTGCTCCATAGGTAAACCAGACTTTGTATAACAGCAGGCTATACTATGAAAGCTATAGCTTTTTTTAAACACCACAATGTTTTAGTTGAGAATTCTAAAAGATAACGGCTGGAAATGTGATTAAAGAGAAACACAGCCTGCGATAAAGAGGTCATTTGGGAGTGCTTACCGAGCGATCTTGCACAGACAATTAATCACAACCATGTTACACGTAACAGCGGAAAAATAGATTGACCCTGTTAAATAGAGCGAATAAAAGGCTCAGAAGTTAAGGGGGATTTTTACGATGCGAATTAAACGGCAAATTCGCCAGCGAAATATATCTGATCATGCGCAGTTTCGTTTGTTTTGATTTCATTTAAAAAAATTTGGTTAGTCCAAAAGCAGAGACCGTGTTTACTTTTAGCGGCGATATATTTAGCTGTAAATTTTTAACCAATTATCTTCAGTGTTTATTCTTAGAAATTATTATATTATTTTATTATATTACCAATTTGAAACGGAAATCCGCATTTAAAAAGAAGAATTTGCGCTTCACACTCAATTTCTATTTTTCTGTCGTTTTTTAATTTCAATATCTTTATACGTTTTGTATTTATAAATAGCTAGAGTGGACTCTCTATAACTCAAACATCTCCTCCAATTAGTGGACAGTCCGAATAGCGGACACTTCCAAATAACGGACACAGATACATACTCCAATTGAAATATTTATCTGTTACCTTCCAGTACCAGACAGGCTAGAAAAAAGAACCCCACAAGTTTGAGATAACACATTACATCTGACACCATAAAGCATTGTTTTAAGAAATGTGGCTTTCCACAAGCCGTGATTAAATAGGCTACTCAAGGCTGATCTGATCTCATTAATATATAAACACCACAGAGGCCGCGAAGATCACCAGGATCAAGAAATATGGTCATGGATATCTTTGAAAAACAGGAGATGGCAAAGAATCGATCGGTAGTGATAAATAAGATGTAATAATGTTGATAGTTATTTAGCACTAGTGAGACCTCACAATTGATTGTTGAACAGGTGGAAGAAATGGAATCCTCCAAAATGCAGCTGCCAATGTGGATCATGTGGAAAAAAGATCATGCTTGCTGTTCAATCTGATGCAAAAGATTTCGATGAAGGAGCGGATGATTTGCACGATATGTATGCAAACATTGATCCTTATGCAAGGGTTGAAAGGTATTTAACAGCAGAAACATACAAGTATATCAAGGGAGTGATGTAAATGAAATGCTGGATAATATGTTTGCACAAATAAGGATTCATGTGGAAAATCCAGCGCTACCGCAGAGTGATTTTACAATCGATCGAATCATGCACCTGGATATCGATTTTCATAAATTGCAGCTTACACGAGGTTTCTCCTATATTAAATTACCATGGCAACAGAATGTCACATTTCTATGAAGCCCTTCCTAGTACAACCAACAGAGCTCATAGAAGAAGACGATAAAGACGATCTTGGAAAAAAACACACCGCGCAGGATATAGGATGTATTGCGGAAAACAAGGAAAATATATAAGTTTCAGCGTCAAGGTACCTGTGCCTCTCACGGGGTTACTAATTCTAGCGGAGAGCAGGTGATAAAAAAAATCAGCCTACGATTTATCGATAGTTTTCGATTTATGGCATCAGGCCTGAATAAATTATCGAGTTATCTTATCAGAACAAATGCTTGCGGTATGAAATGTCAAAATTGTGCACAAGATTGTTTAGAATTTCTGGGTAAAAACGATGATTATATTGCAAGATCTTTATGTAAAAATTGTAAATTAGAGACTCCAAAGCAATTAAGTCAAGAAAAATTAAAGGCGAACCTACCCTCAATGGCACAATTCTTCGATAAGGATGATATGTTTCGATTAATGCTTCGAAAGGGGTCTACCCGTATGAATATATGAATGGATGGGAACGATTTGAAGAGTCGGAATTACCAGCAAAGGAATCATTTTATAGTCAACTGAATGTGGTTTGCATCTTCGACCTCGATTATAAGTATGCTAAAAAGGTATGGAATTGTATCACACCAGAGGGTGATCAAGTGACGCTCGCTGACTACCATAATTTATACCTCACCACCGACGTGCTCCTTCTAGCAGATATCTTTGAAAATTTTCGGGGTTTGTGTCTTCTAAATTATAAGTTGGATTCTGCACACTTTTACAGTGCACCGGGACTGGCTTGGAAGGCTTCATAAAAATGCGCTGGGATAGAATTAGAGCTCCTAGCGGATCCTGACATGCATTTAATGTTTGAAAAGGGTATTCGAAGTGGTATTGTGCAAGCTGTTCATTGCTATACCAACACCAACAATAAATATATGGGCGATCAATATAATCCTGATGAAGAATCGTCGTACTTGCAATACCTCGATGCCAACAATCTTTACGGTTGGGCCATGCGGGAGAATTTACCAACCCATGATTTTAAATGGGTCAGTAATGTCGATATGTTTACACCCAAATGTGATCGCAAAACTGGTAAAGAAAAATAAGCACGGCTACATATTGGAGGTTGATGGGAGGGGAGCTGCATAAAAAAGCATAACGAAGTGCCATTTTTGTCAGAGCGGATGACGTTTGCCAAGGTGGAAATATTGGTGCCAAACCTGCGAAATAAAAAGAAGCATGTGGTGCATATCAAAGCACTCAACGAAGCCATAAAGCATGGCCCAATCCTAAAAAAAATGCATCCAGAAAAAGCAGAGTCCGTGGCCTTACATTGATATAAACACCATATTGAGGACTGCTGCTAAAAACGATTTCGAAAAGGACTTTTTTAACCTCTCCGTGTTTGGAAAAACGATGGAAAATATCCGCAACCATCGCCATATAAAACTTGTTACAAGCGAAAAAGCATACCAAAAATATGTGATGAAGCCCAACTCTAAGGATGCTCATGCATTTAGTAAAAAATTAATGGGTGTTGAAATGGGTAAAACAGAGATAAAAATGAATAAACCGGTATATCTTGGGCAGGCCATATTAGATCTGAGCAAACTTGTCATGTATGAATTTCATTACGATTACATGCAACCAAATTATGGGAGTAAAATCCAACTCTGCTATATGAATACGGATAGTTCTGTGTTTTACATCAAGAGCGAAGATTTTTACCGGGATATCGCGGGTGATGTAGAGAAACCCTTCGATACAAAGGAAGATGGTAGACCACTTCCAATTGGAATGGATAAAAAGGTTGTGAGCTTAATGAAAGATGAATTAGCTGGAAAAATCATGACAGAATTCATTGCATTGAGAGCAAAATTGTATGCATTAAAAACATTGGTAAATGAAGACAAACGATGCAAGGGTGTTAAAAAATGCGTGTTTAAAAAATCAATCACCTTTGATGATTATAAAAAATGTTTAGATGACGGTATAAATCTATATAAAAGTCAGGTCCTTATCCAGAATAAAAATCATGAACTGTACACTGTAAAAAGCACCAAAATTGCCCTTTATCGCGACGATGATAAAAGACTTGCGCAAGATGATTTTATTTCATTTCGTGGTTACGACTACTCATCAGTATAAATCGGTAAATAAACATGGATGGGATATTGATGTTGTTGTTGATGCTATATATTGTGATAATTATACCGTATATAATAGTACTACTATTTTTTTACGCTTTCGACGTATAATAAACAAAATGACTGAACTTGTTAATATTTTTGATGTTGTTGATACTCCTGCTTAATCCTTGCAAAAGTAGTGGATAAGCGTCAAGCTTTGAAGGATGTTCTGCGTAAAGGTAAAGGGCCCCTTTTATCAAAAAAGTGTACTGGGGGCTTCGTGGACAAGGCCCAAACGACGCGATCGAAAAGACCTATTCCGACTATGTTCAACGTGAAATCCATGAAAAGGGGAAAAAACAGCCAAGGCACTGTCTTTCATACCATTAGTATGTACACAAATGTTATGAGTAATGTTGTTCAACTCGATAATGCTGAGGAATTAAAGCGAAATATCAAGGATGATCCGATTATCAAGGACAATATGGCTGATTTGGGTATCCTCATGCACTCTGCGCTCGGTAAGTTTTTAGCACCGTTACTGGTGTTGGCGCACACTGTAAATTATAATCATGTCAACCATACTCAGCTGTGCAATCAAAAAATAAATAAAAACGAAAAAGATCGAGAAGAAAAAGATAATGGTGAATAATCTGTCAAAACAAGTTGTAGGCTTACATGAAATATATGATCGAGACAGGGCAAACTTGCGCTTGACGGTCAAGCATCGATTGAATACAAGCTTTGGTGCATGGCTCGGCCATGGTTTTGATGTGAATCGACAAATCATACTCATTCCACCGGCAGGTAGATTTCCACTCCATTTCTGTGATTTGAAATTAGGTAAATACTATTCGAAATATGTTTATGAGAAATGAGGGTTGTATAATTTATATTCAAACTTTATAGAGGTCATCCTCTATAAAATAATGCTAAGTAAAATGAGCGACAGCACACAACAAGGTACAGAACAGCACATAATAACAAAAAATCCAGGGAGAGTCCCACAAGGCCACAAGTTAGCTGCACTGATGAAGAAGAGGACAGAAAAAAATTAAGCACTCTTCTGGTGACAGTTCAATATCAAGTACTGTGCCAAGTACAGCAAGTACATCAAGTTCTACCGCAGTTTTAGGGGCCACGGCAGTAACGGTTGGTATTGCGATAGTAGGCATTGGTGTCGTGTATTATAATTTTTTTTAAAAAAACAGCAACTGCATGGCAACAAATCATCAGAGCAACCGCCTCCCGTTGAAAAAAAAGTTCAACATGACATTTTTCCAATGCATTAACCGTAAATAATAAATGAGTTCAAACATATCACCGTAACAGTAAGAAGTCGTCGATTCCCTATGGAAAGCTGCTCGCTTGGTATCGTACACTATACTTCTAGCACTGGGGGCAAAAAAGCCGCTGGAAGTTTCTAGACCTGGAGCCAAAATGGACCTTGAGGATGGTCTGAAGCTTGGTAAATATATGACGGGAGCTATATTGTTCGATGAATATGTTATAAAACAAGGATGGTACAAACGTTCTCTAATGCCTCCTAAATAAATGCCTCGGGGCTGTTGTACGTAGTCGAGCACACGATGCTTACAAGGAAATGAGGATCTCAGTTCTCAAGATTTTTTAGGCTGTAATATGACTACACTGCGAGCTCATATAGAAGCACAATTCACGGAAGGTATGAGCTGGGATAACTACGGAAAGGAGTGGCACATTGATCACAAAATCCCTATCAAGTATAGAGAAGATGACGATGCTCCATTGCTTGTAGAAGTGGCGAGAAGGCTCCACTATACAAATATTCAACCAATGTGGGCAAGCGAAAATATGGGTAATCGTTACATATCTGAATAAATAAAAATGGCAACTTTAGCAGCGATGGCAGCAGGAGCCGCGATCAACGCATTAGCTTTTTCCGGCAGTAATTTTTTAATTAGCAAATATTTCTTGGGTTTAAGGCAAAAAATAACAAATTAAATTTTGATAAATTTTCTCCCTGATCTTTGTCAGAGCATCTTCAGATCACAAGTAAAAACGTCTTTCAACATGCATGTACAAAATGTTAAAAAAAAAAACATAACATTTTGTACATGCATGTTGAAAGACGTTTTTACTTGTGATCTGAAGATGCTCTGACAAAGATCAGGGAGAAAATTTATCAAAATTTAATTTGTTATTTATTGCCTTAAACCCAAGAAATATTTGCTAATTAACTATGAAAAGGCAAACCTATAAAGAATTCAGTAATTTTTTATTCAGCAAACTTTCAGGACATGGCGAGGAGGAACGGAAAAGACATGATAAAGTTATCGAACAACTAAAAGCTACGCAAGCGCAATGGGTTCGTGATCGTCAGGCAAAAATCGAATGGTATAATAATAAACAACGAGAGTTAAAAAGGCAAGCGGCGGAGGATTTGAAGGAAATCGATGAAAGTATGCGCAATACTACATTGCAACGATCGATAAGGAACCAAAATTGTCTGACTATTATGTACCTCCCCAGAACAAAGAAATGGTGAAATTACGTTCATTTTAGGATCGCTTGCACTTCTAGGATATGGAGCTTATACATATTTATAAAACACACATGTTTTGATACATAATAAATATGTCAACACAACATATTATTACAGAAAAAGAAGCAGAAATATTGAGTAGTATTTATTACAACCCAGAACATCTTTGGAGTGGAAGGGAAGCCATAAAACTACTGGCTGAGGAGAGTGGACTCTCTAAAAAGCAAGTCGTACATTGGTTGTCTCGCCAGCACAAGCAAGAATACAACATTTGTACGCTCGATAGGGCTCCAAAGCTTTCAGATTTCTACGAACCATCCCAAGAGCAAAGAATTGTGAACTTGTCTTCATTGTGTCATCCCTAGCTTTTGTATGCCTTGCTTTGTATAAATATTTGTAATAAAAAAATACACGTTTTAACATGTAATAAACATGTCAAAACAACATATTGTTACGGAAGAGGATGCAACAAAACTGAGCAGAATTTACTACAACCAAAAACATCTTTGGGTTGGACGAAAAGCCACTAAACTATTGACTGAGAAAAGTAAATTACCATATCGTACACCGGTTATCCCGCCAACTACTTTTTCTTCGGCATCTTTGAGCACCAAAAAAGATTGATTATCCCTACTTTACTATAACAAAACCGAATGAAATGCACCAGTTTGATCTGTTGTATATGCCTCATGATAAAGTTTATGGCAACACATACAAATATATCCTGACGGGGATCGATGTAGCCTCAAGATATAAGGCATATTCGAGCACCAAAAAAGATTGATTATCCCCACTTTACCATAACAAAACCGAATGAAATGCACCAGTTTGATCTATTGTATATGCCTCATGATAAAGTTTATGGCAACACATACAAATATATCCTGACGGGGATCGATGTAGCCTCAAGATATAAGGTGGCGAGCCCACTACGTACGAGAAAAGCCAGCGAGGTTGCAGACATGATCAAGGATATTTACAAGACTGGTCCTCTGCACTACCCTACAATTTGATATGATGTGATAATGGTTCAGAATTTAAATCAGACGTAGCAAAACTTTTGGAAGGTAAAGGGGTGGAGATTAAACGAGCTATCACCAAATGTCGCTATACCTTTACAGCGTTCGTCGAGTCGTACAACAAGATCCTTGCACAGAGATTATTCTAGCCCCATGATGCGCAAGAGTTGGCCACCGAGGAGACTAGTCGTACATGGGTTAAACACCTGTACGCCATAGTGAAGAATTTAAACAATAGCAAGACTGCGATGATTAATATGAAACCGTCAAAGGCTTTTAAGCTGAAGGATGTACCACTTGTAAAAAGTAAAGAGTTTGCTGATGAAAAGCCACTACCAGAGGATGGGTTGTATTTATATTTGTTACAGCCGGGGGAGGAGCATGGAGACCAAAAAAGACGTGCAACGGATGCATGGTGGAGTAAGAAAACATAGAGACTTGATCGCATTGTAGCAGAACCAAATGGTCGGGTGTTGTATTGTTTGAAAGACGGACCCGAACGTAGTTTCGTCTCAGAAGAATTTATGCTAATCCCAGATTCCATGCTCGTGAGGATAGTTCTTATCCACCACACATAGCACGGTGTCCATTTGAAATCGGAGTGGAACAGAGCGCGGTTGGAGTTTCTCGATCTCCTGGCGCAGAGATGCAGCTTGAGTATCTCTATCCCTCAAGAAAAAGTTATAGAGACCGGCAAAATTGTCTTTGGTTGGGTGTACTCAGATTTGGGGACACCACCGAGATCAGTAATAGCGTCGCCTAACCGCATTATATACTTGTCAGGAACATATCGCTTTATTGCTTTTAGCCCAGCCTTTCGTTCATATTCTACGGATCTCCAAACATCAGAGGCAACGATATATTGACCATTATCCTGGATATAAAAGGATCGGACTTGTATTTCCTGGAAATAATCAACCATCACAAGAATCCGAATTTTTTTTCACAGCAGTCCCAGAACAAAAAAAAATTACATAAAAGTTAGAAGAAGAAAAACCTGGAAAGTTTGTTAGAATCATTTTTCGACTCTTTATCTGAGCATGCTGAGATTACAGACGATGTGTTTTGGAATTACAGAGAAGCCCCTCGGAATTCAAAAAAATTATCTTATCACCCCAATTTTGACTTATGCTGGGTAGATTCGCTTCTTTGACATCATGAATGGGATTGGGATGCTATTTCCAAATCAAAAAATATATATCATGGGTGGTTCGAAAGTTGAGCCAGCCCGAACTACAACTGCTCTATACTATCAAAGCATCCAAACCTTAATTATAAGTGGATGAATCGATGTATTGGTGCCCCATGGGATTTAAAATACATCTCACAAACGATATCTAAAAATGATCTTTTACGTGTTATTTTAAAACCAACACAAACTGGGATATAGAGAGATATTAACCCAGCGATTTGGAAAGCGGTTTTGCAGATGGTATCAACACCAAAACAAGGCAAAGGTGCATCTCTTTGATCAGTGGTACATAGACACAAAGCAAGAATGTAAAAATATTATAGAGGATGACATCACATAGATCTGGGTAAAAGGTGGTGGTCGCATCCCAAGAAAAGAGTACGAACTTGAAAGGCTAGAAAAAATACCTTAAGGCAACTAATTTTTGCGGGAACTAATTTTCGAGGAACTAATTTTCGCTGGAACTAATTTTCGCGTTTTGGGGTGTTAAGCGCGAAAATTAGTTCCAGTGAAAAAACTTAAAGGGCCTGAGCGCGAAAATTAGTTCCCGCACAAATAATGTTTTTCTCTCTTGATTTTCACTTTAATGTCGAAATTTAGGTATGTTTTGATGAAGTGAAGACAAATACGAGGTTTGTTTTCTTAAAAACTACCATCTAATGCATGTGGAACGTTTTTTTCTTTATATATTTATCTAAAAATGATAACAAACGTTCTAAAGTACTTATCATAAATACAAAAAAAATAAGGAATCTTCTTTCTAATTAATTCCTACGGTTTTGATGTTTTATTTTTATTTTTTGTTGATGAACTTTTATTTCCAGTAAATTATGTTCTTATATCTTTCACAGTTTTTTAACATTGTTTCTCGGGCTCTTGATTTTCTTCTTCACCCGCGCTTTTTCGTTTCTTTCCTTTTCTCACGATTTTTGATCGCTTTGACTTCGGGGTAGATATGTCGATATAAAGTAAATCCAATAACACTTCGAGTTTCTCGATGATTTTCTTGTTGATTACTGTTCGTGGCATCATTACGGTTACATTACACGGTATTTCAAGCCCTCCCTGAATTAGAGGAGACCTTCTGTAATTTGTAGTTGACAGCTGAGCGTCGATTATTGCTCCACGTTGAAATAGAAATTTTATACAGGGAGCAACTTCGAACGGGAGGTGTCCAGCGATTCTTCCCGTACGTTTTTCCATTGTTTTGATGGCAAAGAAATCACAAGGATTGTCGACCTCATGCACACAATCTAAAACTTGATTTTCTACTGGTGACCAGAATTTCATGTAGTAATGATAGCCTCTAACAGCAGATTTGAATTCGTAAAGTTTGACTGCCATTGTTGAATGTTGGTCAAAAATTTGATACTTTTTTCCTTCGATAAAAGGTCACCGAGACAATGTTTTTATTTTTCACTTATCACGAGAGATTAAATGTTTTTTTTTTTTTTCATGACAACCAATTTATTCTAGCCCCTTGATCTCACGGTTAACCGGTCGTTTAAAGCTATGATGAAGCGAAAATTTACTGAATGATATAGCAAAGAAGTAACCGAAGAACTAGAAAAAGGAACACCATTAGAGGATATCGATGTCAAGCTGAAATTGTCCATTTTGAAGCCATTGCATGCGAATTGGCTTGTAGATGCTTTCGATTTCTTCACCAAATCGAAGATGACAACGAATCAAACGAGTAATGAATTGAAGAAGAAACCGGTGACGAGATGAGAAACATTTTTGATATCCTTGAAGATGATGAGGAGGAAGAAAATTAATTTTTCTTTTTTTTTCTTTAATATCTGTGCTTAAAATATACATATGTGTTAAAAGCTCATACGAAAAATCCAAATATCTCTTTTCTGAAATCTTGCTTGAAGGTACCCAACGCGAAAATTAGTTCCGCGAAATTTTTCAGAAACCCTCCGAGCGCGAAAATTAGTTCCGCGAAATATTCTAATTCAATGCCCTCCGAGCGCGAAAATAAGTTCCGCGAAAATTAGTTCACGCGAAAATTAGTTCCCTTAAGGTATTCTCTTGGTATACCTCGCGTGTAGCAAACGTGCTCCACAATTTCGCTTCGCTTCGCTCGCGAAACTCTATTGCTTCGCAAAAATGCGGTCTGGAACTAAAGTAATTTAATTTTAAGCAGATAGTAGCAATTTAAACAAGAAGCCCTGCGGCTTTAAGATTTCCGTCATTAGCCTAAAGGATTTTGAAATTTAAAGTAGACCTTGAAAACGGAGAATTATGGGGTAAACAAATCACGAGTGTCACAATTCTCAACTATTTTTGTAACTAACCTGCAATGTAGCCTAGTTAACTAAGCTTTCTTCTTCGAGTTGATAAAATGAGTTTCTCTCAAGCTAAAGGGGGATTTTCACGAAGCGAATTGTATCTGAGCATGCGCAGTTCGATGCATAATCAAAACAAACAAAACTTTGCATGCTCAGATACAATTCGTCGCCGAATTGTATCTGAGCATGGGCAGTTTTGTTTATTTAGATTTTGCATCGAAATATTCGCTTCGCTGAAAAGTAGAAACAGTTCCTACTTTTTCGCGGCTAAAGGTTTCGCTGCTAGTTTTTGACCAATCAGAACGTGAAAATTAAAAAGCGAATTCGCCGTCGAATTTGCCGTTCAATTTGCTTCGTGAAAATCCCTCTTTAAATCTTAGACGCGAACGAATTACTCAGCGGAAACCCCGAGTTTAAATCGAACAATGTGACTAATCGCTTTAGAGGACATTTTAATTTATCTGTGAGTTGTTTACCAAGCTTGACCAAATCTTACTTTGGTAAAAACTTTGTAGAACACTAATGTTTATTAGGGGAGTGAAACCACTCGCTAGAATATTCGGGATGAAAAGGGCTTTCCCCGATAATAATCACGTGAGCAGAGAACAATAGAATTAGCCAATCAAAAAGCGAGGCCAGATTCCCACCTTAACTACTCCGATTTCCCGGTGGTAAGAAAAATTACGCTGGGTCCTCTGGCTATATATATATATATATATATATATATATATATATATATATATATATATATATATATATATATATATATATATATATATATATATATATATATATATATATATATATATATATATATATATATATATATATATATATATATATATATATATATATATATATATATATATATATATATATATATATATATATATATATATATATATATATATATATATAGCGATAACTAACTAAAGATATATAACGAACGATATATATAACTATATATAACTAACGAACTAAAGATATATAAACATATCTTGCATATAGCTTATGTCCCACCCATTCGAGCCTGTTATATTTGATCTTTTCTAAAATCCTACTTGCTGCTTCAGTCTATATATATACATATATGGAGCAGATATACAATAGATATAAATAAATATACAACATCTTCCCTTCCAGGGGTCCAGTAGTAAAATGTAATCATGCGTGTCGACAAATGGTAGAGTTATCTACATATTATCATAGTTTATATAGAGTGATTGTTTCTTTTTCCGAATACGGCCATAGATACTGAAAAGCTAACATCAGCGCTTTCAGCTACATCATTGCTTTCAAATAATTCATCATCCTTTTTGACTGTATCATCTTCACATTTGACTACTTTTTCATTTCTTTCGACTACTTCTCTATCGCTTTTGACTACCACCTCAGCTTCGAATACCTTAATGCTATGGACTTGCCTGAAAAATAAATCTAAATCATTGTTGCTGCATCACGGGCTGTATGGGAGAGTTATTTGACTACAGTTTACGTATTCTGCTATGCCACAACCGAATAAATATACAACTACTGCCACAGCAAGGGTTGCAATACCAGCACTTTTTCTTGATTATCATTTATATTATTCATAATCAGGCATATACCTGAGCAGATGTCTCTTCAATTTTGCTACATTTTGCTACCCTCATTGTTAATGGAAATACAATAATATCCTGTGGAGCTAAATTGGATCTGGTGTTCTTGTCCTAAAATTTCAACCTTGTCATTTTCAAAGTTGATAAAAACTTTTTGCATTCTTAATTATTTGCTTACTAAATAGCAATGGTAAGTCTTTGTTAATAACTTCTATTGTTATGCTAACATATTTCCAACTAAGCCAAGCAGATATGGTGACACGTTTTGATTTGACATTTGAATACTGTTGATGATGGCTTTTCTTTCTGTTACATAGAAAGGTAGGCACTATTTAGTTACTCTTTTGTGCTTAATTGTAGGAGGGGTCAAATTGCACTTTTTCGAATTTTTCAACCTAAAAATCAATTCATAATGCCCCCCCCCCCCCCCCCCATTTTATCGAATTTTGAGAATGAGACCCATCTCCTCATTTTATTATCACCCCCCATAATAAGTTTGTTGGATATCACAAGGTTAGATATTCTTATAATCAAAACACAACTCTCTTTTGGAACAAATCTCAAGAACAAATACTATTTACAGGTTAAAAATAACAAATATCAACAAAATGTCGGCACAATTCATTCCTTAAACATGTCAAAAGCATTGTTATCTTTATTTTAGTTGTTTCACTAGTAATTTCGTAATACCCCCTTAGGTCATTATATTATGACCCCCTCCACTTTAAGAATTTTTCCCCAGGGTACCCACACCCCTGCTTTTTCGACCCCCCTACAATTAAGCACAAAAAAGTAGGCATCCAGTAAGTCAATATCATACTTTTCAAGTTATAGTAAACATCTTTAAACTTAAAATGGTATAATCCTGTAAAGGCATGTCCTTCTTCCTTTTAAAGTGCTCAAATTTGTGATGTGTATAAGATGCCTCATATGCATGATGCTTTAAATCTTTAAGGAATATCTTGTCTAATTTGGCTAAGTTTTGTAATACCATCTTCAACTTTTAAATCTCCAATGTCAAGTTGTAAGGCAGTCTTTTTACCCTTACTATCTAAAGGCCTTTTAAGATGGTGAACTACTTGATAAATTATATGTATTAATTGGTATGGTTCAGAAGTGAAAACGACACAAAGTAGTGGTAGAAAATGTATTCTTAAATAGTTTGCAGTTATATGTGCTAGGGCTTCGTTAAAAATTAAGTACTGAAATAAATTACTGACATTGTAACAGACTAGACAATTGACAAATTACTGACATTGTAACAGACAAGACAATTCGCACTACATGCTTTAGACAACGGACTCTTGAATCTTGACACTACATGTCTATTATGGTGAGTGTTTATCGTAACAGTTGGCACACGGGCTTCTTTTTACTGCACCATATGGCCACTGGCTTCTTCTGACATTTTGACAACCGACTTTTGACAGTACATGACAATTAATGACAATTAAACGTTTGTCTCATTATAACAGACTGACATGAACTGACACCCTCTACACAAGAAACTTACTTAACCCTATCACTGTAAAGAACATACAACTCTAGGCTTAAACAGAATAACTCAGAAAGCCCAGCACCCCTGACCAGAATTAGTCGAATTATAAGAAAGAAAATGGCACAGAGATGGTTGATTCTGCTTCTGGACTAAAACCTTGGTGGGGTCTATCAGCCAAATGAAACGTAGTCCCTCTGCAAGGAAACCTTGAAGCTAAATCAAACATCGACCATCAGACCGCGCCGCGTCGCGCATCCAGTCACCATCCACATCAATGAATACGTAGAAATTGTGTCACGTTGTTCTTGTCCTCATTCCATCATCGACGTCGGATTTATGTGTCGACAGATACTTGAAAGATAACGTATACCAGATCGTTATTGTCGTCATGCCATCGCCAATGTTGTATTAGTGTCGAATATAGAAGAAAACAAAACAGAACTAATTAGTACATTAATCGGGGAGGGCGGGCGGGAAAACGCCTGAACTGTTCAAGAGCAAGAGGCTTACTGTGTTCTACTCCAAATTTATACCCCCCTGCTTGTGGTATGGATCTATGACCTTAAGTAACAAGCTTAAGGCAGTCTAATGTTTTGGTTAAATTAATATAGTGTTGACTATTAGTCATAGGTCACCAACACATTTGTAAAATTAATAATGCAGAATGACAAAACACTAGTGAACCAGGTTAGCCTTATACTAGGAGTCAATGGAGACACACCTTTCCTTCTGTAACCCCAATTAACATGTGCTAAACTTTTAGTTTAGCACCATTTAATTGGTATGGTTCAGAAGTGAAAACGACACAAAGTAGTGGTAGAAAATGTATTCTTAAATAGTTTGCAGTTATATTTTTGGGGTATGGGTTGAGGTGCTAGGGCTTCGGTAAAAATTAAGTACTGAAATAAATTACTGACATTGTAACAGACTAGACAATTGACAAATTACTGACATTGTAACAGACAAGACAATTCGCACTACATGCTTTAGACAACGGACTCTTGAATCTTGACACTACATGTCTATTATGGTGAGTGTTTATCGTAACAGTTGGCACACGGGCTTCTTTTTACTGCACCATATGGCCACTGGCTTCTTTTAGACATTTTGACAACGAACTCATGACACTGCATGTCTATTATGGTGAGGTTTTTATCGTAACGATTGGCCCACGGGCTTCTTTTTCCTGCACCATATGGCCACTGGCTTCTTTTGACATTTTGACAACCGACTTATGACAGTACATGACAATTAATGACAATTAAACGTTTGTCTCATTATAACAGATTGACATGAACTGACACGCTCTATACTTACAAAATACTTAATTAACTCTATCACTGTCGACAAAATAGACATCTGCACCTAAACCGGCTGACGAAGGAAGCCCAGCACCCCCAAATTTCCCCAAATTGAAAAACCAAGAGTTGACTAATATGTAGTCTTCTATAAGTACGACATTAGCTACATACTATGATTTAACACAACACGTAATCGTAAATAAATATCTGCAACTAATAAACTGCTGTCATATTGGAAAATATACAAAGAATAGTGCAACATTTACAGTATCCTTACAGACGTTTGAAACTCAAAATTGTATATGTTAGGGGATTGTAATAACCTACATACTATTTATACTCAGTTAAGTTAAGTTAAACTCAGCTTAAAGCACAGACTTAATGTCCCAGATTTTTGTCAGTCCATTTAACTCTGCTATGCGAGTAGACCATTCTTTCAAAGCGTTGTCTGACAGGTGAATATACCTTCTGTAGCAATCACTACTCCAGCGTCCCATAATCTTAATAGCGGAATCGGGTATCCCGCAGGAAGCTGCAGCCGAAGCACCACCAATGCGAAAACTATGCGTGTTAATGTTAATATTGTTAGGCAAGCTTATTGTAAGAAATGAAGAAACAAACTTCCGGGTAACAAACTTTCCGTCACTAAACGTGAACCAGGGCCCTAGTTTGGTTCCTCTGAATGCTAGGTAACTTTGAATGGCTTTGTAAGGACAAAGAGAGCCTCCAATTTTTGCTAAGCGAATCTTGCACCCTAGCCTAAACGGATCTGTTTTAGAGCACTTAAGGTTAATTACAGCATTTGAACCACACGTGGAAAAGGATATGTCAGCAGGTGTGAGGTGAGTTTCTGTATCAAAAGTGGACGTGGTGGGGCAAACATACTCTGACACCCTTAACAGGCCAAAAAATGCCACTAAGATAAGACAAGTCCACATTGCTTTGTCGTGGTTGGAAAACATAGAGTTTTTTATAAACATTATCATTTTTCGCAAATCAGCTGGTGTAATTGGTAGTCTCTGAGAAGCAGAATTTGGATGACATCTTCTAATGCCACGCAAAACATAGTACAGGCGACCCGTGTGGGCTATCTTCGTGTCAAAGCCACGTATTACACTCTCGTACTGAACCCCACAAAGATAGACTTTAATAGTGGCAAATTTGACGCGTCTTGCCAAATATGTCACAAACAGTTGAAGTGTTGATTCTGTCAGAGGAAAGGTAGGTACAGATGTAGCTTCACAAAAAATTTTAAAGGAGAGATATCCTGACCGATATGTTGCCCTGGTGTTTGTTGAAATGGACGAGTTTAAATAATGACTTAAATCTCTTTGAAGAGTTGTAGTATCGATGAAGGAATTGGTGTTGGATCTGCTTCGGCTTCTGGGCATAGACGTTCGAAGTGTTGTACCTGCAATCGAGACAAAAGATCTGCATAAGTATTGTGCTGGCCTTTAATGTGGTGTACCAGGAGGTTTATATTGTGTTCTGCTGTGTAGAAAAATAAAAAACGTACAAGATGCATGATGTTTGGACAACGACACGACCCAGAGGACCACACATGAACAATAGCCAAATTATCTGTGTATAACACTAATTGCTTGTTTTTCCATGCCTCGCCCCAAGAAAAAACTGCTACAACTATGGCCAATAACTCAATGAAGGTGATACTATACTAATGAATAAGGTTTAAGGCAATTGAAAACCATGCACCAGAAAAAAATCCTCCTATGCCTACTCCAGAAGCATCAGTAAAAAGATTTATGGAAGAGGAGTCTAATGTTTCAGTGTGGATAATAGCGATGCCATTCCAAGTCGGGAGAAACTCACACCACCATTGAATATCCTTGCGAGACTCTGTTGTAAGAGAAATATGATGGTGCAAGGAACGAACTGTAGTGGAGAGATCAATAAGACGTCGTAAGAACATTCGACCACATTTCACAACTTTACACGCAAAAGACAAAGGCCCTATGAGAGATAACAGTTCTCTCTTTGTGCATTTCTTCTTCCCTAACCAATTATGAAGTGAAGATAGTAATTCAGTGAACTTATCTTGTGGGAGACGAACAACAAAATTTACTGTGTCTATTTCAATGCCCAGGTATGTAATTACTTTGCAGGGGCCTACCATCTTATCTGGAGCCAACGGAACACCAAGCAAGTCAAAAACGTCCTTAATCAACTTTACTATAGCCTGACATATATTTTTAGACAGGGCAGCTGTGATGAAATCATCTAAATAATGTAAGAGATTTTTGACAAAATAAATCCACAATAATATCCACTCTAGAATATTAGCAAAGTTGTTAAAGATGAAAGGAGAGGAACGCCCACCAAAAGGAAGAACTACGTCAAAAAAGTATCTTCCCTTCCACTTATAACCTAATAGGTGCCAATCACTAGGATGCACAGGGTACAGTCTAAAAGCGTGCTTTATGTCCAACTTAGCCATGTAACAATTTCTATCCAACCTTTTAACCATTTCAACCGCATCGTCGAATGATGAGTAGGAGACCGAATAGTCCTCTTTGGTAATGCCATCGTTAACTGAATGTCCATGTGGTGAAGAAAGGTCTAATACCACTCGCACCGTCCCATCCTTTTTTGGTGCAGCACCCAGGGGAGAACAATGTAATTTAAATGGTGGTGAAGCAAATGGGCCCACCGTATGTCCCCTATTCAGCTCTTTCAAAATCGCCTCATCAACTTTGGTTTCATACTCTATGGAAGATTTGTTGTTATTTATGCATGACTTCAACTCATTGTCCTGAAAACCAAGTTTGAATCCATATCTAAAACCTGATACAATAAACCGCACTAATGTTTTGTTTGGATGACCAGTCAAGAGACTCTCTAATACATCAACCTTAACCGGGGTTGTGACAAGCGATTTTACAGGAAAGAATTCATTTGGTATTTGGCCTAGAGGACCTGAGTGGGCAATGGAGTGCTGGGTGTCCTGAAGATCCACAGGAAAAACACCTGTGAAAGTAGGTGCATGGGGTATATGTGCAACTGAGTCCTCTATTAAATTTAATGCACCGTGGTTGCTGGGAATTACTGCGAAACTGATGGGGGACATTCCGAAACTGCTGCTCATCAGCCTTCGTAAACCGCCCATTTCGAGTGGGGCATTGGTTAGCGAAGTGCCCTACTTCATTGCAGATAAAACATGCATAGCTCAACCTGCTGGAGGATGTAGATGAAGATGATCCCCAAGCAACAGCATCCCTTTTTGGCAACACAGGAGCGCCTCTAAGGTGCTGGTTGTATAGCAGGTCATCAATAACATCCCACCTCTTGCTGGTATCATTTGCCAGATGTATTCTGTGTAGTTGGTCAAAGGCATATACATATGAAAAATTATACTGGTTGGCAAATTGGGCAATGTACGTCTGATATCTGACAACTGCTGAGATAAGTGTGGTGAGTACTGGAGCATACAACTAAGATAATAGCTCCAAGCCAAACTCCACGAAGCATAATCCTTAATGCGAGACTTAGTTATGTTTTTTCTACACATAGCTAATGTGGGTGTGCCATCCACACGGTGCGCATCCTCATCTCGTACTCACCTCCATCGTCCATGGGCAAGGACGACAAGGACGTTGTTGAGGCATTGAGCGATGGAGGCAATAAATAGTCGAAATTTACATACTCACCGCCCTTAATCTTATCCAAAATTCGCTTAGAAACTGGAGGGAGAGAAATTGATAAAGTCGACCCTACCACTCCCGCAGACAAACCCGAAGTAGTTAAAGTTGAAGCATTAGTAGTGAGGCCAGCAACTGAACGATCTGCGACTGACACGCCATCTTTAAGATTGGCGTGTTCCACAAAACCGGCTGTCGGAGATCGCTGGGGGGAAACACGAAAAGATGGCTGACGTGACTGTGGACGATAAGTCGGAGCTTTCTGCTGTAACATTATTTTTTGTTTTCTAAATTCGTTTTGAATCTCATTCCTTAAAAAAGATTTAAGTTCGTGTGCCAAAGTCTTTTTCTTCTTAAATTTAGCTTTTAAAGATTTTCTCTTTGTTCCTGAAGAGGAGCCCTGTGATATGAAACTGATGTCTTCTTCACCGCCTTCTTCTGCAGAATTCGCCTCGTATTCGTCGCAATTCTGTTCAAGGTTTTCGATATTGTATTCTGGTAGGCTTTCTGCCTCCTGAAATTTTTTTGAAATAAGGAATGCGATATCTTGCAATGTTTTGCCTTCAGTTGAAATTTGAAAGGATTTCGCAATCATGGTTAGAGTTTCAAAGCCTAACTCTGACCACTTGCCAACAGTAAGATGAGGCTCAGCCATCATTTCGTCGTATGTTAAAAGAGTTTTACCTTTGCTTTTTGCTTTTTTAGATGCCATTAAGTATTATTTGAATTGAGCAATTTCACACCAATGTTAAAAAGCAGCCACTTTCTGAATGTGTTCTGCAAAACGTCTGAACTGTTCAAGAGCAAGAGGCTTACTGTGTTCTACTCCATAGTTATACCCCCCTGCTTGTGGTATGGATCTATGACCTTAAGTAACAAGCTTAAGGCAGTCTAATGTTTTGGTTAAATTAATATAGTGTTGACTATTAGTCATAGGTCACCAACACATTTGTAAAATTAATAATGCAGAATGACAAAACACTAGTGAACCAGGTTAGCCTTATACTAGGAGTCAATGGAGACACACCTTTCCTTCTGTAACCCCAATTAACATGTGCTAAACTTTTAGTTTAGCACCATTAAATTATGAATGTAAAGAATTTTTGATGCTTAAACCTTTCGACAGACAAAAATTCATTTTTCGGAACAGACTTTGCTTTTCATGTAACAAACCCACTAGTGAGGATCACATTGCTGTAACTTGTCCAAAAGAACAAAAATGCGATGTGTGCGATGAACCACATCCTACTGGTCTACATGGTTGCCAACATAAAGACAAGCCTACTGATAAGCCGATAGGTGTTAATTACTCCAAATAGAAGTCTTAATGTGGTTCCTTTAAAGATAACGCATCTTTCATCATCAGTAGAGATAATCACAAAAGCACTACTAGATAACGGAAGCCAAGGAACATTCGTTCACGAAAACATCTTAGAGGAGTTAAATGTGCCAACAATACCGACAACGATTTCTATTAAAACAATGACAGGTGAAACAACTGAACGATGCAAATCGATCAATAACCTTCAAGTATCGGCTGTTGAGGATTCGAGCAAAAGGCTTAATTTACCCACAGTGTAAGAAGATCTTGACCGTTTAAAAAGGAATGATATAAGAATGGTTAGGTGGATGTGTAATGCCAGTCTGAGAGACAGAAAGAGTTCGGATGAGCTAAGCAGGCTAAGTCTCCGTAGAATTAAAGATGTTATCCAGATAAGAAGATCGAATTGGCTGGGACACTTGGAAAGAATGGAGGAGGATAATTGGGTACGAAAGTGTAGAGACTTGATAGTTTCTGGGGCAAAGCCCAGAGGCAGACTGAGAAAGACTTGGCAGGAGGTTATAAGGACAGACTTGATAGAGAGGAAGTTTAGTTTAGATCTAACACAGTCTAGATCAGATTGGAAGAGGGTCATTAATATACCCTGTCCAACCCATGCTAGCATGGAAAACGGACGTTAAGCCGAGAATGATGATGATGAGTGTTCGGCAGGAAATTTCTACCTGTTGATAAAGAGGAAATACCTACACCAAAAAAAGTAGCAAAATAGAGACAAGATCCACAAGAACCTTCAACAAGATGAAGACGAAACAGATATGGGCATATTGATAGGTGCCAATTGTCCTCAAGCTCTCGAGCCTATTGAGATCATTCCAAGTCAAGGAAATAGACCTTATGCCTTTCGTTCAGTGCTAAGATGGTGTGTAAACGGTTGGATATAGTTTCTAAAGGTTCACGAAACAGCTCAAAAAGATGTAATTGTGTATTAATTTCTGACGATAATGTGCCAAATCGATTCGTTCTTCAAGATGATGTGAAGGAGCATAGTTTGGCATAAATGATGCTTGTGATGTTTCGTCAGGATTTTATTGAAAATACATTGGCTGGAGAACCTGAAAAACTTTCGTTGCAAGACCAAAAATTTGATGAGAACGTAAAATTGGTAGATTATCAACTTCCGTTGCCATTCAATATGTGTGAAGTTCCAAGCAATAAAAGTCAAACCATTAAACGAGCCTATAACCCCAAACGAAAGCTTCAACAGAATCAGGGGATGCATGATGACTATTGCACATGAAAACAATCATTGATAAAGAATTTGCACAGAGAGCAGATCGTTCTTGTAAGAAGGGAATAACGTGGTACTTGCCACACCATGGGGTGAAAGAAAGCCAAATAAAATCAGAGCTGTATATATTCAATTGTAGTGCTACATATGGTGGTGTATATATCCCTTAACTCTCTTCTCAAGGTCATGGTTTGGCAAACCAAATCGTTGGAGTTTTGACAAGATTTAGAGAAGAGCAAGTTGCAGTTGCTGGTGACATCAAGAGTATGTTGGCCGGAAGATAACCTTGACGCCGCATTGCAAGAATATCAGATGTCTGTACATGTATTTGGAGGTACACATTCTCCAAGTACTTGCAATTATGCTTTCAGGAAAACTGCTCATGACAACATTGATAAATATAGTTAAGAAGCTGCTTTAACCCTGATAAGAAATTTTTCGTCAATGATATATGTTGAAATCTTCATTTTTTGGACAGATAACAAAGTTGTGTTAGGCTATATAACAAATCAGTCAAGGAAGTTTCATTTGTTCGTGGCTAATAGAGTACAGGCTATTCATGAAGCTTCCAGTGTTGAACAATGGTGTTACGTTCCGTCTTCTCAAAATCCTGCTGACGATGCATCACATGGTCAAACAGTCTTCAACTTTGTAAAAAACGACTGTTGGTTATCTGGACCCAAATTCCTACTCCAATCTTCAGTCAAGTGGGATGCAGGTTAAACCTTTGCAGTTCACAGTGACAAGGCTGAAGTCAAGAAAGTGAAAGTAAATGCAACTACTTTAAAAAAGGACCTGGCAAATGAAGGACTGAAAACCATCTCAGAAGATGAAAACGATCCATTCCAGAAGCTTTTCAAATGGTTTCCAGTTGGTATAGTCTGAAACAGATCATTGCTACCATTTTGACATGGATTTATATAAGAAGAAGATTGACATGAGTGTCCTTGAGAAGGCTGAACTGGCCATCGTCAGACTCATTCAAAGAAGAGCATTCAAGACGGAATTGACATGCCTGCTAACAAACAAAAGGAAATGAAATTTATTCTCTTTCTCGTTTGAACCCATTCGTGGATAAAGATTCTATAATACAAGTCGGTGGGCGAATTGGAAAATTGTCAAGTCTGGATTGGAGGATAAAGCATCCTATTACAGAATTGGTGATATGATATCACCACAAGAAGGTGCAACATGTTTGTTGAGATGCAACGTTAAACGAGAAACGACAGAGAGGTATCATATTTGTTAATGCAAGTTCATCTTAGAGGACGATTCGGTGAACAAAGAATGGCAGACTTGCCTTCAGAGCAATCTTCGGAAGCTGCACCTGTTACGTTTTCAGGAGTGGAGAAGTTCGAAACGTAAACGCTATGGCGCTTTATTTACCTGCTTCTCTAGTCGAGCCATTCATTTAAGTACAAACAGTCTCGAGACAGATTCTTTCATCATGGCCCTGATTACGATCTGAAAATGGGACGAATTTTGTTGTTGCTTCAGCAGAACTGAAGAAAGCTGTTAAAGAAATGGACCAACAGAAGATTGCTTCTTGTTTGTTTCTTGATTGTTTCTTCTCAGAAACAACACCGATTGGATCAGTTGGGACTTTTTTACCACTCCTACTGCAAGCCACATGGGTGGTCTCTGGGAGTGACAAGTCAAGTCTTGTCGTTCCATTTTGTCGCCACTACTTAACAACCACAGTCATAGTTTGCATGATGAATGCTTTCAAACCATTCTAACAGAAGTGGAAGCGATAGTTAATGGCAGACCTTTGTAGAAACTATTAATGACAGTGACAGTCTTATTCCCCTTACCCCTAATCTTTTACTGACAATGAAGTTTAAGATTGTCATGGCACCTCCTGGGGAATTTAACGAAAACGACATGTGCAGTAGACGACGATGGAGAAAAGTGCAGCATCTGGTCAATAATTTTTGGACGCGTTGGCGTACAGTATATCTCCAAACGCTTCAACAGAGATCAAAATGGCAAACTCAAAGATGCAGTTGGCGATATAGTGATAATTAAGGACGACCCTCATCAAAAAAATAAATGGCGTCTTGCGAGAATTATAGACGTCAGTTCAAACGATGACAATCAAGTGAGAAATGTTTTTATTTAAACGTCAATACGAAACGCATACGAGCGTCCGGTTTCAAAGATCATATTGCTTCTAGAATCGCGTGGAAAGGAAGTAAAAGATTGAATCCCCCACAAGGAACCAGAGGAGCCGAATCCGTTATGTATCTAAAATTTATATGATAGTAGTCAATTTTGTTTATCAAGATATATTTTATATCTTGAGGGGAGCCGGGTGTTCCCGCATTGAGCGCGAGTAGGCCTCAAACTCTACGAAGGAATATTTGGTTCTCCTCCTCAGTGTTTTGTTATACGTTTTATGTATTTGCTTCGCCTTTGTTTATTTTATGCAACGTTTTTCTTGTGTTTTGTATTTTGGATATAGTGCATTTGTCGTAATTTGTGTGCGTAAGTTTCTTGCTCGTTAGTGCGAAGTATCTGTGCCGTGTGTGTACTAAGTCTAAAGGTGAAGTTCTGGGATTTTTGTGTTTTAGTAAGTATTGGTTTTTCGTATGAGTTTTCTCTTGTTTGTAATGTATTGGCCGTTTGGCAATAGGCTGTCTGGAACGTATATATGTTGTATGTTGTATGTGTTATTTATTCTTTATATTGTATTGGCCGTTTGGCATGAGGCATTTTGTAGTTTGGTTTAATTTCTGTTATTTTATAGCTACGTAGTTTGTAACTTGTGGCGCCGTAGATTAGTGGTTATAGCTCTCGTACTCTGTGCGGGAGACCGGGATTCGATTCCTCTTGACGGCAATTCAACATGGGCGAGTGAATGTTACCATAGCCCCGGGTTAACCCAAGCCATGTGAGGGAAATTGGGAAGATGGCACACTGTGTGGGCCGTTGGATGTTGCCGGGAGTTGTCTAGTAGAGCGCGGGCCCTAATTGGGTCTGCGTCGCTTAAAATGAGCATTAAATACTCTAGGACTCTCCATCTAAGCCATGACCCCTCCTGGAAATAATAGACAGGGTATATCCCTCGATATTTGTGAGGCTAGCCATGTAAAATATGCACATCTATCTATCTATCTATCTAACTTAGTTTTTTTGTTTTTTTTGTGGCGTCACGAGTGTGGAATAAATGTTGAATCTTGAATCCACTTTGTGTCAGTAAACCCACAAATTATCTTAATTTGGTCAATTCAAAAAAAAAATTTCTAGTGAAACTGAAGATATCTATTGTGTGCGATTCATGAGAATTCTTGACATTAAAGTAGTTTCGCAAATTTCGCAAATTTTTTTTTCAGATCAGTCAATCAATGCAGCATATCACATAATATTAAACAATCATATCTTATGGCATCTATTTATCGAAATGTCATTTCGATATCGTTCGAATCAAGGTTCTAGTAGACAAATACAGCATACCCGTATTGAAAATGGATCTGACATTGAGGTGTTATATGCATTTGGATCACTTCTTGGTAAAGGAAGTTTTGGCACAGTCACTGAAGCTATAAGAAAGACGGATGAAACAGTGTGGGCTGTAAAAGTTATCAATAAGGAAAAAGTAAGATTAGCCATTAATTGCTCTCCCAATTCCATAAAAAGTTTGTCTGGCTGAGCAATATCAATTCATCTCACATGGAGATGTTTCTTATTATTTGCAGTAAAAAATAACCAAAATAAATAAAAAAATATAAGATAAAATAAATAAAAAAGATTTTGCAATAAAATATGCATTTATATTTCATTTATTCAGGTTGCTTGCCTAATCTAAATTATTGTAACCTTGGGCGATTTATTGCTCGGGTATTATTTAGTTATTGATAGGTTTGCTATTGTTTCTTTATTTCCTTGTGTTTAACATAACCTTTACAAATAAAAAAAATGTTTTGTACCCTTGATTTCTTTTAATGACCAGGTATATATACGCACTCTTTTTATGAAAAAAAATAACAGGATCTTTAGCAAAAATCAGTAGTCCCATAGAAGTTATAAAATATTTAAAGATGTTGTTTAATGATGTTGTTTTAATGTTCGCAGATTTTTTTTTGTGTGTCAAAGATATAATATTTTTTAAATTAAAGCAGTTGAGTTAAATTGGTTTTGTGTATTTTTAGGCTGGTACCTCTGCTGTGAAACTCCTGGAGAGGGAGGTTGCAATCATGAAAAAGGTCAATCATCCCAATATAATTCATTTGGAGGAGGTTTTCGAAACAAACAGTGTATGCATGATATTTCTTATATATGTTGCTGGCTTTAAAAGATTAAACACATGTTTTGCCATGATTTTAATCTTGTATAAACTAAAGCTCTTGTGTAGGAGCACGAATTCCGATGCCTCATGGCCCTGAATATGTTAATATACAATCTTCACACAATATTAATATCTATATTTTTACCTAGAAAATGTTTTTGGTGATGGAGCTATGTGCACTTGGTGGTTTAGAAGAGCACCTACTATCGAAAGGATGTTTGCCTGAAAAGGTTTCCATTTTATTAGCAAATTTTGGTCAGGTTGCATGGGAGCTGGTAGCACTTATGCGAGAGTTTTTCTTCTTTGTAGGACATATTGTGTATTGTGCAGCAACTTGTTGATGCTGTGGCCTATATGCATGAGAATGGTAAGTTTTAATGAGAAAATTGTTTTTTGCCTATAAACATTTGTTATATTATATTGTTAGTGGAAAAGTATTTTTTTTGTGTGTGAGATCTTTTATAATTATTATTAAAAATGCCATCAGTGTTACTCTGGCCACGATGGAAGACCAAATTAGTGACTATGTTTTGCTCAACTCAATTAGTGATCATGCTTTGATAGTGGCTGTCCGAAGTGTACACCACGTAATATTAAGAAATGTTAGAGATTGTTTATTGCTGATAATAATAATGATTACAATACATCAAAAGAACTAATACCAACAAAGAAGCTATGTACACCATTATACTTGAGATAAGATCAAGTAAAGTGATGAATTAAAATGTTTACGTGCACCAAATCCAGGTAGTTCTAGAAAAAAATAAGTATCGCATTTGAAAATCCAAAGTTAATTAAGGGAACAAACCCCTGTGTTATTGTAAATGGGACGTTGCCAATAGTTGCTGCTTTACCTAATTCATCTATTATATAACTGATTAATAAAAAAATTCGAGAATTACTTCTTTTCATAGAGATTATTTAAAACAGAAGATGGTGTGTGCATGAGTGTATAATTATCTTTAGACTCTCACTTCGTTTCAGTTTGGTTTCTGCAAAAACCATTTAACCCAGTACGCTATGCTATACCTACTGACCATATTAGACGTGCATGGATAGTGAAAAATTGAGAGGTGCAGCTGTTATAGCTTTGACACTTAGATTATAGTACAGTTATCTGCTTTTTACATGCTGTCACGACCGTATCATCAATCTTAAAAAAAAGAAATATTTAGATTTTAGTACTGCAAGGGAAAAGTTAATATAAGTACAGTCATCCTTAATCATGCATCCATGTACAAGTACCTCGAAGTTGCATTGTATGCCAGTAAATAAGTTTGTGGCTGGGTCCGTTTTACTGTATCTCCGATAATGTATTACTGTTAAATATGTTCGTCTATGAAGACCGAGCAAATCGTATTGTTTATGGATATAAAACTTATCCTTAAAGATCAAGAAAGAACCAATGAAACCGAACATTTTGGGAATATTTTGTACGGCCATATACCATTACAAAATAACGCATCTATCTACATATTTGATTAACTCAACATCCTCTACGCGTTTCACGTACGTTATTTCTGCTTCTGCTACTCTTTCGTTCCTACCTTGGTTACTTTTTCATCTATATTAAAATACCCGTATACATCTGTCCGTCACGCAAAATGGTACCTTAGCTGCGCAAGTAGCGAGACGCACGCAATGCGGTATAAAAAGGACGAGCGAACCCGTGGATTTTTCCACGGGCTAACGACTAGTTTTTAATATTTTTTTAATTCTTATATTTTATATCTTTGTTTTAAATATAACATTTTTAAGCAGAGTTCCATTTGATAGCAATGTAATATCAGTTGGAAGGTTTACCCAAATGTTTTAATAATAATACTTTCCGTTAATCACTAAAACATTTTCTTGTGTGTATATAGATATAATTCACCGAGATTTAAAGTTGGACAATATTTTGCTTGCTAAGCCGGAAAACGATGCAACATTCAACATAAAAGTATTTTTTCCCGTTTTTAATTTTTTGTCAAATATTTCCGATTACGTTATATATGAAACAGGTTTTTATCTCTTAGTTAACCGATTTCGGACTTTCCTATACACGTGGAGGGACAGGAAGCGACTACATGATGAATCAAATGGTTGGCACGCCAATTTACATGGGTAAGTTAACATGTGTACAAAATTTGCAAACTGATTTTACGTTTAAAATTCATTTCTTTGTCCCTTAAAGAATAAATAAGTCAGCAAATTAACCCGTTTTTATATGGCACGCTTATCTTGTAATGGCATAGAAAGTGCTGATGTAAGCATTTTGTATTGCATTCAACAGGTTGGTGAGGAAGGATCTCGGAGAGGAAGTTTGTGTAAATTTAAAATTGTATTGACCAGAACTTTCATAATTAGCAATGTAGCCAAACAATATTTTGTTTGGCCAAATGATATTCATAATTATAGCTAATATTCTTTTTGCTCAGAAGGAAGCGTTTAAGCTATACCTCCTTCACTCTGGTGTTTTATTGGTGGGATTAAAATCTTAAATACACATGAACACAAAGATGTACAACAACACGTATTTTTTTCTGCAATATAAGTTTTGCTGAATACTTTGTTACTTCAGCGCCGGAAGTGATCACAAATTATGGATATAGTCAACAATGCGATATATGGAGCATAGGAGTTATCTTATATAAATTGTAAGTTTGCAAATATTTCTTCTGATGTAAGCTGCTTAAAAATAATATTTTGTGTGTATCCTATTCATAAATAAGATATAGCGGTGAAACGGTCTATAAACTCTGAATCTGATACCATATAGCTAAATTCCCAATAATGGATCCAGTGCATAAAGGTTCTTTTAGCTGCAGAAGCATTCACACAGTAAACATTTTAGCCATCAAAAACATCTTCTGATGGCGAATGTTATGTGATAAAGGTTAATTTACACGTTAAAGTCACGGACACGACCACGCTAGAAAGCAAACACTGTCGCTAGACCACAAAGATCAGTAACAAAGCTATTTATTTCAAAAACTGGCGAACAACTAGGGAACTATTTTTAAGGTTTTATTTTTAGAGTCAAACAGTTAAGAAATGAGATTTATTATTAAAAACTAGAATCTTCATCGCATAGGCTGAGTGGTGATTCTCCGTTTATGGCAGATACTGAAGAAGAGCTGTTTGAACTTATCAGGAAAGGCAACATCAATTTTGAATCACCAGTTTGGAGTACAGTATCACAAGCAGGTATATTGCCAGTATAACATGCTTTTCAATCTCCTTGGCAACTAACCTTTAGTGAATTAAATTTCTTTCGCAGCGAAGCAGTTAGTCGAAGCCATGTTGAAAGTCGATCCAGCACATCGTTTAACTTCGAAAGAGATATTATGCCATCCTTGGATAAAAGTGAGTTTTATGGATTAGGGTCACTCGCAAAGTGAAGAAATTAACACTAAGCAGCGATACAGTTACTTATTGTTAGAAAATTTCGCGAAAAGAAAAATCAAAGTTTTGCTTTGTTTTTTCCAAATCAACGAAAGTCTAAATATTTTCAGCCCCTATCTTAAATGCCGCAATAAAAATGGTGGTTAATGGAATGTTTATTTTGCATTTTCTACAATTTTCAAGGTCCCATTTGCAAGCTTTAAATCCGCAATTTTTTCTCCCGCGTATACTTTCCCGCATATAACTTTCGTTAAGGTATTTGTTCGTTTTATGTAAAAATTTATGCAAATATTAATGAAACTACAAAGGCATTGGGAATATTTTATCGGAATAATAAGTGGCTGTGAAAACATGAACAGCCCGTCAAGTTTTTAAAACACCTTTGGTGTTAGATTACTTGGTATAGCAAAACCAAGAAGCAGGGTAGGTAGCAGCAGTGATTTATATTTTACGATGTGTTAATTTTTCATTTTTTTTTATTTTTCGTCAACTTTCATTCCCTCAAAGAGATTATCCTAAGCATAGACATAATACACATTTTTTAGATAAAAAATTCGTTCTGCAAAAGACATCACAAAAACTACCGGTAAAAAATCTCGAGTAAAAATTTAAATATATTTAAATATATGTCAATAAACAAAAATGAATTTTTTAAATGTCAACAATAAGGAATTTACTTAAGCTTGAGATCAAATCATTGGAAGATTTTAAATTATATAGTACGGATGTACTGAAACGATACTTGGCTGTCGGAGAGAAACCTTTAAATAGTTCGTTCGACACTTTGGTAGCAAGGTATGTGGTAGCTACAAGCTAGCTAGCTAGCTATATTCTCTCTTCTCTTCTTGGGGCCAGCTTCTCTTGCTATATGACTCCACCTTTAACTTCACTACTTTCAGGGCATTTTCTGCTTGTGAAGGTGTCCCTATTGTTTTTTTGTTGAGATTTTATCAACATGCTGCAACAACAGTTAAATCACAACAATATGTTGTTTGGTGTATCATAGAAAAAGACCATGGTCAAATGCCAGGTAATAAAATCTTAGCTGGCTATTGGAGCTGTGCAGCTGGTTTGCTAGGTATAAATTAACATTTATTTTTCCTGAACTTGCTGAAGATGATGTACTAGAATGAAATTATTCTTTAAAAACATTTCCAACTTTTTTTTTACTATTTACAGGAAGCTGTAACCATGTTCTAGGGACGTTGTTCAGGGTGGAATATAAAAAGAGTTCGTACAGATATATACAATGTTTTAAAAAAAATTTCGCCTGATTGCTGCTTGTTAAACTGATGGATAAATCAATGCTATTAGAGACACAAATATTACTAAATTTTCAGAAACACTCAGTAAAAGAAGATTTCAGACTGTTTTTCAATAAGCGATTATGATTCAGAGGTAGACAAGATTAGGGACACTACAATTAACGGATGAAGAAATAAAAACATTAGCAGATAACACTGTAAATCAAAGTCTTTCTGTTCATTGACTAAAGCAAAGACATTGTAGACATTGATATTGCTTAAAAATTTAAGAGAGTTTTCACAAAAATGGAAACTTTGTTAAAATACCTGAGTCAAGATATATTTGTGGACGTTATGGGAATTTAGTGCTACTAGGAACTGTGTGGCTGCCGCCACACAGTTCCTAGTAGTCCTCCTCCACGATAAACTACTTATGTTTTTTAATCAAACGCTAAAAACAGCGTCTTGCCGTCCCCCCTCCTCTTCGGTCGATTCCCTGAACGTGCATTATAATTTTCCTACTAGAAATTGTTATTCTCCCACTCACCACAGTTTATTTCGTACACGATGAGACTTAGTTCATCTTAAAGCCAATTTTTCCTGAGATTGAGGTTTTAAAAAATCACGGCAGATGTTGTTTACAACCGAAGAAAAGGATAAAACGCGTCTTAGGGAGAAGGAACATATCTGAAACTTATATGGTAGACTTTCTATATAAGGAACCCCCGATATAAGGAACCAAAGTCCATTCTCCTTGGATTTAGCCTTAGAAACTCATATATAAATCCTGTCTATTTTAACGAAACCTAGATATAGTGAACTGTTGATTTAACGAACCAAATGTTTTGTCCCCCGAACCAAAAAAAAACCCTCCGTAACTAACTTAAAGTACTAAATGCTACATAAAATATAAAAAATATGGTTCTACTGTCATGATAACAGCCAATTCATCTTGCATAACCATTTTGAAGATTACATTCAAAGCCATGTTACAAAAGAAACGTGTGCGCAACAAGACAACTTAATGCTTATGAAGACATTGCATTGCTTCATGTAAATTTTTGAACGTCTTGTGTTTATTCGAATTCGTTATCATTTTGCTTTTCAACAGGATCCTAGCTAAAAATACGAATTTAAAGCACTTTGTTCAAAATAGTTATAAGTTTTAAACGAATTTGGCAAAATTTTCCGATTTTTTATCACCTTTTAATACAACGAATTCTTGATGTAACGAACTTTTTTATTCCCCTTGGAGGTTTGTTGTTGTTTTGAGAGTCCACTGTATAACTCTTCTCATTATATGCATTGTTGTTACACGATCATACATTGTGCATCAAATTTTACTTTAACTTCTTTTTCTTCATCAACATAAGCGCTGCTGTAATAATTGCAGTTGCCTCATAAAAATCAAGAAGAGGAAAAAGAAAGTGATGAGTGAAGCCGTGGCCACAACTCGGTCCTTATGAGAATTGCGGATCTCGGAAATGCGTTTAAAAGAGGAGAATGACTATAAAAATTACTTGCGAATGGCGGAAAATTTTAACGAAATACTTAGGCTTGAAGAAAATATAACGTTGTTTCATGTTTACATAACTCCAGCATAATTGAAAACGCGTTATGAGTGGTTAACATCTCAATTTCAATAGAAGACAATGGGTTTATATGGTCATAGATCATATAAAAAATAGGATGTGTTCTATTTTAAAAAATTTGATTATATACATATGATCATAGAAATTGTCATCATATAACGTACGTTACACGATCAATTTTATATGATCATTTAGTATATGTCATATAATATTTCATCGTGTGAAAGCGGATTTAGAAAGAAAGCATTTTTGTAAAAACGCAGTTTTATCAAAAAATGTTTTCTGAAAATTCTTTTCTGGTGCCATATTAGAGAATGAAATTTCCCTAGCGAACGGGTTAAATTAAGCTTAAATGATAATCACTTCAAATAAAACAAGAAACGACAATATTGCTAGAAGAGATGAAAATGAATTCTTTTGTAATTATTTTTAAAGCGTTTGGCTGTTTCCGCGGCCATCATCAGTAATACAATATTCTTTTTAAGAAACACGAGTTTTTATATACTGAGATGTTAAAGGATGTAAATAAACTAATTCATTTTTATTGTTTCAAATGTCTGTCTATGATAAATTTTGCTAAACTTATTTTGATTAACCGGGAATATTCGTCCCAGCAAAATTTACTACTTTTCGTTAACATCAAAAATCATTTGTATACAAGCACCTTGCCGGCGTTAACTTTGCTGGCCCTAAATGTGCCGGCTCTAACTTTGTCGACCCTATCTTAGTCGGTGCTAAGTGACGAAAATTAGGACCCACAAATAGTTTAGACTTAATCGACTGTAACAGGATGAATGAGTTAAGTTTCGCGACCTTTTGATCAATACTATAAGTGGATTCCTGGCAATCTTTAGATACTAGCAATTTACCAACAGTTTCTGTTTTGTGCTGTCATCAAAATCTAACTGATTTTCAACATTTTTCAAATCAATATCGAGTATTCGAAAGTAGTATATATAAATTACCTCGCATTTTATTTATCGGTCCACAGCATAATATGCACATGTTAGTCAGGTGAGGGTGTGATGCATGCGATTAAGTTGCCCAAATGTATTATTAGTCAAGTTCAACAAGTTTGGTATTGATAACAAACGACACAATGTGTACTAAGGTTGTTTTTAGGGAGAACAAGATGTGAAAGGCAACGTAACTACTAACGTGCTCGAAATGATGAAACAATACAATCTTGAACAAAAACAGGTTCGTCCAAATGTTTTCGTCGCTTGCTTTATGTTTGTCTCTGTTTTGAAAAGTAAACACTAAATAGTATTTCAAGGATCTTACTAAAATCATTTTAGCTTTTGTGAAATCTCATTTTTAAGAACTGGAGCGCAAACAATTAATTGTGCGAAAATACTACTTTTTCGTACATTGGCTGCGCGAAAATTAAATGTGTGCATAATATTTATTTTTAGGTGTGCAAATAACTCCTAATTTTGAAAGATGTGCAGTACATCGAGGTGTACATGTACTTTTTAAATATATTACTCGTAAAGTTTGCGCGAAAACGAAACGTGAGCTAAACTTGGACGCTCAAAATTAAGTGCACAAAAAATAGATGCGTGAATACTAAATTTAATTAATTTTAAATTCGCGCGAAAATTTTGTGATTATACTTATAACTTGCAAGATTAAGGATTCACTTGAAAGGTGACATGCTAAATGAAAATCTGAACAACTAAAACCTAGACGATATAAAATTGAAATTGCAATAAATTTGTAATTTTGAATTTACTTCAGTGAAATATCATTTGCATGAAGATTAAGAAGTTTATATTAAATCATTTGTTGACATTTTTTGCTTCCAGATTGCAGAAAAACAACGAAAGGAAACAAACAATAACTTAACTGTAAGTGGTGTAAGATTTGTCAATACTTTATTTGGCATGGAAACTAAGTTGCCAACCACACGTGTTCACCAGAAATTGACGTGATTTAGGGTTAAGAGACCCGATACCTCATTTACGACAACGTAAATGCTATGCCTAAGCTTATTACAGAATACACTATGTAATTAAGAGGAACGAGAAATTTAGAGGAACACCTAGTAAAAAAGCGTTGTGAGCATAACTGTATGTCCTGAACTAATTCACATAAAAGAGAAACGCAGATTTTACATTCCTACAACCAGAAAAGCGTGCATCTACTGTCACTCAAAACACACACGTAAACAGCTGTCAGCATCAGCATCCAAAATATATAGCTTGTAAAAGTTTAATATATGACATATGATGTAATGTAACCCATTCGAAACAAAATTTGTAGAAACAGCTGTAAAGAAACACACCATTAGTGTTGACTATTTTTTGATAGTGATTTTTTTTTACTTTTTTTTAAAGAGTGATATAGAACTATCAAATTCATCACAAGCACGCGCAAGATCAAGCCTAACTCCCTGCAAAAGTCTTGTAAAGAAGGCACTTTCCTCAACTAGCATTGCTCTATCACCGTGTCATAAGGAAAGTGGTAAGCCTTCTTCAGCAACTTTATCTCCCCGACCAAGCGAGAAGACAGGAATCATCAAGAGCAATAGTGTACCAAGCTATATGCAACGTACGAAAAGTTCAAAAGGTTCAAAATCGCTAAATACAAAGCTTAGTGCAAAGAAATAATCAGTGATTGTTTGTCACGCGCTCCTTTAAATTTGATGGGGAAAAGTTGGCTTATCTAGTACTGTATATTTTGCAGAATAGTGTAAATAAATAACCATTTGCTACATTGCCGAGCTTTCTTTCTTCTATTTTTATGCCGGAACAATAATAAATTGCGAGAACTGATTACACTGTTGAATCTGTTTGCATTTATATATATATTTTTTTAAATTGAGAATTGTTTCGAATTTTTGTTTTTATGGTATTTTCACTTAAAAAGATTCTAGGAGACAATACGTTTTTCATATAACCAATGTAGTTACGGATTTAATATGTATTTTTTTGTCGTTATCTAGACTCGGTTATTTTAATTGCATGTTAATATTACACGTTAATATCAACCTACGTGTACCTTAAGCCACCTTTTTAATAAAAAAACGGTATACAAATACACCTTATCGATACTTTTTACTAGAAAAATGCAATCATGTGACATTTGTTGATGCTTCTTATTGATGGTATATTATTTGTTTTTTATGCTATACAAATGTAGATAAATACTACTGGAGATAAAAATGGTAGATTTCACAACATTATTCTTCACGTCAAAAATTGTTATAAAATGCCGTCGTACTAATATCTCTCTACACGAAACTATCGTTATCGTAGCTGAAAATGTGTTTATAAAAATTTCAAACTCTGACCTGAAATATTTTTCTCTTTTGTCCTTTTCGCTGATTTTTTTGTTCAATAACCAATACTATGTTAAAAAGTGGACAGTTTGTGAACTGAAATTACGCGAAACCAGGAATTGAAACACTCTCTGGTGTGTGTTATCCACGCGAAAAAACATGACACTTTTTTCGTTTTTGGCACAAAAGTTGGGTATTTTGTACAGATTAAGTTTTGAGTCTATCTGCGATGGTAAAAAAATATGAGTATCGGTAAACCTGCACATTAGAGATAGGTAAATGTTCCTTCTGACACAGCGCACATCTCGCACCCGCCCACGCCCGCAACAAATCCCTAATAGTCACCGCATAGCCAACACCTAGTCCCTAATAACCACCGCCTATCCAGGACCTACGCATTAATCACTGCAGTGACGTCATCAAAGTTCTAGCGCAATTTTCCATAATATTCACGCACATAAGGGAAATTCCCTATCATACAAAAATGAGTAGGGAAATTCCCTGAGGGAAATAACTGTGCTAGTCGAGCGGAATGAAATACTCTGACAATGTTAAAATTGTATACAAAAAGAGAAATGGAAGTAAAAACTGTTAAACAATTACGTGCAGGGTATTAAAGGCTACGCAAGGCTGAATTGATTTCCTTGTTGAATGTACCACAATACGCCCCAAGACCACCTAAAAGGCTTCCAGTTAAACTAACGGGGATTGTACCACAGTATGCTTGGAGGCCACCAGTCAAGCCCGTTACCATACTACCAACGCCAGAGGCCATGGACGTCTTCGAGAAAGAAGAGATGATGAAAAATCGCTCGATCGTGAAAACCAAGATGCGGGGGATGGTACAACTGTCCCCAAACCTATAAAGGAGGGGGTCAAGAGGGCCTAGGCAACCTTCAAACGTACCGTTATGGGACTCTATGGCAGGGCAGCCGGCGCGAAACCTACACTGCATCATGAAGTCGAACAGGAGGCCGAGGAAGACATCCAAAATCTATACAATCAACCGGGACAGGATTTTACACCCCAGGAACATAAGCATGCCCTACATAGGACCTTCCGGAGTTTTCGCATTCCCGGTATAGGAGCTGCCGATGTTGACGGGTATATGGGAATGGTGCGACCCAATGTGCGAACCTTGGTTGTGGATCAGGTAGAAGATATGGGGTCAGCGTAGGAATAACACACTGATTTTCACACACTATCAACTATGGGTACAGTTATCCCTGTGAATTATGTGGAAGAAGAAGATGAACCCGGAGGAGGCCAATGATGAGGAGGGGTACATTGAGGTTAAGAAAGTCTTTCATAGCAATATGGCATCGGTAATTTAGGATAACGATGTAGATGACGTGCTGGATGGATGACTAACAAGAGGCTCATCATACATCAAACTACCCAAATGGGTAGCATCCAAAAGGGCCGCCATTATTCCGGTGAATGAGGATGAGGAGTGCTTCAAATAGGCCATTATAGCATCCTTACATCATACCGAGATAGGGAGGAATCCCAATCGAATATCCCAGATGAAACCCTACGTGGCCACTACAATTGTTAGGGTATAGAGTTTCCAACAAGTATCAAATCTATATACAAATTCGAGGCGAATAATCCCGATATTGCGGTAAACGTATTTTATGTAACGGGAAAGAGTATCAACATTTTACGTCGATCGATGCATAACGGGCGTACAAAGGTGGTAACTCTATTGTAGATCACCGATGATAAAAAGAATCATTATACGGCAGTAAAAAGTCTATTGAGGCTCCTGGGCAAGGAGATCTCAAAGAATAGGAATGCAATGCACTTCTGCCTAAACTGCCTACAGGGTTTTCCAACAATTGAATCGAAGGACAAGCATTATAGGTACTGCATCGATCATTAGGCAGTTAGGATCACAATGCCAACGGAGGTCGAAAAATGGCTATACTATAGGGATGGCCAGCAACAATTCAAAGTACCCTTTGCCATCTATGTGGATTTCGAGAGTCTGCTAGTCACGGTAGAGAATGCAAGGGATACCAATGCGAAAAGGCTGCGACTATTGGAGGACAACGAAAACGAAAGCCGGTCAAGCCCGTAACCATACTACCAACGCCGGAGGCCATAGACGTCTTCAAGAAAGAAGAGATGATGAAAAATCGCCCGATTGTTAAGACCAAGATACTGGGATGGTACAACTGGCTGGTTGATGCTGTCCTCAAACCTATAAAGGAGAGGGTCAAGGGGACCTATGAGGTCTTCAAACATATGGTTATGGGACTCTATGGCATGGCAGCCAACACAAGACCACCAAAGCATACAACACCCATTACATCTCCTATACATATCCCGGATCATACAATACAAGCTATACCACCTCCCGGGCCTACAACTTCGTCTCCCATACCTGAAGAACCCACACAAAATCAATACGGAGATACCAAGACTAAAAAGGTGAGTAGGCACGTACCGTCCGGCTGGTGTACCTATAGTACTTTTGCCTATGGGGATGTACCAGAATCCCCTAACAGTAGACAGGGGTGAGGACTGTGTAACCCGCTTTGTCAACCACCTGGAGGATGAGGTTAAGAGGTTATATAATACCTATCCGCAGCAGGACATTCTACCCCTAACAGAAGTCATAAAAAGAGAGCATGGCGAGGCATCGAAATGCCATATTTGCATGAAGCCGTTCGATGACAGTAAGAATAACCGTAAGGTTAGGGTTCATTGTCACTATACCGGGTTATGTAGGGGTGCGGCGCATAACAGCTGTAACCTCAAATACAAGATACCAAGCCACATCCCTGTCATCTTCCATAACTTTTTAGGGTATGATGCCAATCTCTTCATACGGGAATTGGGTGAAAAATATAATACTCAGGACATTGGGTGCATCGCAGAGAATACAGAGAAGTACATCAGTTTCAATGTCAAAATCAAGGTTGGAGGTATGGGATATGGTGATGGCGAGAAGTACAAGACAATCGAAATCAGGTTCATAGATTCCTGCCGATTCATGGCCTCAAGCCTGGATAAGTTGGCAAGCAATCTCAATGATGAACAGTGTAAAAATCTCCGCTGGTTTTTCACTAGGGATGACACCTTTCAGCTCATGCGCAGAAAGGGTGTCTATCCATATGAGTACATGGATGGATGGCAGAGATTTGAGGAGACAGAGTTACCCCTAAGGAGGCCTTCTACAGCAAGCTAAACATGAATGGGATCAGCGATGAAGATTATCTATACGCTAAAAAGGTATGGATTTTTATTACCCCTCAGGGTGATGATGATACCATGGAAGACTATCAGGATGTGTACCTGACAACAGACGTCCTGCTATTGGCCGACGTCTTCGAGACATTTCGGGGCGTGTGTATGAACAACTACAAGCTTGATCCCGCTGACGTCAGCAGTCCCTAATAAAAGTACAAAGAATTTTTCTTTTGAAATTTGTATACCTGTTGCCTACATCGTATAGATCTTGAAACGCTGATCAAGAAAATGTATAGGATTATGTACTTTTGACAAATGGTTGCAGAGATATTAAGGTTTGAGGGTTTTTTGATGACGTCATACCCGTCCATTTTGAAACGGATTTGGGAACCCATGTCTGGGAAACTTACCCAAATTGGTTCTAAGTGATCCTAGTTACCCACGCGGTGAAAAATCATTGACGTCACCACCACGTTATTTGGCCTCAAAGTTTTATATGTACTGTAATGGCTTCATTAATTTAATATAGGATATTGGCGTTAATGTAGTGTTATTGACGTCGCGCCGTAGCGTCAGAGAACTTAACATATTAGACATTCATTTTTCGGCAACATCAAAGGAAAATGAACGCATCCACTTTGCCTGTTACAAACAGACACAGTCTCCGTATTATTATAAGAGACTAGTCGATAAAGCCCGTGGAAAAATCCACTAAGGCGCAGAAGAGCAATGGAAATATAGGTTGCTTTAGATTTTTTGCTGACGTCAGCAGTGCATATACAAAAAAAATTGGTGAAATTTAGGTGTCTGTAATGTGTAGAGGTTGATACGTTGATCAAAATAATGTTTAGTATCGTATGTTTTTGACAAACGCCTAAAGGGATATAAAGTTTTTAAAATTTTGCTGACGTCAGCAAAGTCCCTACCAAAAGTTTCAAAAAAAATTTCTTCACAAATTCGTACACCCGTTGCATTCATCGTATAGATCTTGAAACGCTGATCAAGAAAATGTATAGGAACACGAACTTTTGACAAACGGTTGCAGAGATATTGGGTTTGGAGGTTTTGTGATGACGTCATCAACCCGTCTATTCCGAAACGGATTCGGGGACCCAAGTTTGGAAAAACTTACCCAAATTGGTCCCAGGTGGTCCCTAGTTACCCACGCGGTGAAAAGTCATTGACGTCACTACCTCGTTTCCAAGTTATTTGGCCTCAAAGTTTTAAGTGCACTGTAACGGCTTCATTAATTTATTATAGGATATTGACGTTAAAGTAGTGCTATTGACGTCACGCCGTAACGTCAGAAAATTTAACATTCAAGACATAATTTTTTTGGCTACATCAAAGGGAAATGAATACATCCACTTTGCCTGTTACAGACACACAGACACACTTAGCGTATTATTATATAGACTAGTCGATAGGGCCCGTGGAGTAATCCACTTAGGCAGAACGACAATAGAAAAATAGGTTGTTTTAGATTATTTGCCGATGTCAGCAGTGCAAATACACAATAAATATATTGAGAAACTTGTTTTCATGTTTCCTCCATTGTGTAGAGCTTACACTGCTGATCAAGAAAATGTATATGATCGTGTGGTGTTGATGAGGCGAGTAATGAAGTTGCAGAATTATCAAGGTTTAAAGGTTTTTTGATGACGTCATCAACCCGCCCATTCCGAAACGGATTCGGAGACCCAGGTTTGGAAAACTTACCCAAATTGGTCCCAGGTAGTCCCTAGTTACCCACGCAGGAGATGATGTCAGTTATTTACATCCGTTTCCAAGTTATTTAGCCTTAAATTTAAAAGTGCAATGAAATAGCTTCACTAATCTTAATATACTTTCCTTTGACGACGACAATATTGCTCTAACGTCAAAGTTTGCCAATTTACAGAACAAATTTATAGGCAATGTTTTATAGACTTTATCAAAGAAATTTTCTCCACTTTGCTAATGTCACAGACAGAACTGGCGTAATATCTCTATAATTGCGCCCCGCCGAAGGGGCGCACATTTAGTGGACCGCGGGTATATAGTGTTTGTTGCGCCCCGCCGAAGGGGCGCACATTTAGTGGACCGCGGGTATATAGTGTTTGTTGCGCCCCGCCGAAGGGGCGCACATTTAGTGGACCGCGGGTATATAGTGTTTGTTTTATGTATGGGAGAAGTTTTTTTCTTACTCTCAACTTCGCGGGGGAACTTCGGTTCGAACATCCAACCTACGTTTGATATAACACAACCTGTGTGTTTGGTACCATCAAGACAAAAATAACACTGATCGAGCAAAACTTATCTTGTCTCGGTTTCTTTGTTGTCTCTGAAGATTTGACTGCCATAAAAAATATTAATCGAGATTCTTTTGTTATGTTAATTTAAAGCTTTGTAATATTGTCTCGTTTAATATGCTTAAATGTCACTGCAGCCCACGTGAATTTATCTTCAAGAAAAGGTTTGTTTTTCTTTGTCCAAGTTGTTTCGAAACTTGTTAACAGTAAGTAGAAGGATTACTTATATTTTATATGAAATTAAACTCAGAACGGTTTATGGCGTTGATCCAAAGGCCGCAATTTATAAATGCATCACAATTTAAAGTCAATCAAGAACAGAACATTCCGTGTATGGCCATGACTAAAACTGATTGCATTTTGTTGGTCTTCCCTTCCCGATGGTCTGGCTTGTCGTAATAGCTTTAATGATGTAGCTAGGGAGCTAAATACTTATTTTTAAATTCTTGCGTTTTATAAGTTAATAGTCGTAAAACTACTCTCACTTGTACTACAGCTATCAAGCTAGAACTGCACAAAATAGTGCTTTCATTAGAGTCCCTTTTTTCAGAAGCAACAAAAAACTTTTATCCTGCCCTGTGTAATTTTATCAACGAGGGTGCTGATAAGCCACATACACCGTAAAAAGTATAGGCGTTTTGGGTGAGTAAAATAACTTCTAAAGGAACCTTTGTGAGGCTGCTATCATGTATTCTTGCGGTCAGAATGTTCTCCTTCGTTGCTATCCGATGGAGAACAAAGTGGACTTTTCACGGTCAAACCTTCAAAGTAGCAACCTTACTTAAACAGAATTTACAAGTAAAACGTCGTTAAAATGTCGCAAAATGGCAAAAATTAAGCAGTATCTAAAACATATTAAAGATTTGACTAAAAAAAAAGAATTCCTTGAAAAATCCAGTATTGTATTTATGAAGATTTCACCACAAAAACATTAATTACGGCATATGTACCCCATTTCATAATGGCTGCCCGTGATTGGTTGACACGAATCAGACCGCAAGAATATATATAAAAAGATATTTGTTGAATCATGAAAAAATATTGTTGTTCATTGCACGGAACAGTCAAGTTGAACTGATAAATTAACCAATAACATAACATAGTTAGCCCTTGCAGTACAACTAGACGCTACCCACAGTATGTTACAGGTTTCTTTGTTTTCTTCCCTTTTTTATGTTTTTTCTTGAAATTATAAATGATGTTGTTGATTTATCAAATCTGACAAATTTATTAATTGAGTGTCTACCCTTTTTTGTATCAACTTGTTCAATTCAATTCGAAAACAATGACCAATCAATTTCCTCGATAATAAACAATCAAATTTGTAAAATTCAATAAATCGATTTCAACAAAATAAGTCCTGTATTGTCCACAGGTTTGAAAATCTTGTATCGCCTGCTTAATATTATACTTGTTTAACAATGATATCAAAGCCAGCTTGACTAAATTTATATATATATTTTTATTTATATAGTATACCTTTTGTGTATCACATGGCATTGATTTGTATCTTTTTAATAAATTCTAACTTTAAATCAGATAAGTAGACAATAATTAAACAACCTAGTATTAATTCAGTTCTGGTAAAATTGTATTCTTCTTTCTCAATTTTAAATATACTTTCTTTTTCAGATCATTTGTTATGAAACCATGCACCATCAGCAGTTTCGAAAAATCTTCAACGAGAGAAATTTTTAAGGATTTTATTGGTAACTTAACAGAGTAATAATTCATTGAAATTGAAATTGTTCAGAAGTTATTATATATATTCGAATCGTAAAGTTCATACATAGCAATCCTGCATCCTGGAATTTTCGAGATCAGTTATAAAAAAATCAAGTTAAAGTTTTAACTATTGTTTTAGAATATATACTATATATATGTAAAAAAAAAATTATTTTTTATTTATCAAGTTGTATTTTACGCAATAATAATTGAGAATTAGGATACTTATGATGTGTTTATATACCCCATTGTTCTCCGTTTTAAAGTCTACTTCAAATTTCAGAATCTTTTAGGCTAATGACGGAAATCTTCAAGTCGCAGGGCTTCTTATTTAAAAATTTTCCCCTGGGCAATAAGCTTATTCACAAGCCTCTATGCAATTCCGTACTGCATTTCTATCATATTCGTCATATTTGGCGGAAAATGTTTCAGCAGAATAGCTTTCAGACACAATTTGTTATTACAGCACAAGAATTTTTGGAGATTTGATAAGTCAAAAATGTATGCGTAAGTCTTTTGAACGAATTTTAACCAAAAATCAAAAGCAATGATTACGTGAAATTACACAACAAGAAGGCTAGAGGCGTTTAAAGTGTACATATATTTAATCAAGATCTAACTTTATAGATAGAGCCTTAGCCAAATGTGAAAATAACGAAAATAATAAGTTCTAACACTGCAGTTTTTATAGATTTCAAACGTCCACCATTTTCCATTTTAATTTTAAATACCGTTCTAAATTTGAATGTTTGAAATCGTTATTAGTAATTCGGGGCGCATTAGTGGTAACTATGGCTAGTTTTATGTATGGGAGAAGTTTTTTTCTTACTCTCAACTTCGCGGGGGAACTTCGGCTCGAACATCCAACCTAGGTTTGATATAACACAACCTGTGTGTTTGGTACCATCAAGACAAAAATAACACTGATCGAGCAAAACTTATCTTGTCTCGGTTTCTTTGTTGTCTCTGAAGATTTGACTGCCATAAAAAATATTAATCGAGATTCTTTTGTTATGTTAATTTAAAGCTTTGTAATATTGTCTCGTTTAATATGCTTAAATGTCACTGCAGCCCACGTGAATTTATCTTCAAGAAAAGGTTTGTTTTTCTTTGTCCAAGTTGTTTCGAAACTTGTTAACAGTAAGTAGAAGGATTACTTATATTTTATATGAAATTAAACTCAGAACGGTTTATGGCGTTGATCCAAAGGCCGCAATTTATAAATGCATCACAATTTAAAGTCAATCAAGAACAGAACATTCCGTGTATGGCCATGACTAAAACTGCTTGCATTTTGTTGGTCTTCCCTTCCCGATGGTCTGGCTTGTCGTAATAGCTTTAATGATGTAGCTAGGGAGCTAAATACTTATTTTTAAATTCTTGCATTTTATAAGTTAATAGTCGTAAAACTACTCTCACTTGTACTACAGCTATCAAGCTAGAACTGCACAAAATAGTGCTTTCATTAGAGTCCCTTTTTTCAGAAGCAACAAAAAACTTTTATCCTGCCCTGTGTAATTTTATCAACGAGGGTGCTGATAAGCCACATACACCGTAAAAAGTATAGGCGTTTTGGGTGAGTAAAATAACTTCTAAAGGAACCTTTGTGAGGCTGCTATCATGTATTCTTGCGGTCAGAATGTTCTCCTTCGTTGCTAACCGATGGAGAACAAAGTGGACTTTTCACGGTCAAACCTTCAAAGTAGCAACCTTACTTAAACAGAATTTACAAGTAAAACGTCGTTAAAATGTCGCAAAATGGCAAAAATTAAGCAGTATCTCAGGGGCGGATCTAGGAATTTTTTTTGGTTAGGCAAAATTTCATAGATTTTTTGGCAAAGTAATGTCAAGGGTTGTGGTGTTGTACGAGGTAAATCGGCCGTTTTGTGTTTTTGCTGTAAAAGGAACTAAAATTTTCCCAAAAGTAAGGTTTTTAGTTATTAAGAATCCTTCTAGATTAGAAACGAAAGTTTCTTTATAGCCAAACAAATAACAGTAACCCTCGTAGTTTTACCACTTTATCCTTGTTAAAACATGCGGATGGAAAATGCGTCCGGTTAGCAAATTCGATTTGAAACAGGGTTAGCGTTTCCATAATTTCTTTGAATCACATACTGGTATTAAGTATCTTAGCATCTTTTTTCGTTTTACGCACATAATACGAGAACAAGTAATAAGTTGGGGATTTGCTTCATTTCAAAACATGCAATAAGTCTAATAACTAACAATACAACAAAAAATTACATTACAAGACAATTTTAGGAATAGATAGTCAACAGTAGTGCAACGTAGAAATATTGTTTGGAAAATTATAGTCTGTGTTAAGAACCTGCAAATGCACAAAGAAAACCAGCATATAAAAGAATGAAAGATTTCCAGTTAGACTTACAGTGTAAGATCGCAACATATAATAAACGTGTACAAAAAGTATATAGTAATCACCTCTTCATGAAGTTAATACAGTTTAGCATTAGGGTTACTGGTGTAGTTTTGCACTAATTTCTATTAAGCATTAATTTTAATGCTATGAAATTCCCACAAGAGAAAGGCAGTTTATGAAGCCAGAAAAGAGTTAGAAATTAGAAAAATAACATCAAAACATTTAACATGTCTCATATTATTTACCCTTACATGTCCCTGTCAACTATGTTTAAAAAATATTTTAATACTGTAAAATCTTTAAGAAAGTTTTAGTAACTATAAGCCAATTATGAAGATTCTCATATAAAAAGCAACATATATACAAATCCTACTCATACCCATAAGTTGACATGACATTTTGTTAGTTTACAGTCTGTAACAGAACGTTTTTTAACATGCAATTCTTGTTTCGATCTGTATATGTTTTACGTGAAAATCATTTCTATGATTTACTTGAATATTCACAAGTTATTTTGATTGATTTTTTTCACCAACTTTGTGGATTATACCAGATATATATCCATTGTTTACAGTTTTCCAATATTATAAGGATTCAGAACAAATCTTCTGTGTTATTTACTTGAATATTCATCATAGGTACCAGGGTGACATCAAAATACAAGTTATTTTGATTGATTTTTTTCACCTTCTTAGTTCCTCTTATGAAACACAACTTTGTGGATTATACCAGATATATATCTATTGTTTACAGTTTTCCAATATTATAAGGATTCAGAACAAATCTTCTGTGTTATTTACTTGAATATTCATCATAGGTACCAGGGTGACATCAAAATACAAGTTATTTTGATTGATTTTTTTCACCTTCTTAGTTCCTCTTATGAAACACAACTTTGTGGATTATACCAGATATATATCTATTGTTTACAGTTTTCCAATATTATAAGGATTCAGAACAAATCTTCTGTGTTATTTACTTGAATATTCATCATAGGTACCAGGGTGACATCAAAATACAAGTTATTTTGATTGATTTTTTTCACCTTCTTAGTTCCTCTTATGAAACACAACTTTGTGGATTATACCAGATATATATCCATTGTTTACAGTTTTCCAATATTATAAGGATTAACAAATCTGTGTTCTTTTAATTGATGGTGATTTTCGTTGTTAGAAGAATATTCATCTTAGGTACCAGGGTGACATCAAAATATCTTATCCTAAAACAAAATTATATACGTTGTATTGCTCAGCAAGATGAGAATAAGAAATATTATAAAACAAACTTGGACTATTCTTAGATTAGGTATTGCTTCATTCTTTTGTTTTTAGCAATTTTATTACAATTAAAAGTAACATGGGAAAGTCAAAGAGATCTTCTCGTGTTCTTAAAAGTTTTAAAATGAGCAGTGGGATGTTGCATATAAAATGCACTGTTTAAAAGTTCCCACAAAGTCAAAGTTCTTAGGGACAATCACAATAAAAAAGTATATGCTAAGCGTATAAATTTGGCGGTGGGACGAGGTAGAATCCTTTGCCGTTTAATTATATCTCATACTGTATACATCGATTTCTTAGAGAACAGAAAGTATTAATAACTTTTAGTGTCTACCTGCTTAGCAGGGACACATGGCCGAGTGCTTATGGTTTCAAGGACTGACAACATTCAAAGATTACCTTTTCTGATTTGATGTTTAGGGGAGGGAAAGGGGATCTGCAGATCTATTAACATTTAGCTTGGACTTTTGCGTTCATGAAAGAGCTGTCCCTTAGTTATCTTACAAGAATGTATTCTCTCCCTAACAGAAACAAAGATACACAGTTGCATAAACGGCTACACAAAGCCTACACGAAGCCAGTGACCCTTAAGACATTAAAGAAAAAAAACTAACAAAATTCCAACTAATACACATACAGGTAGCTAGTAATACTCTATACCGAATTTAACATACACATCAAAACATCTCTCGACCGCCAAGACAGTGTTGACATAAATTGCCTCAGTTAGCTATCTCGTTTAGCATTGGGCTTTTATGTTTATAAACAATGCATTTGATCAAGGCCAAGTTAAAACCTTTTGTTTTGATAAGAAAAAGATTTAAATTACACGTTTTGTAAGAACATCTGGTGGTTTACCACTTTTAAGAATAGTTCTTGACACAAAAGTGCCTAAAATTCAGGAGCAGCTAAAACTAAAATATTTCAAGTATTACTGAATTTATTGTCTCTTGCAGAGGAAGATAAAGGTTTGGTTTGAGACAACAACACGGCACACGTGGCCAAAATACTTCTCTCCAGCATTTCCAATCCTTTCAATATCTGAAAAGGTTTCCAAATTCAAAACTTCTTTATTTAACTTAGGTGGCATACAATTGCTTTAATATTCTAGACATTTGAAGTGCTCCCTGCAATTGGACCTGATCCAGGTAAACCATGTTGAAAAAAAAACATCCACTTCATGTAACCGTACCCGTGGTCGTTTTAGGCGTTTAAACTTTAAAACCCACGGACGTTTTAGGCGTTTTTTCTTCACATTCCAGAATTTCATTCATTGGAACTTGAAAACCCGCGGACGTTTTAGGCGTTTTTTCTTCCATCTGTGATTTTCATTCATTCGGAACTTTAAAACCCGCGGACGTTTTAGGCGAATAGACATTTTGCCTAAGATCGCCCCGGGTTTGCTTATTTGAGTAAAATAAAACACGCACGCCGCGCATCGTCATAGTCGAAATCGGCGGATGCCAAAAATAAATTGATAAAAATAATTTAGTTTTTTTTATAGATTATTCTATCTATAGAGAATTTTTTTTCTAGTTCACAAAACTAGGCTTAGGCAATTGCCTAGGTTGCCTAACCCCCGCCCCTGTATCTAAAACATATTAAAGATTTGACTAAAAAAAAAAGAATTCCTTGAAAAATCCAGTATTGTATTTATGAAGATTTCACCACAAAAACAAATAATTAACGGCATTTGTACCCCATTTCATAATGGCTGCCCGTGATTGGTTGACACGAATCAGACCGCAAGAATATATATAAAAAGATATTTGTTGAATCATGAAAAAATATTGTTGTTCATTGCACGGAACAGTCAAGTTGAACTGATAAATTAACCAATAACATAACATAGTTAGCCCTTGCAGTACAACTAGACGCTACCCACAGTATGTTACAGGTTTCTTTGTTTTCTTCCCTTTTTTATGTTTTTTCTTGAAATTATAAATGATGTTGTTGATTTATCAAATCTGACAAATTTATTAATTGAGTGTCTACCCTTTTTTGTATCAACTTGTTCAATTCAATTCGAAAACAATGACCAATCAATTTCCTCGATAATAAACAATCAAATTTGTAAAATTCAATAAATCGATTTCAACAAAATAAGTCCTGTATTGTCCACAGGTTTGAAAATCTTGTATCGCCTGCTTAATATTATACTTGTTTAACAATGATATCAAAGCCAGCTTGACTAAATTTATATATATATTTTTATTTATATAGTATACCTTTTGTGTATCACATGGCATTGATTTGTATCTTTTTAATAAATTCTAACTTTAAATCAGATAAGTAGACAATAATTAAACAACCTAGTATTAATTCAGTTCTGGTAAAATTGTATTCTTCTTTCTCAATTTTAAATATACTTTCTTTTTCAGATCATTTGTTATGAAACCATGCACCATCAGCATTTTCGAAAAATCTTCAACGAGAGAAATTTTTAAGGATTTTATTGGTAACTTAACAGAGTAATAATTCATTGAAATTGAAATTGTTCAGAAGTTATTATATATATTCGAATCGTGAAGTTCATACATAGCAATCCTGCATCCTGGAATTTTCGAGATCAGTTATAAAAAAATCCAGTTAAAGTTTTAACTATTGTTTTAGAATATATACTATATATATGTAAAAAAAAAATTATTTTTTATTTATCAAGTTGTATTTTACGTTAATTACAATAATAATTGAGAATTAGGATACTTATGATGTGTTTATATACCCCATTGTTCTCCGTTTTAAAGTCTACTTCAAATTTCAGAATCTTTTAGGCTAATGACGGAAATCTTCAAGTCGCAGGGCTTCTTATTTAAAAATTTTCCCCTGGGCAATAAGCTTATTCACAAGCCTCTATGCAATTCCGTACTGCATTTCTATCATATTCGTCATATTTGGCGGAAAATGTTTCAGCAGAATAGCTTTCAGACACAATTTGTTATTACAGCACAAGAATTTTTGGAGATTTGATAAGTCAAAAATGTATGCGTAAGTCTTTTGAACGAATTTTAACCAAAAATCAAAAGCAATGATTACGTGAAATTACACAACAAGAAGGCTAGAGGCGTTTAAAGTGTACATATATTTAATCAAGATCTAACTTTATAGATAGAGCCTTAGCCAAATGTGAAAATAACGAAAATAATAAGTTCTAACACTGCAGTTTTTATAGATTTCAAACGTCCACCATTTTCCATTTTAATTTTAAATCCCGTTCTAAATTTGAATGTTTGAAATCGTTATTAGTAATTCGGGGCGCATTAGTGGTAACTATGGCTAGTAATAGCCGTATTCCGTCTGTCTGTCTGTTCAAAAGGGTTACCGATATTCCTTTGATCTTTCCGCGATTTTCACAAACCAGGGGGTTGTTTAATCGCAAATCAAATTATTGATTAAAATAAATTCTAAAAATTAATTTATTTCTTTAATTAATTGAATTACTTTAATTTATTACCATAAATAAGAAAAATAAATTTGGTGATAAAAATCAATGCATTATTTTAATACGCCATTTTTAATAATAATTACCCCTGTGACCTTAATCGCCGTTTTCGCTCAGGAGTTACAGAAAACAAATGGGACAGTTTACTGATAGTTTTACTGACTTTGTTTTGACCGCTCGCACATAATACACCAATCAAAACGTTTGATTGTTTGAAAAACCAATCCAAGACTTTCGCGGCCTGGGCATGCCGGCGAAGAAACATGAGGACCCAAACATGATGGCCATTTTTGTTTTTAAAGTAATGGTGGGTCAGTGCTGTTTGTAAGTCTGTTTCACCTTTTTGTCTTCTATAAGCTTTTTATTTTCGTAATATTTTTTTTGTATGTTCTAAAATGTTAAGATAAATATATTGTCACGTTTTTAGTCACGTACAGATCTTAAACGCACCAGTTTTAGGATTTCTGGCTAGGAACGAAGATTTTGGAGGCTAGCTAGCTAGAACCTCACTTATTACTATTCTGTATGGTATAACAGCTTTTTATCCTACCCACCATTTATTTTTGTGTTGAGACTGTAGCCATTTAGCTAGCTCCTATCTTTGGCTAAAAAGTGAGAGTATAAAAATGCAGTTTGGCTACAACAATATTCTTAAACAAAAAGTGTTATGCTAAATGCAGTTAGCTAGGTAACTACATCTTTTATTATTTTTTCCTGAAAACTTTTTGTGCAAATAAAATGACTGACAGGTTATTTAAGCTGAACCGGTAATGACAGGCTGTTCGCTGTGTTTTCATTAAAACCGAAGTTGCAATGAAGTTTTTTTGGAAAGGGGTATTACGCCTATACGCCTGTTTAACTATACTAAGCAGTTAGCGCAGTGTTAACAATAGAGTGTTGTTTTTGGTAAAGGCTGTTACGATTATCCGCCATGTACAACGTGGTTTACCTGTACTAAGGGGTCAACCCAATGTGACAATTCATTTTTAAACTTTCTCGGTAATCACGTCTGTACGGATGTGCAACAATGGTTACCTGGACTAACCGCTCAGCCCTGTTGTTTTTTTTTTAAACAGAGTATGTGAGAAAGTTTTTTTTTGCAACACGGTTTAACTGTAAGCGCTTAGCCCAGTGTCACGATAAATTCTTTAACTTTCACAAAAACTTATTCTGCAAAATAAAATAATATTGACTGATTGTTTTTGCTATGATGGGGTACTGACTGTTGTTTGTAAACTGTGTTTTTATTTCAGCTATCGTTGCGGAGAATATTTTTTGAAAAATATGTTACAGTCGCAAGACTATAATGGTGATGCGCTTCACTTAATTTACGACATACTGTATACCTATACTAAAGCGCTCCACCTGATCGTGTGGCACAGTTTACGGCTCTTATTAAGCGCTCCACAGAGTGTTCAACGTCAGGTCACACCTTGACTTTGGCTTACCCATGCGTTTCGACACTGGGGTAAGCCAAACGCGAGACGCGCTTAAGTGGTATAAAAAGGATGGGCGGACCCGTGGATTTTTCTACGGGTCATCGACTAGTCTCTATAATAATAGCCGTATTTTGTCTGTGTCTCCGCGAAAGCCGCGTCCCGTAACGGACAACACGAAATTTTTAAAATGCGCACGAATATCAAATGCGATATATTTTTGTCCACTTTGTTGCGACGGGTTAATTTAAAGGACGGGCGACCCCTTGGATTTTTCCACGGGCTAACGACTACTTATATAGATAAGGCTAGAGCCCCTTACGGACCCCGATATGCTATTAATGTTCGAGAAGGCTATAAGAGGAGGTATAACTCAGGCGGTATACCGATATGCCAAGGCCAATGACAAGTACATGGGGGATCAGTATAATTGGGATGAGGAGTCCTCCTACCTGCAATATCTAAATGCCAACAATCTATACGGCTGGGCAATGCGTCAAGATGTCCCAACGGATGGTTTCAAATGGATGCAGAATGTTGAGGACTTTAAGGATAGGCGAATAGTAGGAAAGCTCGTTGAGGACAATAAGCATGGGTATATATTAGAGGTTGATATCGGGTACCCGGAGGAGCTACATGACAAACATAACGAGCTGCCGTCCCTGCCCGAACACAGGACGGTCCATCAGGTCGAGAAATTGATACTCAATTTGGAAAACAAGCGTAAATATGTTGTACATATTAGGGCCATTAACCAGGCTATAAAGCATGCTCTTGGGCTCAAGACAGTGCATAGGGACATCCGATTCAATCAGAAGGCATGGCTGGCGGGCTATATCGTCACAATACGAGGTTGAGAACGGCTGCCAGGAACGAGTTCGAAAAGGACTTCTACAAGCTTATAAATTTAAGCGTATTCGGGAAGACCATGGAGAATATTAGAAATCACCGCAACATCCAATAGGACACAAACGAAGACAAGTACACGAAGCTGTAATGAAGCTGAATTTCAAGGGTGGTAGTAGGTTCAGCAAAAATCTGATAGGCGTTGAGATGGGCAAGACCGAGGTCAAAATGAACAATCCCGTCTATATCGGTCAAGCCATCCTGGATATGTCGAAAATGGTCATGTACGAGTTTCATTATGACTACATGAAAGAAAAATATGGTTCCAAAATACAGCTCTGTTACATGGACACAAACAGCTTCGTATACCACATCCGAACGGAAGACTTTTACAGGGATATAGTCAACGACGTTGTCGCGCGTTTTGACACAAGTACCTATAATCCGGATGATAAGAGGCCTCTTTCCATAGGCAAGAACAAGAAGGTGGTGAGCTTGATGAAGGATGAGCTGGGTGGCAAAATTATGACTGAATTCATCACCCTGAGGGCCAAACTCTATGCCTATAAGAGCCTCACAAAAGATGGCGGTGACAGGAAAGCCAAGGGCGTCAAAAGATGCGTAACCAAGAAGTCGATAACATTCGTTGACTATCAGCGATGCCTGGAAAAGGGCGTTGACGTCTACAAGAGCCAGATCTTGATCCAAAACAAAATAACTTGTATACCCAAGAGGTGAACAAGTTGGCACTAAACAGGGCAGATGACAAACGTATTGTACAACCCGATCAGTTCAAGACGCTTGCCAGAGGCCATTACTACCTGGCATCTACAGGGGAATGAAATGGAGGTGTGTTAATGTATTGCCATACTCCCACCGTATGCTCTAATTGCCTACATATTTCTTCGTTATAAACGACTATTAATAAAGATGAGTGATATCACACAAGTATTCGACAATGCCTCCGCAGAATATGAAAATATCAAAAAGCCCATCGATAAACGCCAAATCCTAAAGGAGGCTTTACGCAAAGGTAAAGGGCACCTTTTGCCAAAGAAGTGTACGGAAGGGTTTGTCGATAAGGCCCCAGAGGAGGCCATCGACAAGGCACATACAGAGTATGTACAGCGGGAACTCCAGGAGAAGGGAAAAAAGACGGCAAAAGCACTGTCCACACATGTTATCAGCCTATATGTCAGCATGATAGGTAATTTTGTGGATATTGACTATCCACAGATATCGAGGAAGACCCAATTATCCGGGATAGTATGACGGACCTTGGGATCTTCGTGTACTGCACTATTTGTGTGTACTTGTAGCAGATCATACAGCGAGACATATAGGTAAAAAGAAACAGGAGAAGGAGGTGAAGAAGGCGGATACGGTGGACGAGACCACACTATAATAAAATAAGTGAAGAGGAACAAAAACCATAACCAAGAAGAATGAGGGTCGTGTTGCCGCAGGCAAGAGACTTGCGGAATGGAATAGGAAGAACAAGGCCGACTTGAAGAAAAACGTGGGCAAAGGTACTTCACAGGATGATCAAGAACCTGTCGCAATCCCAGCAGGTCAACGAATGTCTACATCTATGGAGTTGGAACTTTAGCCGTGCTTGCCATAGGTGTCGGGATTTGGTATATGTTTGGCAGGGTTAAAACTGAGCACAACAAGCCTGCAACCAATCCGGAGACCCGGTAGGGCAAAACCCACCCTATCCCCAGCATGCAATGAATTTTCTCAAAAAATGACACCTAATAAATGGCAAGTAAACATGACGAACACATGGGTCCCAAAGAAACCATGATTATTAATGCCCTGTGGGAGTCTGTCAGGCTCGTGTCTTACACAATTCTAATCGCCCTGGGTGGTAAGAAAGCCCTGGGGGTTTCCAGGCCGGGTGCCAAAATGGATATGGTCTTAAGCTTGCTGGCTATATGAGCGCGGCAATTCTATTTGACGAATACGCAATTAAGCAGGGATGGTATAAGAAGTCGCTGATATCTCCCAAATAGACCACATGAGAAAATTTTTATATCTCCAGGAGAGATATGAAATATGGAAGAGAAGTGTTGTTTCAAATGTTCAAAATCCGTACCATTGAACCGGTTCAAGTCAAAGGGCAAAGGCCAACTTGCATAAACATGCATCAAGTACCTTGATCTTGGGAGGGTATCAAAAGGCCATGCCAAGCCTCGCATTTACATGCAACCCCTATACGAGTAGATCATTATGCTACAGTATCATATTCAATCCCAGTTTTCCGAGGGTTATGCATGGGACAATTTTGAAAGGCACGTAAATAATAGGGTACGAATCAGATACGATGAAACTTTTAATCGCCCAACGCTTGCCGAGGTCACCAATGCATTACGGCGGGCACAGTATGCCATAACAAATGCATATCAAATGTTGTAGAACGTGCAAAGAGCTATTACCGTTACACAAATTTAAAATTAGGGGTAATGGTCAGACCAAGACCTGTATAGGTTGCCTGACTAAAGCCAAGGAGAGGCGGGCTGTAGCAAATAGAGATATTGAGGACGTTGACTACAAGGCAGACCCCTTGTAATCGATAGGGAAATTCGGGGTATTAAATAGGATGAAAACTACCTCATCCTATATGACCTACTCAACATTATATCCCAATATGCAGAAGTCATTGAGGATAGCCCTGAGAAGGCAAGGCTCGTTGAAAGGTATCGCAATGCACTGCGGTGCCTGCAAGGAAAATTAACATATACTCAACCACCCCTCGAATACAAGGCTCGGGGGACTAAGCTCTGCCCTGCCTGTCAGGGGTCATTGGAAAACAAGCATGGAGGTGTTGATCTGTTCAACATGTGCCGGGGTATACCCTAAAATTCATGATAGAAAATAGAGCAACTATTAGTAAAAGGACATTGTGGGGGACCCCCACACAGCGATTTTTACAGGTCCAACATCTTGCGGTAAGACACAACGTGTTTTGGACCTGTTGGAAAGTGAGTACAAGGGACACTTCAACAATATCATCATCCTATGCCTTACCTTGCGGTGGAATGCCACCTATTTGGGTAGATCATCGCTGTGGCACGACGACTACGTGTTCCTGATAGACCCAGGAAATGAGCTGTTTGAATGGATTCAGAAATTGTCGTCGTTATTCGCGGGTGAGGACAGTCTTTTCGTTGTCGATGATTGTATATCCAACGAGAGCCTCGATAAAAAAGGCAGCCCCTGCTCGAATTGGCTATTTCAGGTAGGCACAGAGAGCATAGTTTATGGCTGCTCACGCAGAGCTACACTGCTCTCCCAAAGAATCTGAGGAGGCAGAAGAAACAGCTCTTCCTCCGGTACCCTCACGAACGTAGCGACATGAGGCTAATTAACGAAGAGACGAACCTAATAACAGACTGGGATCAAATTAAAACCAAATTTAAAAAATCCAAGCATGCCTGCGTGTGGGTGAAATTGGAACATCCTAGGACGTGGAAGATCCTTGGGTGACCACGGTGAAATCCCCAGCCTACGTTGCTTATAAGAGAAAGATGTCTTCACAGCTCGTCTTATTCAACGCAATACCTGCAGGAGCCATTGAGACCTTATTTGATAAACAGGGCCAACCTCTCTTCAAACGTGCGGACCTAGAGAAATTGCTATGCATTCCGAATATGGTCTCAATCGCAATATGACAATATCGAAAGGAGAAATAGAAGATATAACAACTGTAGTCGCCAACTACAGTTGCCTAGATACCTCGGAAGGTGTTAAAAACGGCATGATATATTCGTCACGCTGGACGGGGCGCTTGAAATTACCGTCAGATCGAGAAAGCCTAAGGCTGCAGCATTGACAAAGTAGTTGTCTGGGAAGGGGGTGGAAAAATTACAGGAGACTATCGTTGAGAAGGATAATGCCCTAGTTTTCCTCAATGATGAAATTGAGGACAGGGATAGCCAACTCATGATATTGGAGGATAAAATTAAGGAGCTAAAGCAACGTGCCGTGCCCCACTTCGAAGATCCCGGAAAGGATAACAGTATGATGATTATACAAAAGAATAAATCTAATACCTGGCCATCTGTGGTCAACAGGGGTATGTGGCCCAAAAAATACGAAATAAGCTTGTTGATTATCCCAAGGGTGAGATCGTGGTATTGGCAGAAACACCAAACGCCATAGTTCATTACAATTGGCTCCGAAAGCGTGGATGTATCGTCGTCACATTTTAGGCTTGGAGAACATTATACGCATGAAAGACTGCTGGAACTTGCGGAATAGGTGTACACCCAACCACAATTTTTACTACTTTTGTGGGTAGTAAAAATTATCCTAGCGTCATATATTGGTTACCAACCAACCCCCAAATGAAGGCTAAAATTGGCATGATGCCCTCAATGCTCCGAACCCCCAATCAGCTAGTAAAAATTGAAGGTGTTTACCACTTTTTACCATGATCTGGAGGCACTTCGACATCCTCCGGGATTAGCATGAGTTCCTCCGATACAAAACTCCTTTCAGGACCGTCCTTCAAATGGTACAGAACACGACTACTCGTCACAATACGATCCAACCTATACATCTTTTTACTCCAGAAAGCATCGGCTGCACGTCGTCTCGGATTATCGTGCTCTTCCCCGGGTTGCAGGAGGTACAAGTACAATCCATCCTCAGGTAGAGGTTTCTCGGGGTATTCTTCGCTTTTCGCGAGTGGTACATCATCCAGCTTGAAGTGAAGAGAAGGGCAGAATAATTTCTGGATATATATGTCATCTTCAGATTATAACAGCCTGCTTTAGATATATATTTGGGATGGAAACGAAGTATAGACTTCCCTGTTATCAAGATAAATCTGTAGTGGAGTTATGGGTTATAAATTAATTAGAAAGTTTATAGTATAGACCAAAAGCTTTGATTGGTTTAAAGTTTTTTGGCAAAATGATTGATATAATTGTTAAAGTCTTGCCTCGTAGATATTCAGTAATCTTGAAATTTATGATAAGCTAAAAAATTTAAAAAAAATGTTTATAAAAGGTTTCAGATAGTTTACAAAAGTTTCTGAACATTCTGTTATGTAAAAGAGCAGAACTATTAAGGGATACTTTAGGGGTATAATTTTTTTGCGAGAACTAATTTTTGAAGCACTTTTAAATTTTTACGAGAACTATTTTTTGCAAAGTTAGCAAGTTTAAAATATCTTGTTTAAAGTACCTCCTTGATGTGGATACATTATGAGCCTATGTACTGAAAGGGATAAGGCTAAAAGTGCCCAACAAAGTGAATATTTTTTGCCATGTTTGATTGGTTCAACTCAGTTTCATATTTACTAAATTTTAAGAATGCACTATCTCACAGATAGACAATAAAAAAATCTTCCATAATCGTGTTGTAGATATCTGTAAAGTCTAAATGAAAAGTCACCAAATGCGAGCTTCGGGTAGGTTGATTTTACCTGCCCCTGCATTAGTACGGTTAAGGTAGTTATGAAATTCAGGGAGTTCTCTGAGATAATTATCTACAGTCTTTTTTCTTTGCCCCACTTTGTTATTTCGAAGCTGCCCCACTTTGTAATTTATCGTTGCCTCACTTTGTAATTTTCGAACTGCCCACTTTGCAATAATGTCTTGTCCCACTTTGTAATTTTTGGGCAATCGCAATCTGATCAGCATGACGTCATCGTTTTTGATGTTATCCGTGTTCTGGATGCTCTGTCTTGTTTATTGCGATAAAAGGTGGTCACACGTTAGTAGAATGAATACTTTTAATTTTGATAAACAGGTGTTGTAAGATTATATACACTTACTTTTTTGTGAAAAATGTACTAACTGAAGTGTTTTTATACCATAACATAACATAAATGTTACAACCGCGTTTCAATAAGATACAAAATATACAGTATAGCTAGTGTGTTTTTCGTACTATAACATAAAATAAGAAATATAGCCTGTAGCAATCTTTAACCTGTTTAACATAACATGCAGACTAATCCGTTCGAGGATTTCAACGTGACCTCTTATACAGCAAACAACGTGACAAAAAGACTACAAATCAAACTCAGATATTGTAAATCAACTAGTCGTTAGCCCGTGGAAAATCCACTAGTTCGCCCGTCCTTTTTATACCGCATTGCGTGCTTCTCGCTATTGCGTGCTTCTCGCAATTACTTGCTTCTCGCTATTGCGTGCTTCTCGCTATTGCGCAGCTAAGCTACCATTTTGCGTGACAGATAGACAGACAGACAGACAGACGGACGGACGGACAAGCCTTCTCAAGTTTTGATGATAAGAAAGGGAATCCCGATGTACCTAGGTTGTTTTTTTTAATTCCCCATGCCTTTGCATTTAATTTACATAATCACAGCATAAATAGAACCTACCTCATTTTCAGTGACTGGTTTAGGAACTGTTTTGTTATTAAATTTCACAGTTATCTTTTTAAACTCAGCATCATGTGATGTTATATTGAGAATTTTTCTGCCACTGATTCCCGCATATCCGTCTGCAGCTTTGCTCCTTAGTTTTTTATATCCAACTTATTTACTTTTTTTGAATGTTTCACTACCACTTTATTCAGTTCACCTTTTTCAGAACTCGTTTACCAAAAAAAAAATATCGTCTGTATCTAATGTCAAATCATTCTTTAATCTCCAGTATATGATGTTTGCGCTTCTGTGAGTGACAGTCTTGACTTTCACTGGGATTTTGGATTTTCTTTTGTTCCTTATCAACTCTGCTATTATGTCATACTTGGAGCCTTAAATTGAATAACAATACCAGAAAAAAAAATTTGCGAAACCTGTTTTCCCCTGTTTCACAAAAGGTAATTATAAAAGCGTGTCCGGTTTAAAAACTATTCCCAAATTCAAAATTCGTTAAAGCGAGAATATGATGATGTCCAAAAGCTTATCCTATTCAGTCTACTCCAAAAACCCAAGTGTATTTGATGTAACTAATTGAATTATCTTTATGTTGATAATACGCTATAAACCTCTTTATATCCTGCCACAACCCAACTAATTTTATCAAAATTCACAGCAGATTGATGGTTATCATTCATTTCATTGTTTCAACACCTTGAATAATAGCGATATGTGTCGTTGCAGAACTCGTGAGAAAATAATAACTGGTGATGAGGAAATTTTTTTCAATGCAAAAAAGACATAACACTTTTACTCCGTTGTTTTTAAAAGTCCAACTGCAGCTATAATATTTTTATATACTTTATCATGTGATATATAAAAACATTATAGCTGCAGTTGGATTTACTTTGTACACGCGTACAAAGTACCCTCAAGCATATTTTCACTTATCACTTTTACTAACTTCCAATTCAATTCTCCTTTCAGTGCGCTTAGTTTTGAGCTCATAGTCTCCTTCTAAAGTTTTATTTATTTTCTACGGGAGCTCCTGAAAGGCTTTTTATTACAAAGTAGGGTAGCTACGAAAATTAAAATGTGGGCCAACGATGAATTATAAAGTGGGGCAAGATAATTACAAAGTGGGCATAACACCATCCTCGTCCCAGCGTTTGTTGTCTATGCCAAAGCCGCTAGCGGTTACTTGACGGCTGGAAGCGATATATACTGCGTTTAAACAACAATATAATGAGATCCGAAGGGTCAAAGTCTGTTTCACATTTCCCGAAATGTGAAACAATTAGCTAAGAAACATTTATTCGGGAAGGCCTTATTAATTTAATGCTTGAACCAAGAGCTAGATTAATCTACTATCAATTAAATGTGTTACATATTGTATAGCATAGCTATTCAATAATTACGTAGCACCCAAATCAGTCATTTTTTACGACTCCCCACCTCTTGTAACCCATCGTAACAAATCTAGTACCACACCCCCCTTTTACGTATTATTTCAAATTTTAAAACCTTGTCTATTCATTTCCATATTCATTGCATACCAAAGGCAAACTAGTGCTCTAATATGAGAAAAAGATATATCGGGGCCATATATTAAGCACTCGAAGTGACATTTCTGGTACTTTTGTGCAAGCCAAGAGGCAAAAAACAATTTGAAGATGTAGATTGTATACTAAAATAACTAAAAATATCTGACATAAATAAAAACTAAATTTTGGTAACAGTGCATAAAAAATATGATCATACCCCCCCCTTAGGCATTATGTAATTATTGAATGGCCCCTCTAGCTATATAATTTTTTATTTCGTTCATATGTTTTCAGCTGTAAATTCTCTTTGTGGTGTTTTGAGACACAAATTTTATATCGAAACGTGACATTTTTCTACCTATGACTGGTGTGGCTAAATTTTGCACAAGTGTGACGTTTCTGCTTGCAAGCTATACATGACAGACCAACAAAATTTTAAGCTTGTTAAGCAGTCACATCAGTTGTTTATAATAATTGGAAGAACCGTTTAGCTGGTCTGACTAAAATTATACGTTTGGAAGAGCACTTGTTTTTTTAAGTAGAAAAATGAATAAAAAATTTAGTAATGGCTTATTATGCCTACCTATGTACATGTTAGCAAGTTTAGCTAGCTAGCTGTACATGTATTTTCTCATCCAGCTAAATTGCCGAAGTCATGTTTTTTACTAAGCTTAAAGAAGAAACTTATTATCATTCAAAATGTCAACAATGGAAATCTGCCAAAATGACATCTTTAATAAAAATATTTACTGTTTAGCTCACCCTTATTAGTCAATCTTTTTTAACATTTCCTCATACAACATTTTTGTAGTGAAATCCGCCATCTTTATAGTAATTTGTTGCATATATTATGACGCACGAATCAATTATCAATGTCGGATATAAGCCAATCGCATTACAAAACTCACCAGCAGGGATAATTTCGCCGCCTGACTTGATGTCAAAAAGGCAAAAAACCCTGGGGACGAGGTTGGGCATAACACCTGTCCTTTGCGATTTTTGACAGTTATATCAATTTTGACAGTATATCAGTTTTGACAAAGATACATGGGGAAAAAACATTAGGAGCAATTTTCATGATTAAAATATGTTAGAGTCTAAGTGTTAAGTTAGGGTTTAAATGAAAATTTGTCCCATGTTTGATTTGTGCAATCCAGTTTCATATTTGCTAATTTTTCAATAATAATCTACAGACCAGTAATTTACAGACCAAAGCACGTTTTTAGTTGTTTACTTTCTTTCTTTCAGGCAATGTCGCAAAGTTAAAAAAAAGCTAAAAATAATGACAAAAACTACTTTAGCAATGCTTGTACAATGTTTCAGTCACTCATCATCACTAGGACTATATTCATCTGACTCGGATTCATTGCTTGCACCACCACTGTTTTGACACGTCGTACATTTACACATGTCAGTGCACGAAAAAACATTTTTACGGCATTTACAGCGGTTGGATATGCAACTTGTTTTGCAACTACAAGACCTGAACTCGATGAATGCCACCGGTGCAGGAAGTTATGTCATTATGGGGGGATAAGTTACTGACTTCATCTGTTTCCCAACCATAATTGACTGCATTCGGAAGTTGTTGAATGAGGATATGCGATCTTCGTAAAACCATAAAAATGACACCTGAATATTTTGTACTTCAATGCAGCTAATGTTGGTGGCAACATATCAGCATCACACTGGAATCTGAAGAAAAAATGCAAACGCAATTGAGATAGTGATACCACGTCTGCAGGACATTTAATCCCCTTATACATTGAAACCACGAAACGTTCTAAGCTTTCCAGTGTTTCCAGATTAGAAAGTTCGACAGAACTTCCAAGTGTTGATAATGCCAGAACCACCTCATTATCTGTCTGTAAAAAATCTTCAGCCAAGCACAGTTCGATTTTTTGTTGAAACGCCCAGTTTGGTCACACCCTGTGAACGTATGAAAACCAAGAATACCTTTCCTCTGTACTGCACCATGGCCATCAAAGCAATTTCGAACATCAATATCACGTAGAGTGGAACCTCCAAAAATGGTATTCATTGGTAACATCTCGTAGTAGTAAATTAACAGTAGAAACACGTCAGTATCCGGAGAGTAAACAGCTGGTGTAAGGAGATTGTTGTGCAACATCCATAGCATTACATACAAGTGCTGTGTCAGCTTCTTCGTGGTCGTGTATTCTGCAATCAACAAAATTTGATTCCCTTTTAGTATCATAAGTCACTATATACCGAATATGCAATGATGAAAGAGCCTCCATCACTTTCTTTGCCAGGTGTAGATGGTTAAAACTTGCTTTGTATCGATGTGGGAAAGAAATTGCTTGAGACTAATGGATGAAATATTGGTGTTGTCTGATACTTTGTATCGAACTTCATTACCAGATGTACGATGCATTCTTGTCCGTGCTTTCAAGGGGTTTTCTATATAGCGATCAAATACCAATCGTATTTCAACACATCCTCTTGAAATTTGTAGTACACGTTCTGTGAAAGCTGATGCAAAATCCTAAAAAATCACAAGAGTATTTTACAAATGCGTCAGAAAATTACGTAAGATAGTAATAAATTGAAAACATACCTTGCATGTTTTAACTGCCGTTGTTTTTGGAGTTTGATTCACAACAGCCATTCCAACTATAATGATTACTTTGTTTGTTTCGACTTCTCCAGATAAAGCATTGGTCGTTTGTCCATTGCTGGATAATTTCTCTATACAGTAAAGCAATTTTGATTTGTCTAAACAAGCCAATGAAATTCCATCAGCACTAAACAAGGCCTTTGGTACAACAGAAAACTCAAAGTTGCCAATACAGTGCTCCAAATCCAACTCGGGAAGTTTCTGTGCACTAATTAAAAATCTTAATAGTAGCGTTTTTTCCTCTTTGAGTTGTATAACTTTATCCCTTACTCTCTTTTTGATAGATTTTCCAAGATCTTTGAAAGTTACTATTTTCACTTTTTTTAAAGGTTCCCATATCGATTTTTTTCCTTTTATCCTCTCTGTGACAAATTCTTCATAACATTTTGAGCCAATATCAGCAGATTGAAGTATTTGTGAATTGTGAAGAACAGATTTTGAAACAACATTAAATACACAATCGGACTGCCGGAAGTTGACATCGAAGTCATCCATGGTACAAAGCAATTTATTGACGTTAGAAGCTATCCTGCTATATGTTGAGCCACTCAATTCGTAGTGTTGCTTTCTTTGATCAACATTGACATTTTCTTTCAATAATGACGTAAGTATAGGAGAAGCAAGGCGAAATCTGTTCAATGTAGATGGTTGTTGTAACAGTCCTTTGATGCCTCCAGTGACCTTCATTTCCTTATTCTCCTGCTTCATTGCGTGTTCGGACCCAATGGCAGTGAATGGTATACTGGTTTTGGCAATTGCGAAATTCTCTTTCAAGTAGGACCAGGTCTTTATGTCTGTTTTTTTCTAAATTCTTCATGTCTGCCAGATACAAAGGTGTTAATCGGGCGTAAGTAATTTGATTGTAAAGCACTCAAAGAGACAAGATGTAATTTACAAAGTCCTTGTCGCATAGCACGAACGAAAAGTAAAAGTGATTCATACATTTTCATGAAATTTCGCAAAAACAGAGATTGATGATCTATATATTGATGACCAAAAATCCCAATTCTTTCACAAAGTTCAATGAACTGTTTTTGTTGCTCCTTACATTCAACTTTGTTAGAACATTTTATGTTTAAGAATTCTTTCCTTGCAACTCGAACATCACACATAAAATTACACATCTTGGTCAATCTATCAAACAAAAATCTTTCTCTCAGAACTCAGAACAGCAATGGGAAAAAATGTTGAAGTAAGGCGGTACCTTTTTTGATGTATCTTTCTGGCACACTATACATTTCCCAAAATCCAGCACATTTATTGTTTTTACACAGTTAACATCCATTTTAATTCGGTCTATACATTTTATTACTTCGAAATTAAACAATCTAGAGATAGAAAAATGCTCCTTCTGGCACACCACGCACACACGCACGCATGGTCAAACCCCCACCATACAACACAAGTCGACGTCTATCCGCGATATATCATACCTCAAATGAGTAAAAAATTTCTGGCACACATCAAGGTAAATTCCCCCGGTCACGTGACTGCTGACAATCAACGCATGCGCAGCAACATGACCAACTGTGTCAGAAATGACTGTGCTAGTTTTGAGCAATCATGAAATTTACTGACAATCAAAAACTCATAGAATAAATGATGAACACAAGAACGTTAAAAGAATTACGAGATATAGCGAAAAGCCGTGGGTTGACTGGTTACTACAAGCTACGCAAGGCCGATTGGTTTTTTTTGCTGAAAGATCAACTACAGAGACCACCCGGGCAACGAAAACCAATTAGACCCGTGACTATAATAACAATACCAGAGGATATGGATGTCTTTGAAAACCAGGAGATGTTAAAAAATCGTTCGATCGTGAAAACCTAGATGCAAGGATGGTACAACTGGTTAGTGGACACTATTCCCAAGTCTATAAAAGAGGGAGTCAAGAGAACCTACGTGGCCTTCAAACGTAAAGTTATGAATCTCTATGATAAGGCAGCTAACATCGTGAGACCTACGCTCCATGATGAAGTGGAGGAAGAGGCTGAGGAAGACTACCTCAAGGACATCCAAAATCTATATGATCAGCCGGAGCAAGATTTTATGCCTCGGGAACATAAGCATGCGCTGCGTAAGACATTTCGAAGTTTCCGCATTCCTGGTATAGAAAAGGCTGATGTTGACGGGTATATAACGATGGTTAAACCCAACGTGAAAACCTTGATCGTGGAGCAGTAAGAGACATGGACTCGGCAAAGGTACAGATGTCCCTGTGGATTATGTGGAAGAAAAAAATCGTGCCGACATCGGAAGTAGAAGAGTATATCAGGATAGATAAACCTTTTAATAGCAATATAACGGAAATTTTCCAGGGTAGCGACGTGGATAAAATGTTTACATTAATCAAAACACACGTAGAACATCCGGCATTACCCCAAAGTGGATTTACTATTGATAGAATTCTACACCTAGATGTAGATTTCCATAAACTGCGGCTAACAAGGGGTTCCTCGTCCATAGAACTACCCAAATGGATAGCCTCGAAAAAGGCTATCATCAACCCAAAAAATGAGGACGAATGTTTCAAGTCGAGCGTCATAGCATCCTTACACCATGCAGAGATCGGAAAGGACCGGAATCGAATATCTCAGATGCAGCCCTATGTTCTTCTCTACAATTGGCAGGATATAGAGTTCCCGACAACCATCAGGGACATATCCGTTTGAGAAGAACAACACGGACATTGCGGTAAACGTTTACCTTACCTCCATTGGCAGGAAGGGGATCTGACACTGTCAGATAGTCCACATTGATATCATTGATGTTGATAAAAGTTCACGCAAAGTTGTAGCATTCTCTGGGGTTGACAATTTCGTTCTCAAATTTTAGCATCCTTTATTGAATTTCCAACAAGGTCCGAGGATTGCTTTCCTCACACATACGCAACCACCCCCGTTATATGTGATATACTCCTGGTAGCAGCACCAACACAGCATTATAGCCTCAACCACGAACCTTCGTCCACATTTACACCTTACTCGTCAAGCACACGTTCGCAGTCATTGCATTGTTCTTCCATTTATCTTATAACCCCGAGGGGGGCTATGAGATAACCTAGGAGCTCCCTATGACCCCGATGCCAGGAATTCCTTTTGCGTCAAGTCGCCTCCAAATCTGACTGGGGCGGCCCTTCCTTTGTAGCGCCTTTTCAACAACCACAGCGACATTTCGTACGCGCTGTCATACACCTTTCGCTCCTCCACGTAAGCCAAGCAGCACCCATTTCCACAAAAGTAGCCCTCGCACACGTACTCGCCGCCGTCGCCCATATGAGCAGCCATGTTTTCTTTGACATGAAAAAAGCCAGATTTCGTCTAGCCTGCGGGGGGGGGGGGGGGGGGGGTGTATCTCATGGGGCACATGACGCATTTTTTGTCGCATAGTTCTACAGAGCACCAGTAACAGAGTACCATTTTATTAATCTTGAACCAGTCCGAAGATTGCTGAGCATAGTTGGTCACGTTGCTGCGCATGCGTTGATTTTTTGCTGATTGTCAGCAGATTCGAGTGCGCCAGACATTTTTTACTCACTTGAGGCATGATGAGGAAATTAACTCATTATGCGTGAATTAGCACAGCATGATGGGGTAATTCCCCTGATGTGCGCTAGAAATATTTTTACTCATTTGAGGTATGATGGGGACTTGTGTTGGATGATAGGGAATTTGTTGTGTTTGACCGTGCGTGCGCGTGTGCGCGATGTGCGCGGTGTGCCAGAAGGAACGTTTCTCTATCTCTATGTCTATTTCTATAAAATCGAACAATTATAAAACAAAACTTGTTATCATACTGATACTAATACATACAAAATGTCTAAGTGAAATTCGCTACTTACTTTTTAAAACTAAAGTAAACAACTAAAAACGTGCTTTGGTCTGTAAATTAATGGTCTGTAAATTATATCTTAAAGTGATTTGAACAATAAATTTTGATCAAACAGAAAGACATTAAGGTGACCCAATACTATACTAACATTCAACAAAAAAACTTCGCTATTGAGCAGGTTATAGTCATTTTTGTGCTGGGTCAGTAAATTACCGGTCTGTAATTTGTACAAAGTTTGAATAGTAATATCTTTCGAGTGTTACGTTTTGAACACATGGTTCTTACATTGTTTTTGCTCCACTCGATCTCCTCTTTCCAACCATATATAACATGACATATAAATGTGAAATTGTTTTTTGCTGACTGTAAAAGTGATAACGTCATCTAATTTGGTCCCATGGGACAAGAAATTTTGCCCCCCATATTTTTTTGGTAATTATGGACCTAAGGAACAACTTTAAATCAAAAAATCACTTTTAACACACATGTGCACACGAAGCTTCATATCAGAACATAGCAGCCCTCACTATTAAATAAATTCGTCAATTTTGAGTTAATATTTGATAAATTTTTGTAAATAGGGTCCCCAGAATTTTTTTTAGTATTTTTGAGATTTATTTTTGTAAATCCGATTTCAAACAAATATTGCAAGTCTTTGGGGGAAATTTATTTGAGGAAAAAAGAAACAAAGTTTCTAATCCTCTCAAAAATTGCAAATTTTACTATGATAAAGTTTAGCTAGCTAGCTAGCTAATAGCTAAATGTAAACAAAATACCAAGCTAAAATATATAAAGCTAGCTGTTATCAACACGTCTACATTAGGTTGTGATCACTTACTACGTGCTAAACATTTAAAAAACCTTCTTAGCTACATACAATTGTTTTTCTTATATCAGTAGCCTGCTTTTTTATGCCGCTATCTTCTTTCTCAATGTATAACGCGACAACATGAACTAGTAAGTGATATTTTAATAAATGTAGCAAAGCAAAACTGAACGTTTTTTTAAATTTAAATAATAAGCAACCACGGCTCAATTCGCCATTTTAATCTTGATCTGAAAATGTGCTCACTAAGGAAAAAAAGGCGTAATAATTATGCGAAATGTAAAAGCCATTAATATTTCAATATCCGGTCAACGATACCAGGGTATTTTTCGATGTCATCTCTCAAATCAAGAAGGTAAACAACCCAGGGGACGAGGGTGAGACCCCTGCTAAATGATTGAAAGCCAAAGTAGAATTATGAGTGTTTTTACAATACACAAACTTGTAAGTTCTTTTTTCGTTATTAATCAGATTATTTCTGATAAGGCATTAGAGCAGAGTAAGTCCTGTGGGAAAACTGCTAAAACTATGACTTCGTTGTTTTGTTTATTTGCATTCACATTTAGCATTTCCTTAAAATTAACCTCTGAACAAATGTACATTGAATCCATGGAAATTATGTTTCTTTCCCTCCATCGCAGCGTCGCGTAAATCAGGGATGACGTCATTGTATATTTGATGAAATTTTTGATGAGCTTCTGTTTTGAATCCAGGTTCAATTTTTAATGGCCAACAGCGCTGCTTAGACAACGGTCGGTATTTTTGTTTCGTCAGCGGTCGTTGCATTTTATTGCCACATGCCAATTGTTTCTCCTGAAGCAAATTATTTTCGCTCGGCTGTCCATGAACAATATTTTCTTCCGTTTCATATTCTTGGTTTATGTCCTCTTTTGACCGATCGGATAATACACGATTTACGACATACGGTTGGGGCTGAGCGCACTTACAAAAACCCTTCGTTGTTTTTGAATTTTTTACTGGATGGATGCAGTACTTGGGTAAAATGATTTTTGGGTCGCAAGGAGGTGTGTTTTTTCCACCTGGTGGCCAACACGGCCATGTTGTTTTTTTTGCCGACAAAAGTACACCCAGTTTCGCGGTGGAATCTTTATCAAACTTCCTGTACTGTTGATTCATTCTTTTTATTTGCAAGCCACAGTTTCTGCAAATATTAAGATTGACTTTAAAATACACAGTTTTTCGCGTTTTTGCACTGGTTGGCAGGTTAGCTTTTTTTCTATTCTCCTCAAAATTGCGTTGATACGTGGTTGTGCCATATAACTTGGATTTGATATCTCTTAGCACATTCGTGTTCGCTGGAAACAGTTCCTACAAAAATAGAACGTAATCTGAGAAGTGATAAACTTCCACGTAAAAGAACATCACTAATACTGTAATTTGATTGGTTGTTTAGTTCTATTAATTATTCTTATTCAGGCAACATTCTTCCTCCCCGTTAGCAGATCAACCAATTAGGCTTGACAGTATTAATTTACCGTAGAAAATAAAAAATCCGTCAAATTTATATTTTATCTTATCTAGCAAATTCAATTCAGCCAATACTGACACATTTTTTGTCTAATTTTGTCCGGCAAAATATTTTTCCTTTTGGAGGAGTTTAAAATAAAATACAGAATTACCTTGTTGCTTGTTTTGTGAAGAATACCTAAAATCAACCAATAATTTTAATCAAATAAAGAGTGAAAATATAACAAAGGAAACGTGTTTAAGGTTAGAAGCGAACATTATTTTTTTAATAAGCATCAATGAATAAGAATAGTTACTTTTTTAGATGTTGCAAATACCGTATTTGTGTTGTATTTCGCGCGTATTAATTTTCATACATTAATTTTTAATGCACGAACTTTTTCTCCTATTGTTTTTAAAAGTAAGTAAATTTATGATTTATAAATCTTTTGAGAGTAGCTCGGGGGATAGAAAAAAATATCTAAGAAAACTCCAAGCGCGTAGTGATGACGCAAATAGCGCAAACTAATCTTCGCGCATTTTACTTTTTTTAGGCGAATGCACAAACATTTCTAACAGACGAAGCTACAATGAAAGTCTCTAAAAGAAATATGAAAATATACGTTCATTCAAGTCCGCCAATGGTTATAAAATCCCTACTCTAATAACCCCCCGTGGAATTAGCGTTTCAGTCTTAGAAGGTGCGATTATTTTATCAAAAGCTTGAGAACGTCAGATTAATATTATTTTTAACTAGTCGCTAAAGCCCGTTAAAAAATCCACTGAGGCAGGATAAATAAAAATGAAAAAGAAGCCAAGCGTCATTTCAATTTTGATGATGTCAGCAATCTATCTACAAAAAAAATTAGAACCTTGTTTCCACGTTGCAGAGATATTAGGGTTTGAGGTTTTTTTTGGGGCGTCATCAACCCGTCCATTCCGGATTATGGGACCCAGGTTTGGGAAAATTGCCCAAATTGATCCTAGGTGGACCCTAGTTACCCACGCAGTGAAAAACAATGACGTCATCACCCCGTTTCCAAGTTATTTGGCCTCAAAGTTTTAGTTGCACTGTAATGGCTTCATTAATTTAATATAGGATATTGACGTTAAGGTAGTGTTATTTTGTCGCGCCGTAACGTCAGAAAACATATTAGACATGCATTTTCGGCAACATTCACTTGCTTGTTACAGAGACACAGAACTGGCATGTTATTATATAGATGAAAGAAATTCATCATCGTCAACTCTGAGTTAAAGATACATAAAAAATTATAAAACCAAAAAAGGTCAGTATAAACTGTAGAATGAAAAACTTAACTTTTACAACCTTTTATTGGAATTTTAACGTGCGTACGCATTCCGAGTTATTGTAAGAACCTATTCACACTACACAAGACGAAATATAGCAGAACGTGAATACATTACAAATTCGTTAGAAATAGAAAGAAACATTGCATGCAAGATGATTGGAGAGACGGGATTGTTTTTGTTTTAATTCATTCCAAAAAATGTCGACCTCTACCAGAGAGGTGGGAATAATAAAGTAAATACGATGTGTGGTGTTAAAGTAAATGATGAGGCTAAAATGAAATGAGGTTTTGGATACTTAATAAGTCGGATAAACTGAAACTGTGGTGCAGATTTCCTTCACTGAGTGGCTTATCATTACGGCTTGCAATAAAAAATTATAGTACCTGTATCAAGCAAGTCTGTTCCATCTGTTGGAAACACCTGAAATTTACATCGATGCGAGAAATAACTATTTCTTAATTCAGCCGGGCACGGTTCTGCTAGATAATGATCCCTATGATACATGTGGAAAAAGAATTGAAAACACACCTTTTACAGAAGTTTTGGAAAAATTTATTTCAAGTAAAACATCTACTTACTGTATCATCGACGAATGAAATGGAGGTGGCATTCTAAAATAGAGAGGAATGCCTTATATTAAACAAAAACTTATTATTTTTAGAGTTGCTAGATAATTTAGCGAGTTATACAGCTGTCAATGAGCCAAATTTCATTGGATATTTTGATCTCACGGAGATGTATGCTGTTAACCAAGCCAAAATTATTGCGCCTTGTCTCCTACTCCATCACACAAAGCAAAAATTGTGAAGAACGAATATGCTGCCCCAGGTGCACTACTAATTGAGGGTCTGATATCGTGTGCTATCTGAAGACAAGCATCACTATTGTCATTCCAAATTGTTAAAAATATTATTGCAACAAACCTTTGGTCGTTGTGTCGACATTTGCTTAATAACAATGTTGTCACCACAGCTGGCTGTAATTTCGCTTGCCTTAAAAAGAATCCGTTTTACTTTTAGACTGAATTACGGGTTTGAATTTTATTCATACTTTTTTATGAAATTTTGGTACTCACATGTTATTAATACGATCTCCATAATGTCGATGCGTGACCACAACGTTGCTGCTTTTTAAGTGAGATGGTTTGAAGCAATGGTAAGCAAGTTGACTAGTTGATGTCAACTTTGTTTCCTGTCCCCATAACTTGTTTGCATCCCCAGATTTGCGGAAGGTCCTACATCAAAGAAAAATTACGTTCCTGAATGTTTTTACTTCTTCTTCATTAAATATCCGTAATAAGACGCCTAATTAATTCTCTACAAGGCTATACAAAAGCTAAATTTCATCTTTTTTTTCTTAAGGTGTTCTTAATTAGGAACGTCTATGAGAAACAATCTCGTTATGTTAGTACTCGGCAAAGCTTTGTGCAAAGCGTGCAAGACTTCGCAAAGGCTGTTCTATTTAGGGTTACTTCGCTGAAATAAAGTTAGACAACTTTAAGGACGACAAGATACAGTATATTTTGCATAAATTTAAAAAAGTTCTTATTCCATAAGAGTAACTTTCTTTTGCCTAAAAGATTCAGCGTTTCTTTTTTTTTGAAGGTCTGAGTACCACTCGTTTTCTTTTGTTATAAGTTGCAATCCAAATTCGAATAATTTTTTCAGACTTGCAAAAAAAAGGCTGATTTCAAAATAATTTCATCTCACCCGATTGCAGGTAGCGTTTCTCTCTGTCGTCGTCCAGGTGTCACTAAATCTGTCGATAAGTATGTTGGAAGGATGTTGCATATGATAGGTGGTGGCATTTTGAATGTTATGTGTATGTATGAAGCATTATGTCAGAACAGGATGTTCACATAACTGCGTGATAAGACAATTTGACGTCAGTTTAAAAATGCTGTAACGTAAGGAGTGCGCGTTGGCCTGTATTTTAACATTTGACATCTTTTTTGTCGCTTTCTTGTAAACATATGTTTCCTATAAATCGCAACTGTTGTGACTGTTATTCAAAAGATGCTCCATAATTTTAATATTTATGAAGTTTAAGATCATTAGATGCATTGGAAAAAGCAAGTATTTGAAAAATATGTAAAAATATGGCTAAACAAAATTTTTAAGGATTATCAACAGAAGTGATCTTCACACTGAGAACGTCAAAGTATAATTGTGATTCTTTCTTTAACTGTACGTTCTCCACAAACATCTCTTGTTTTGGCGTATCCAAACTCGTTTCCAGGGCATTTTGCCTTTTTGAAGAATTTGACAGCAACGAAAAGCTCTAGCACAGGTCGGTCACGTGATCGCTCATAGTTTATAATAATTATATCCAAATAATAAGTTATGATCGTTAATTGCGCTGCAAAATTCTATTTCTGCCCAGCGGAAGTTTTTTGTTAACAAGAATACAACAAATATAGTGGTCGATTTATTCCGTGGAGTGGATAAAAGACCAGCTAAAACTTTTGCAGCAAATTTAGGTAGGCTCATACGAGACATACGATAGAAATTCTATCAATAAAAAACAAACCTCCTAAACCAATCCCATAATGCATCACGCGTATAATTTTTTCGGGTAATAACAATATCGTAAATAGCGCATTGTTCTCGCTTATTACTAGGCAGCCACGCTAGCGCATGAACTTCCGATGGGGAACAGAAAGGTTCAAAATGTCTACTAGCGGATAAATCCGGACTTGATCTTACTCTAGACTGGACGTTTTTTAAGATTTTCTGAAGCTAGCTGCGTAAATTATTCGTGCCGTACTGTTCGACATTCGGTATAATATTCAGTATAATAAAAAACTACTTTTTTATTGATTGTGCAAGAAAAGTAAAAGAGCAACATTTTTTCTTAACTTTACACATATTTTTTTTTAACTATGTTTCGCATGATGGGCAATTCCACATGACATCGTCGTTTTTGTTCTTAAAAGTCTCCAACACTTCACACATTTCCTGAAATTTTGCCCAAATTAAGAACATATTAAAAACAAAATAATGTGAATAAATTACTAAAATAAAATTATTTTCGAACAGTTTCTACACCAGATAATTTTAACACCAGTTATTTAAAAAAAAATTAATTTTGCACCTTTTTTGGAAGAACGCAAATAAGAACATTCTAGGTAAAAAAGTCTTAAAAAAAAGTCTTAAAAAATTCTCCTTTATCTGAAATAAATTGCCATGCCACATCATCAAAATATGTTTGAAGAAACCTAATGTCATAATTCACAAAGTGCCCCGGAAGATCGGCTTCTTTGTAAGTTCTATTCGCTTGTCAACTCCAAGCATTAGAATTGCCCGCTTCTGTCCTATGATTACAAATGAAGGCATGGATATCTCTATGGTGGTAATGTAAATAGAGAAAGTAAAAAAAAACTTAACTTTCGCCATTTTTGAAGGCTTAATGTTATCTTTCTCATCTTTGAACGACTTCATTGGCAGGCCGTGCTAAGTAAAATGAGATCTTCCTTGCGTGTTGATGTTTTTATTTGAAGGGAACATTGTTAATCATTTCGCCTGTCTGAAAATAACATTTGGTAAAGCGATCGACTTGAGTAGGCAAGATACAGGTTAGAATTTCACTTTGAATGATTTTCTTTGCACTGTTGTTCCAAAAATAATTAAAAATTCACACACGAAACCCTATCTATATAATAATACGCCAGTCTGTAACAGGCAAAGTGGATATGTTCATTTTCCTTTGATCTTACCGAAATTTTCTTTGAAGTAACCGAAAAATGCATGTCTAATATGTTAAATTTTCTGACGTTACGGCGGGGCGTCAATAACACCCCTTTAACGTCAATATCCTATATTAAATTAATGAAGCCGTTACAGTGCACTTAAACCTTTGAGGCCAAATAACTTGGAAACAAGGTGGTGACGTCAATGATTTTTTACCGCGTGGGTAACTAGGGACCACCTGGGACCAATTTGGGTAAGTTTCCCAAACCTGGGTCCCCGAATAAATTTTGGAATGGGCGGGTTAATGACGTCGTCACAAAACCTTCAATTCCCAATATCTCCGCAACTGTTTGGCAAAAGTTCATGTTCCTATACATTTTCTTGATCAGCATTTCAAGATCTATACGGTGAATGCAACGGCTTTACGAATTTGTGAACTTTTTAATGACTAAATTTCACCAATTTTCTTTTTGTATATGCACTGCTGACGTGAGCAAAAAATCTAAAGCAACCTTTTTTTCCATTGTTCTTCTGCCTTAGTGGATTTATCTTCGGGCTTTACCGACTAGTTATAACATATTTGACTTACTGAAAACTGTCCGAATTGTCATCAGTGTCTATTGTTGTTGCAGCTGATTGAGCTGCAACAGAAGGACATAGGAAATTATAGTGTCTAATGTATATCTATTAATCTCTTATAATGATATAAGGACTGTGTTTGTGTGTCTTATAATCCAAACATGAAATGTAATTTGACCATTGAAGGGTCATTGAAATAAAAACAATTCATGTATGTCTATCAAGCTATGAATTTAAAACTAACCGTTGGTTGTTCCTCTTCCCCACCCACAACTAAGTTATGTTAGCTCTTAAAAAATGTATAGCATTGCTCTAACTTTCTTACCTGCAACACAATCAAATGCTTGGTCAGCAACAGGTTGCGAATGGATTGGCACTACTACATTTAAAGCGCACCAAAGGGCGATCCAGAACGAGCGACTTTATCATTTTAAGTCAAACGTTCCACCACACCATCTTTGGGTATGTAAAAGTGAACATGCATCATTAACATAAATCGACTCAAAGATTCAATATGTGAAGATAACATTGATAAAAAATCAAGGTTAAAAACTAGTTAAATACAAAAAACGAAATATTACAGTGTGGCAAGACATTATTACAAAGTAGGGTAGCTTTAAAAATTTTAAAGTGGCGTGATGATGAATTACAAAGTCTCGCAGCTTCGAAATTACAAAGTGGGACAAGTATTACAAAGTGGGGCAGCTAGTACAAAGTGGGAAGGATATTACAGGATTGGACAATTGTTACAAAGTCAGGCATAACAACATCAAAGGCTTACAGAAATATTTGTTACACTTAAAGAAATGCCATTTGCTGGAATGTCAGTCATAGTATTTGAGGATCTCTATCAATTACCACCTATCAACCAACGACCTATTTATGCAGGGTGTAAGGATGCATTACTTAACATTTCACTTTTGTGCCGCATGTTTTAAATAGCTGAGCTAACAGAAGTAATGAGAAAAAGTGGCGATACTGTTTTTGTTTAGAACCCTGATTTTTATAAATGTATAAAGATAAGGGTTGGTAATTTTGACGTTGAAAATATATTGCTGTCAAAATTTATTATGCCAGATCTCCTAAATTATGCAACTACCGCTATACAAATATGGGCTGAAAACTCCCCTGTCGAACTGCATAATGCCCAAATGTTGAATTACATTGATAAAGATTTGCATAAATTGCATGCTATAGATAATTTGCCTAAAAATGTTAAAAAAAGTTAATTAAAAAAGTTGTCTCGTAGTCAAATGTAAACAGGTGGGCTTGCAACTTTTTTTGCTGAAAATTGGTGCTCCTGTTATGCCGACTTCGAATATAAATGTTCTTGATAAACTAAGCAATGGACAGATAGGAGTGTAGCGCATTTGGAAATCGACCAAAGCAAAGTTTGGTCGATTTCCAAAAGGTACAAAAGCTATATGCTTTGATAATTTAATAGAATATTAAAAGCAGTTCCATTTCAGCAAATTGTAGTCAACATCCATATCCATCCCAACAAATCCAATTCGTCGGTAATTAAGCGCATGCAATTCCCTTTAATGTTAGCATGGCCAAGTACTGTTGACAAGGTTCAAGGCAAGCAATTCAAGTGAAGTTATAATTAGTTTTGAGTTATTCAAACAAAGGTGATTCAATTTTGGCCAGATGTATGTTGGTCTAAGTAGAGTTATGTCACTCAATGGATTGTACTTGATTGGTAAATACAACCCTAACGTCTGTCTGTCTGTAACTTTTACAAAGAAGATATTTTTTACCACCCGAATGTGCGAGTTTTCGAGTTTTTTTTTTGTCAATATTTTTTGACGTCAATATCTTATACTAGTCGATAAGGTCCGTGGAAAAATCCACTGAGGCAGGATAAGAATGAAAAAGAAGCGTTATTTGAATTTTAATGACATAAGCAACCCATTCACAAAAAAAATGATTCAGAAGCTTGTTTTCACGTTGCCTCTATTGTGTAGAGGTTAAAGCGCTGATCTAGAAAATGTATATGATCATGTGCTTTTTATGAGCGGTTAGAGATATAAAGGTTTAAAATTTTTTTTTTGAAATTTGTATACCTGTTGCCTTCCTCGTATAGATCTTGAAACGCTGATCAAGAAAATGTATAGTATCATAAACTTTTGACAAACGGTTGCAGAGATATTAGAGTTTGAAGGTTTTTTGATGACGTCATCAACCCGTCCATTCCGAAACGGATTCGGGGACCCAGGTTTGGGAAAGAACCAAAATTGGTCCTAGGTGGTCCCTAGTTACCCACGCGGTTAAAAATCATTGACGTCACCACCTTGTTTCCAAGTTATTTGGCCTTAAAGTTTTAGGTGCACTGTAATGGCTTCATTAATTTAATATAGGATATTGATGTTAAAGTAGTGTTATTTTCGTCTCGCCGTAACGTCAGAAAATTTGACATATTAGAGATGCATTTTTCGGCAACATCAAAGGAAAATGAAGACATCAACTTTGCCTGTCACAGACACACAGACAGACACACTTAGCGTATTATTATATAGACTAGTCGATAAGGCCCGTGGAAAAATCCACTTAGGCAGAAGGACAATGGAAAAGTAGGTTGTTTTAGATTTTTTGCTGACGTCAGCAGTGCAATTACAAAAATATTTGGCGAAATTTAGTTTATTCGTTGCCTGTACTATGCAGATGTTAAAACGCTGACCAAGAAAATGTATATGATCATGTCTTTTTAATAAGCGTTTAATGAGATATAAGGGTTTTAAAATTTTGCTGACGTCAGCAATGGCCAGTCAACCGCGCAAAAATTTTTTTTTAGAAATTTGTATACCTGCTGCCTTCATTGTATAGGTCTTGAAACGCTGATCAAGATAATGTATAGGATCGCGTGTTTTAGACAAACGGTTGCAGAGATATTAGGGTTGAAGGTTTTTTGGTGACGTCATTAACCCGTCTATTCCGAAACGGGTTCGTGGACCCAGGTTTGGGAAACTTACCCAAATTGGTCCCAGGTGGTCTCTAGTTACCTACGCAGGAGATGACGTCAGTTATTTCCACCCGTTTCCAAGTTATTTAGCCTCAAATTTAAAAGTGCAATGCAATGGCTTCACTAATTTTAATATACTTTCGTTTGACGTCAATATTACTTTAACGTCAAAGTTTGGTAATTTACAGAACAAATTTATAGACGATGTTTTATAGACTTTATCAAAGAAGGTTCATCCACTTTGCAAAAGTCACAGACAGACAGAACTGGCGTATTATTATATAGACTAGTCGATAAGGCCCGTGGAGAAATCCACTTAGGCAGATGGGCAATGGAAAAATAGGTTGTTTTAGATGTTTTGCTGACGTCAGCAGTGAAGATCACAAAAAAGTTAGAGAAATTTATTTTATTCTTTTATTGTAATGTGTAGAGCTTGAGCCACGCTGATCAAAATAATGTGTAGGATGATATGTTTTCGAGGAACGCAAAAGAAGATATAAGTGTTTAAAAATTGTGCTGACATCAGCAAAGGCCCGTGAAAACACAAAAATTTTCTTTTCAGAAATTCATGTACCTGTTGCCTCCCTCGTATAGATCTTGAAACGCTGATCAAGAAAATGTATAGGATCATGTATTTTTGACCAACGGTTACGGAAATATTGTGGTTTAAAGGTTTTTTGATGACGTCATCAACCCGTCCATTCCGAAACAAATTCGTGGGCCCAGGTTTGGGAAAATTACCCAAATTGGTCCCTAGTTACCCACGCGGTGAAAAATCATTGACGTCACCACCTCGTTTCTAAGTTATTTGGCCTCAAAGTTTTAGGTGCACTGTAATGGTTTCATTAATTTAATATAGGATATTAACGTTAAAGTAGTGTTATTTTCGTCGCGCCGTAACGTCAGAAAATTTGACATATTAAAGATGCATTTTTCGGCAACATCAAAGGAAAATAAAGACATCCACTTTGCCTGTCACAGACACACAGACAGACACACTTAGCGTATTATTATATAGACTAGTCGATAAGGCCCGTGGAAAAATCCACTTAGGCAAAATACAATGGAAAAATAGGTTATTTTAGATTTTTTGCTGACGTCAGCAGTGCAGTGCAGATAAAAAACATTGCGAAATTTGATTTATTTTTTGTCTGTTATGTGTAGAGATTGAAACGCTGGTGAAGAAAATATGACCATGTGCTTTTGATAGACGGTTGATGAGGTTTAAAAATTTTGCTGACTTCAGTAATGGCCCGTTAAAACGCCTAATTTTTTTTTAGAAGTTTGCATACCTGTTGCCTTTATCATATAGATCCTGAAACGCTGATTAAGAAAATATATAGGTTTATATACTTTTGATGAACGGTTGCAAAGATATAAGGATTTGACGGTTTTTGATGACGTCACCAACCCGACCATTCAGAAACGGATTTGGTAGCCCAGGTTTGGAAAACTTACCCAAATTGGTCCCATGTGGTCCCTAGTTACCCACGCGGTGAAAAATCATTGACGTCACCACCTCGTTTCTAAGTTATTTGGCCTTAAAATTTTAGGTGCACTGTAATGGCTTCATTAATTTAATATAGGATATTGACGTTAAAGTAGTGTTATTTTCGTCGCGTCGTAACGTCAGAAAATTTAACATATTAGACATGCATTTTTCGGCAACATCAAAGGAAAATGGAGACATCCACTTTGCCTGTCACAGACACACAGACACACTTAGCGTATTATTATATAGATTATATAGATTATAGGATGAAAAATAATACGAAATTTTGGTTCTTTTTAGTGTAGTATATAGTCGACTCCAAATTCAAAATTAAAAACTTAAAATACAAAAACACGAAATACAAACCGGCAACATAAATTAACATAATTAGTATAATTTATACTAAATAATAAACATTCCCCCCCCCCCCCCGAAATATAGCAGGGGCAATATTTCCTAAATCCAAAAACAAAAGAGGACTGTAAATAACAAAAAAAATCACATGTTTATATACATTAATGTCTGACTAGTTCACATCTCTTCGTCGTATCTCTCCTATGACTTTAGCATTTCTTTGAGGTCGTACCTCAACATCGACTTTGTTTTCGCGTTCACGTAAAGATTCGACAGAATATTATTTGTTCACAGGTCTCTTCAAGTCTGAGGTCTGGGTTTTAACTAAAGCTCCTCGAATTTGTCCATTACGTCCTTTATAAAGATTGATAACTTTACCGATTTTCCAAAGCGACTTCGGTACTTTTTCTTCATGAATTAGAACAACGTCATTCAAGTTAATTTGCGGGTTGTCCTTACTGTTATGAAGCGATCGGTGTGATTCTCTTACACGGGTGGTTCGAAGCGGAATCTAAGAGTTAGCGCATGCGCGGGTTTTTAACGACATCCGTGGAGGAATAATGGCGGCCGGCATCAAACTACGTAGTCAAAACAAACCAAGAGCAAGTTTAAATCTATTGTTATCCTCCCATCTAATATTCCAATAGATCTAATTTAGCCGTAAACGAACATGTGATAAGTCAACGAAGAGGCTCAGCGAAACATTTTTGTTGTAGTGGAGCTAGGTACGAGGAACAAGACTACTCAAGTAGATGAAAGAAAAAATCAAGATTTTTGCTTATTTGCGTTACGTTGCTAACGTCAAGGTAATTAACTTGTTATTCAGAGTTTTCTAGGGCTGTAGAAAAGTTATTTTACATCAAGGACACATGGCCCTAAGAGAAAAATACAACTTTGAAGTGCTTTCAGTTTTTTTTAATCAGAAAATGACTTTTGAAGTAGGCATATTTTTCACAGTTTCACGATAACTATCAAATACGTATGAAAGCTTCAATATCGTTTAACTAAGCCAATGTGGCATTACTGTGTTATAAATTTGCTAGAAACTGGTTAACACAAGGTTGGTTAACATAAAATATTTATATATATACATGCTAGGTAGGCGACAAAATACAGTCACATCCACTTAACAGCTAGTAGAAAATTCTGTCACTACTCTTCCTCGCCTTTTGTAAATTTACGCTTTTTAGCTGCTGGCTTCAAGTCTTGAGCTTCTGGATTTGTTGTCAAAAGGTGCTGTTTCATAATGTATTTGAGCCTGTCAACTGGGTTTTTGATGTTTGAATAATTTATTCTCATACGATGCAAATCGTGGTGAATAGATTCTCCACCTTGTTCACCATAAAAACCTAAGCCCGTTCTCCACTTGTTTACAAAATCCAATACATGGTCTTCTAGTATGTGCAGCTTTGGACTGATGTATATTGAAGGCCAATTAACTCTTAAATAACACATGAACTGATTGATAGATGTCTCTAAAAGTTGGTTAAACAAATTTTATAAATTGACTTTTCTACTTTTAAGCATTTCATAAAAATCAAACTTGCATATTTTACCTAAATTTGATAACATTTCTTGGGTCATAATACATGAAGAATTGAATATTGAGTGACACGAACCATACAGCTTGAACAGTTGTTCAAACTTCTTGCATGTTTCTTGACACTCCAGATATAAAACTTGATCATCACATTGATTCTGTACAATTTCAGGAATACGATCACATAAATACTTTATGTTGCCATCCTATAATATTGTCTACTGTTTGTTGTAAACCAATTTGTGAAATTATACTTATGCATAATACAATTTCATATTTTTCGTTTACTTTATCTTGTTTCAATACAAATTGTATAGCATTGTATTGAAACAAGATAAAGTAAACGAAAATTTTTATAAATTGCAAAAATAAATCTAACCTTGAGCATTTTATGACAATGGTTGCCAATAAAGCTTTTTCCGTGGTACGCCTGCCTCTCAACACCAAGCTCCTGCAGTGTATCGTCTAGGGATGATACGCAAGGACCAGATCCAATTTCCAATTGGTACTTTTCTTTGAATGCTTTTATGCTTCTATGTTTCTCCTTCAGTTCAAATTCTAAGTTATCCAACTCTGGTTTGTAGTTTTTTTCAAACTCATCCTTGGTAATTTGTTTAGATATAACCATCCAGTTCATATGTTCCTGCTGGTTATCATACTCGTCCTCCAATTCTTTTGACTCATTTTGTAAATTGCTAAATATATACATATATATATACATATATATATAGATATGTTATAAAGAAATGCAGCCCAAGATATGATTGGAAGTAGTATTAATAATAATAAAAATCTAGTAAGGTGTACATACATTAAAATTCTCATATTTGCCATAAACTCTGCAAATTTAATATTAATTTCACCATCAGTAGTTTGAGCATGAATTGTGGCAATTCTTAAATCAACTTCTTGACAGTAGCTTTCCAAGTTGTTGAACATTTTTAAATATATCCCAAGTGTTAGGTGGAGCCCTGGTATAGCCACCTATATAAAAAGTAATAAAAAATAGGTTTGCTGAATTTTCATAACATTGCACGAAGTACATTATACTTACTTGTTCTAGGGGGATGTTAAAGAAGCAATCATGTATCACATTTTGATAGTGTTTGGCGTTTTTCACTAACGATCCATTGTCACGAAATCGCTGCAGGTTTGTGTTCAAACTGTCCAAGCTACGTTTTGGAAAAGATCCACGAATAAATTTTGGGATGCAAAGTTGGTCAGTCTTTATGCTGCACCAGAGACAACAGTGACGGCCTGTAAAATTTAAAACACTAAGGTAATTTTATAGATAGATTTTATTTTATATAAGACACATTGTATTATTGATATATAATATACACATAATTTTTTTAAGGAATCTGAAGTGATATGTGCCCAAAGAAGGAACTTTTGAAGCTATTTTTGTTTTTCCTTAATGTGAAATTTGATATTTATTTTAATTTAATAAAACATGTCATTACCATTTGCCCCACTAATTCCATACATAGCACATAAATACTCGTAATCTCCATACATAAAGAGACGGATCTTCAAATTATTCCACTTCTGTTTTTGTAGAATCCTAATTTGTGGTTTAAATCTTTCTAAGCAGATTCTTAAATTTGTCACGGAATCCTTTGCCTCAAATATGCTGAAGATGGTCGTATTTTCTTTGCGATTAGGGTTTCTAATATTTGCCACTTGATAGCTCATTTTGAAACTGTTATCACCATGGTCACCACCAATTTTAACATGTATTTCATCATCCGGTATAAATGAGTGATGAACTAATTGATTATTTTTACTCAGTTCTGTTAACCGGTTTAATATATGACCTACAACATTGTAAAGGTATACCCAAGGCTTGGGATCTACAACAAGCTGCTTATTACTACTACTAAATTTTCGAGTTAGAGGAGCTAGCTCAGCAACAAGCCCTTTCCCTATCCACTTGTCTGCAACCTGTCTTGTTGTTTTTTCAGATGCAAGTTTGATGTCAAAAGTGGCAAGCCATCGGGAAATATTTCGCATAAGGTTCCATGGCAAATTCAAGGTGGCTTTCATGGCGGCAGCAGTCTCAGCTGGAATGGAGACATGATGGATTTCTGCGATTATTTGTTTTCGCTGCTCCTTGTCACATTTTTTCATGATCGCAGCTGTTTGTTTCACAAATGCATCATTTGAATTTCCTGAAATCATGTTGATTATATTTTTAGCTGTTTTGCTCCGATCAGATAAGCTTCTTTTACTACTTTCATTTGATAACTTTCTTGGCATGCTGATCGGTGTAACCGTTATTGGCTAAAATAAAGAAATGTTTTTTATTTTTAGTCTTTGTTAGATATATAATATATATATATATAGTAGAAATATGAATAATTTTCAGGTAAATGCAGAAAAATATGTATATTCTAAATGTTTATTTATATACCTGTGGTCCTTTTGTAGCAAATTGAATTGTTTGATTCGGTAGTTTTGACTGTTTAATTTTGATACCAACCAAATGTGTCATGCATTTTTCAATAATTGTCGGTACAGGCTTAGACGGACTTAGCTTTAAAATGTCGTTGGGTGTCATCAATTCTGGCTCAATGGTTTTTTTCGGCCTTCCACCTTTTTTAGATTTTATAGGCCGTCCCCCTTTAGATTTAATTTTCGAGAAATTTGATGCACTGCCTTCTTTCCATCTTACTGGGCATTTTGATGTTTTTGTGCCCCGCAAATTACAATTTTGCATTGTGCAGTAACATTTATTACAAAATTTTGGTGGATGTATTTTGTTTACATCTTGCTCAAAGTCCTCCTGAAATGCTGACTGAAGGCCAGAAAGGTTTTCCTTTACAAGATAGGAAACTCTTCCATTCAAAATATTTCCACATATGCGACAAAGTTTGGTTAGATCTGTATGTTCTGCCATTCTATAGCTATAATTATTCTAAAAAATAATATTATGTAACCAGTTTAATCGTTGCCTTTCCAATTATATTTTTTAACTTAGTCAAAAGCTTTTTGCAAACATAAAGTTTCACATTTCATGACCATAAGCTTTTTTTCCTGTCTGTGCCACCATTTTAAAAATTTGAATTTTGTTCAACTTTGATGACAAATATTTTTCAGAAAAAAACTGAAAGCAGTATGGAACTTTAAAAAATAGAAAGTATAATCCTTGGGCTTTCGTAACATATAAGTTTGATTAGGTGAAAAACTCTATATAACGTTATAGCCGACCTGTTAGCTAGGTCACTTTTTGACTCGACATTTACCGTCTCGTCTTATTTACGTTTGTTGCGCTTGGAAACGACAACAAAATTGTTTTTTGATTTTTTCCACAGCATCTGAAGACCTTAGATGCTAGTTAAATAGATTTACATAAGGCCACGCGAGAGTAAAATTTCTGTTATCGACATTAGAAGTTGTGCCTTTATCAGCAACTTTGTTACAAAATTTTGGAAGCTCGCCCCAGACTCCCGGCAAATGCGCTTAAATTCCATTGTACGGCCGTTTGAATCACCCGTGCTTAAGTTTACTACGTACTCCTTGCGCCAACTATTCCAAAAGTGTTTAATGATCTGACTTATTTTGGTGCTGTGATGGGCAAGGTTTAAATTCTTCGTGTGATTTAAGGGTGGTTGAATTAGAATACAAGTTAAGTCTACGTCCAAAAAGCATATGGTTTGACGACAAACAACTTTCAAACTCGGTATAATATTCGTACGTGAGTGGACGATTGTTTAATATACACTTGATCTCATACAAAACTGTTTGCATCTCTTCAAATGAGAGTTTAGTCGACCTTATCCTTTCTTAATAGTTCCTTTGTACTGCGCACAAGTCTTTCGAAAAACCCTCCGTGCCATGGAGCGAGAGGGAGGTTAAAATGCCAATTTATTTTTAGATTTAAAATATAAGTTTGCGTATCACGTGAAACAAAATTACTACCATTGTCTGAGATATGATCTGGACAACCACGTCTCGAAATGAATCTTCGAAAGCTACTAATAAATGATGACGAATCGGGCCTAGGAACTAGATCTAACACCAAAGCTCTGCTCTATGCGCAGGTGTACACGGTTACCCACGCTTTATTCATAACTGGTCTTTCATTGGCATTGTTGTAAATGTTTTTAACGTACAGAGGTCCAAAATTGTAAAGAGTCTGTACCCTGGTAATGGTGGGGGAATCTCAGGGTAACGAAAAGGTTGTGATTTCAAACGCTTACATAAAAGACACTGGTGTAATAAAATTCGCACTAAACTACGAGCACTTTTGGTCCAATAACTCTGTCGGAATTCGGTAAGTGTTTGTTTTTGAGAGATGTCTTTTAGCTCACAGTGAATATCCATGATGATTAGCTTAGTTAACGAGTGATCTCGGTCGAACAGTATAGGCGATATCGTTTCAACGGGTAACGGTGCGTTTACAAGTCGACCCCTGCAACGTAATAAACCTTTTTCGTCGATAAAAAACATAACATCTTTTTCTGTGTTATCATTTGCCAACTTGAACTTCTCCTGCTTGGCTTTCAATAAGAGCTCCTCCGCAGAGACTATTTCACAAGATCGTAGAATTTGCTCCAAAATTCGGTCTTTCTTTTAATGTTTTTAATGAACCTTAACATCCATGCGGTAATTCTGACCAATCGTGTGAATATGGAATACTTATCACAATTGTTGATACTAATTATGTCGGTATAATTATGCAACACTACTTGTTTACTTCTTTTCAGCTCATTTGAATGCTCAAGTGATAAATCATGATCTTTTATCTGTGGCAGCTGGTATTCTTTCGCGCACAAAAACGTTGGCCTCTCCCACCAAAGATTGTTTCCGGCCAAATTTAAAGTGGTGATTCCCCATTGAGTGATGAGATCTGCTGGATTTTTTTCAGTATTAACATAATTCCAGTTCCCAGCGTCACTGTTATTTCTAATCTCTTTTAAACGATTTTTAACAAACGGTACGAACTCCTTTGATGTCACCTTTATCCATGAGAGAGTGATAATCGAATCAGTCCAAAATAAAATTTTATCGAAAGAAAGTTCTTTCTCCAACGCGACAACAACAGATTTTACAAGACGAGACAACAACAAATTTCCCAGCAATCAAAATTTTCATGCTAATCAAAATAGGTTGAATGAGTCCCACAGGATCGTAGAACGAAGACGAATATATTTCTCTTAGTAGGTTTTAACGCTTTTGCCGACTTCAATAATTCTGAAAAGTCAAAACATAATTTATCGGTCTGTTCATTCCAAACAAGTCCAAGAATTTTACCATTAGTTTGGGGAGGCGCGGTTGAGTTGGTGATATGATTTATATAGTTCCGAACATTTTCATTATTTGTGTGCCATTTACGAAGATAAAAATTCCCTTCTATAAATCGGAGTTTAAGCTGTTTAAACAACTTTACAACTTCTTTATCATTCACGTGACCGCCAATAAAATCGTCGACAAAAAACGACCTCACAACCTTTTGAACAAACAGTGGGTCAAATTCATACTGACTCACGTGATTTCGAATAGTACCGTTCAAACAAAATGGTGAACTCGTCAATCCAAACACTAAACGGGCGAATCGATTTCTAACGATGGTGGGTTGTTCCGCAAGGATATCGTCAAACCACAAAAACCTCAAAAAGTTACGATCTGTTTCTTTAATCGCAATTTGTAGAAATGCTTTTTCTATGTCGGCTATCAAAACTATAGGATATGATCTGAATCGCAAGAGGACAACGTACAGTTGCGGCGTTAGCTGAGGACCCTTGTACAGTATGTCGTTTAGACAAGGCGACTCGTGGTTAATTTTCGCAGAAGCATCAAAAACTATTCTCATTTTTGTCGTGCTTTTATCGTCATCGTTTAACGTCATCGTAAGTGTGGCAAGTAATGTATTTCTCCCGGTGTCCCAACATCGCGTACTGGTTCAATAATACCCAAATTCATTTGTTCCTTAAAAATATTATCGTAATCAACTAGAAGCGACGGGTTGTTTTTCAAGCGATTGTGTACTTTTAATAAGCGCTTTCGGCTGAGTTCAAAATTGTCTGGCAGTAAGGAATGATTTTCTTTAAACGGCAAGGCTAACTCATAACGATTATCTTCATTCTTTTTTATCTTATCAAAAACGAGATCATAACAAGATTTTTCATTTTTTGAAATCCCAATACTATCCAATTCCCAAAATTTGTTCAACTGCTTATCAAGAATGTCAGTTTCCCTCTCACAACAATCAACACGCAAGGTATGAATCAAATTATTTGTCGATGTTTCGTTCTTTTCACACCCTCTCACAGACTCATGCACTCCAGACTAGCGAGTTTCCGAAAACAAGACCGCAACGGCAACGCCAACGGGAGAACAATGTTTTTTGTGATGTACGCATGCGCATAGCAAAGGAATCCCCAATTTGATGTTCTGTTCCGCGAAAACCGACTTCATTTCTATGAATTTGAAGTTGTGGTGAAAACGTCAAAGAAAATGGCTGCCAAAGCGTAAGTTTATAATCATAACATACATAGCCATGAGACTTTTTATGCTCTGAAAGAGTCTCTTTTCTCATTTCACTAGGAGAATAAGTCAGTTATAAGAGGGCTTTCAAATGTGTTTTTCAAGGTTAACTTTTTATTGTTTAAGCATAATTTTTTTGGCTGATCAGTTGGGGATCAAATTGAATAAATTTTTTTATCATTTTAGGAAGCCAATGTGCTGGACCCCAGGACATGATGTTCTTCTCATTCGAGAAATGCTTCTTTTCGAACCATGGCAACAAAAAAGAGGGTCACCAGAGCGTGGTCTCGTATGGAAACGAATTGTAGAGAGTTTAAATCAAATAGCTGATCCAATTTTTAAAGTAGACGATCGATCAGTAAGAGATCATTTCAAATTGTTGGAAAAAAAATACTTGAAAAAAAAGCAGACGAGAACAAAGCATCTGTTATAGCGCCAGAAGAAGAAACAGAATGGGAGAAAGGAATAGCAGACATCATATGTCAATTTAAAGACAATGATGAGCTTCACGAAAAACAAAAATCAAAACAGAAAGAGAATGCAGAGCTGGAGATGAATCAAGCTGAAGAGTTTCGACTTCAATTACTTGAGACGTTCGGTGAAACAAAGAAACGAGCCAACACAGATGAAGAAGTACCACGGAAAAGAAGAAGATCAAAGCCTGAAACTTTAAACTACTTGAGAGAAAAAAACAAAGCGGAATTTGAACTTAGAAGGTTAGAGTTAAGCCTTAAGAAGAGTGAAATGGAAGAAAGGCAAAACAGTTCTGCAAAGGTGCATCAAATGTTGTTGCAACAACAGCAACAAACTACTGCTTTGTTGCAGCAGCAGCAGCAGCAAGTAAATCTTGCATTGTTGCAATTTTTGAACAAAACACCACCTTCATAAAAACAACATTGACATACATTTTCTTCAAGAAGTACATAGTTGTATATATATGTATATATACTGTATAAATTTACATTTTGTTTGGATATTGTTACACTTTTTTAACAATCCATTTTTACTGAAAATACTCGTCAATTATTGGTGGGGGTCAGTCAAAGAATTCTGTTGTTGTTGATCCATAAAAGCATGACCGTGCATTATGTAGTAAAGCACACACAATGTACAATTTTCCAACTGCACTAAGTTGTATTTTCAAGTTTTTATAGAAGTCAAGAAATTTGAAATAATTTATGATGTCTCCAAAGACCCATTCTACTGCAGTCCGGACTCCACTCATTGCCTTATTCCAATCTCTTTGTAAGGGGGTCACGTGAGCTCCTCTAAAAGGTGCTTGTAGTTGCCGTCTAAGAGGATAAGCAGGATCACCATAAATACACAGCAATGCTCCATTTGGAGCTCTGGAATGTTGTTGAAGCAATTGTAGAAGACCAGATCTTGCTAGCATGGTGGCATCATGGCGCCTGCCTTCCACCGGCCCATATAGATTAGCTATGAGTCCATTCGGTGCAACTACTGATTGGAACTTTATTGCATGCACCTTTTTGTGTCCATTGTATAAAATTCGCTGATTCCTCTCAGGTCTGCAAACTCTTCTGACAGTTCCATCTATAAATCCCCAACAATTTTGTAATGGAGCGCCTCTAGCATGAATAACCTGGGCAAATTTCTCTAAATTCTGTGGAGAAAGCCAATCTTGATTGAATGTTGACACTAAGTGACCCCAACGATTATACACGAAGTTCATTGAATTCTTGAATATCATACACATTTGAGGTATAGATAATGCAAAATGAGGGATCATGTCCAAATATCGGCAAGGATAAGAAAATCTTCTAAAAAAAATCTAATCAATAAGATACACAATGCTGTAATTCCAGAAACTCTGAAACCATTGTTACATGTAATTTCATCTGGAAACAATAGTTTTTCGCTCAGTTTGTAAATATCATTTCTCAGAAATCGAAACTCAGCTTTGCATTCGTCGTCTGAAAGTAAGTCAAGGTCAAAACTTGGAAAATCCCAGTAAGGTAAATCTAAGTTTTTTGATCTGTTTAAATCATAAGGAAGTAAAAAATCTTCATCGCTTAGTAGGTTAGAACTATAAGCCTCGAAAATAGCAAATCTATTTTCTCGAAAACTAGGCATCTTCCACTTTCGTTTTTACCGCCACTTAATGAGGGCCGTTGGAACTTCGGAAACTCCCTATTCACCCAACCGCAACGGGGACGACGACCGCTGCTACTACGTTGCCGTTGCCGTCGCCGTTGGAACTTCGGAAACTCCCTACTCATGCACTCCCGAAGAAGCGAAATCAGTCTCTTTCAAATCTGTAAATTTTTGTTTTGCTGAATTTACGGGTTGCGATTTAATTGGTAAACAAATTATAGGTACCGAAAGTGCGCTAAATGAAATGGTGTTTTTGTCTCGTGTCACGGCTGATAATTTAAGTGATCTTGGTGTTTAAATTCAACATTCTTCGAGCGCGATCAGAGATGTATGTCCTCTGAGAACCCCCATCGAACAAAACCTGAACTTGTACGCTTTGGTTGGTGGTTGGATTTTTGAGCATGACATCCGCAGTTTGCAAAAACACGTTGTTTGAATTATTTTGCACATGGTTTTGATGCGTAACCTGCGACGGTTCTTTTTCTGTGCCCGGGGAATCACCCTTTTTCTTGTTTTTTGAAAACAAAGTGCGGAATTGTGTATACCTCTACAATAAAAACACGGTTTTTTCTTTCGGCATTGATTTTGTTTGTGATTTTCCCCGAAGCACAAAAAACAACGATTTGATTTTTTAGACACTCCTTTCTAGACGCCACATCCGTAATAACTGGGCACTTGTCAGGCCAATGACAACCTTCACAAAATACGCATTTCTGCTTGGGCCTGAAATCAGATAACAAAGACGCGCCAGAAGAGGTCTCATATGAATGCGAAAAATCAAAACGTTTCTTACCCATGTCGTTACTATGATCCTTTTCTGTTCTGTGTGAGCTTGGAGGAAAGAATACGGAAGGAGAAACAACTCTTTTAATTCTATTGAAACACTGCGTGAGGTTCTAGCAGGTGTCTGTATAGAAACTTCATTTGAAATTTTGGCGGTTGTGTGACTAAATTATTCGTGAATATCAATTCGCAACTATGATTGGTTATAAAAACAATTAGATAATTTGATGATGAATTTGATAATATTATCAAAACAAAAAGCCATATTGAAATCGGTAAAATTTCTTTTGTTCTTATGTTAACATAATTAGCGAAGAAGCACATGCTCGACACTTTTGTAAACAAAAAGAAAAAGTTTATGTCTCGTTTTAAAACGACGTTCTGTTATAAGAAGTTATTTCTTTAGTTAGAATAAACATTAATCCAGCACACATTTTGTCGGCACTCGTCCGGCGCATATATATCTATATTGTTTTTTATATGATCAAAGTGGTATACTCAAGCCTGTAAAAATAGGTTAATGTCATGGTTAAACGCTTATTTTCAAACGTAATGTTGAAGTTTTTAACAGCAATGTTCACCGACTTATATTAGGCACACTTTCCATGCAAATATCACGTGCCTGCAGCGTGTTACAGTCAGATTTCAATAGAAAAAAGTTAGCCCCTATTAAAGGAGAATATGGAATTTGATCATTTTTTTGCGAAAAAGACTCGGTCGAGCACATCACGCACTGATTCTTTTGAAATTAAATACAATAGAAAATTCAATACATTTAAAGAGTACAGAAATGAAGTTGTTTCTCCTTACGTATTCTTTCCTCCAAGGTGTGAGTTAACGGTAGGATTCGATACGATGCAATTTTCTCTAGCTTTTAACTCGTCATTTATTAGTTCGAGGAGTTTGTTAATATCCCAGACCTCTTGTTTCAGATTCCTGGAAACAGTCAATTTAAATTCGAGCGGCAATCGTTCCATAATGATCGGATTGAGTAAACAGCCATAGTCCTTTCCTTCAATACCCAAGCTGTTTAAACTTCGTACATGAGATCCTATATCATCGTAGAGTCGTCGAAGAGCTGTTAGGTCGCGATCGCTATAAACTCTTTTCATCTTCAATAATTCGTGCATGTGTGGGTTTATAATTACTTGTGGATTTCCAAATCTGTTGGACAATAGCTTCAATGCTTCCTCGTAATTTTCGTTAGAAAGAGATAACCCAGATATACAATTTAAAGCGTCTCCTTCTAAATAGCACCTCAAATAATTAAATTTTTCAATGTTATTTAGTTGTGACTTATGAATCAAGGCTTCAAAACTTTCATAAAAACCTAACCATTTTGTACAGTCACCAGTAAACTTTGTAATTTCTAACTTGGGTAATCTAACAGTTTCTTTGTGCAAGTTGCTTCTCTCTCTTAGAACAGGCTCAATTTCAACTGTTCTTTTACAAGTTTCCTTTAAATTATTCAAATACATAACAAAAAAGTCGCATCATCATCGCTCATAGCTATTTCAAATATTTCGTCATAAATATTCTTCACTTGTGTTAATCTCTGGCTGAGTATCGTTTCAGATGCGAGTAATTCTTCTCAAAATTCTTTCCAATTTTCTAACTTACTCTCGTTGTTGTTAATAATTCCACAGACACTACTCACAAGTGCGTTCTTCTTTCTTAACATTCTTTCTAAACTCATCTTATTATCCGGCTCGGTGGACCATGAAAAATAATACGAAATTTTGGTTCTTTTAGTGTAGTATATAGTCGACTCCAAATTCAAAATTAAAAACTTAAAATACAAAACACGAAATACAAACGGCAACATAAATTAACATAATTAGTATAATTTATACTAAATATTAAACAAGGATAAGTAGGATGTATTTTTTTAAGAGTATAATTATTTTCACATTTCCGTAAACTTAACAAGTAAAATGACAAGTGGAATATTTTTTTATTTATAGCGTGTGTGTTATGTTATTTTTTATTGTTTTGTTTTTGACTTCCTGTTAAACTTTTGTCAGCCTACATGTAAAATGCCAGGTTACTTTTACAGGGGGACATTATTGCCAATTTACGTGGGTTTATGACTCATTTTAATTTATGAGAGGATGGTATGGCTGTTCGTGTTTTTGTTTATGTTGCAAACTGCTGTGTTTTAAAAATTTGTGTAAACTTTTGTGGGAAAAAGACCACATGCAATATATATATACTGAAAGAACAAATTCACGTTTTTGTTAAGAATTTTAAAATTGTAGTAATAACTGTGTTTGGTGATAGTGAAAAAATTACTAAATGTTCTGACTAAAACTTTCTTGTTTTTTATATTGTATGATGAAATGTCTGATTTTTCTATAATTTTATGTGTTTCATAACCTTTATGTGGAAGATTTATGGACAATGGCAATATAGGACATGCTAAATGAACTGATTTTCGTTGATTTGCATATGCTCAAAAACCAATCTGTTTTACATTTTGTGTAAACCTTTGTGAGGACGGACCGTATATATTCTAAAAATAATATCTGTTCATTCAAAATTTACTTCTTATTCTTTTTTGACGTTTAAAATGGTTGGTAAAGGTCACTACAGATCATCATACTAAGAAAAATTTTTGTGTTCTTAACCGGTTATATAATTTTTACATTTTGGGTATATTTAACAGGATAGTATGCAACCGAATGAATGATTTTCCAGATATAAATTTGATGTTTTGACACTTTTTATTAAAATATTAAAGGTTCAACGTAATTACTTTATAAGATGTAAATATTTGAGATGTGTCATTTCTGACTTTATTATTATTGTTGATGTTGTACGTGATTCTATACATTATTTTGATCAGCGTATCAAGCTCTACACATTGGAAGCAACGTGTAAACAAAATTCAGGAAATATAGAGATAAAGAAATGTATGTTCTAGCGCAGTCGCGCACGCACCAACGTCACAGCAAGTTCTGAATATCCAGTACCATCCAATACCATGCCATGTTGAGCTATGGAATTCAAGGGATAAGTCCCTATCATGCGGTGCTGAGTAGGGGTAATTCCCTAATGAGTGATGACGTCATCAATGCTGCAAATGAGTCCAAATTTCTAGCACAGGGGGAATTCCCTATCATTCAACGCATGCGCAGTAATGAGGGGAATTGCGTTAGTATTTTTTGACCGTTACGAAATCCTCCGACAAAGTAAAAATCCATACAATAAAGAAATGAATACATATACCGTGAAACAATTACGTGATATTGCAAAAACCCGTGGCTTAACCGGGTATTATAGGCTACGCAAGGTTGAATTGATTTCTTTATTGAATGTACCACAATACGCCTGGAAACCACCTAAAAAGGTTCCGGTTAAACCAACATCGGAGGATGTACGGCAGTATGCTTGTAGGCCACCTAAATAACCAGCTTAGCCTATAGCATCGGGGGATATGGACGTCTTCGAGAGACAGGAGATGGCGAAGGCCCGTCCAACTATGGGAAGTAAAATCAGGGAATGGTACAACTGGGTATTGCCCCATCTGAGATGGACATTTTTGAGAAACAGGAGCTGTCGAAAAATCGTTCCGTATACTTATTTATTATTCACTATAGTAGCTGAGAATGTGTGTACACTAAGTTCTTTCACTAATCCTGTTCTGTATGAAACTTCTGGTGCTATATTTTTTCAACAAAATGAGTTTGTAGCTACTTCTTTGTCTTGTGTTATTTTTTATACTCAACCCTCCCCACACAAATAAATAAATCAAAAGAAAAATACACTCAAAAATAATTCTTGAATGTTTATGTGGTGCTTCATTTGTTATTTTATACCTAGCAAGATACACTAGTGGTTGGATTTTGAGAGAATATTGAGCCAGTATGATGAGTAGAAACAGAGCTGTATTAAGGATGGAAAACGTATCCATCAATTTTCAAGCCAAGTCACCGTAGTGGTGCCCTCCACCAAGACTACTTGACATATGTTATATAGCTATAACAATATGGATAGAAAAAATCTTACCAATCTTACTAATATTGTTTATTTCATAACTACCTTTCTATCTGATGTATTTTTTTGTTATGCAGTGTCAGTGGAGATGGTAACTCTCTTTACAGATCTATTTCTGTGTTGCTGATTCGCGATGAAACCCTGGCTTTTGAGAATTTTGATCAACCGCTTGACAATATTTTTGTGCAATGTTTATCGGATGGTTGTGATGTGTATACAAAGACAAAGGCAAGAGAACTGGCCATAACTGAGTAAGCAAGATGTGTTTCAAAATCTTTCATTTGGCATCATTTAATGTGCGTTTTATCAATTTTTAATGTAGTTGAGGTATAATAATTTTTTACTAAATGTCTAAACTCATGTGATCAAATGGTATGATATTTATGATACAATTTCGTCAAAGGTTCAGGTCCGATTCCTGACAGGAGTAAATTATATGTGATACAGTCAGTAGTCAGTTGCGAGTGATATTCCGGCCCATAGTAACTTATGCCCAGTTGGATATGTGGGGGATATTTTGGAAAAAACTATCAAGGTGCTCTATCAACAGATATCACCTCTTTACTTAAAACCACAAATAGGTACACATTTCCATCAATCCGTGAAGTTTTGAGAATTTTGGCTACAATTCCTGTAACTTCATGCACTTGTTAGAAAAGTATCTCGTTTAAAGACTCAGATGCGAAACACAATGTCGGAGGAAAGGTTAAGCAGCCTAGCAGTTATCATGTTTAACAGGTCAATCACTGTGATCTCTGATGAAGTGATAGATGAGTTTGCTGATCAGAATAAGAGATAAAAGCTTTTTGAAATATATATACTTGCTGATTGATTTATACATAGTTTACATGTTTTATATATTTTAGCTATATATTTTTTTATGTATATTGTTACTTATTGTACTTTTTAACGATGAAAAAAGCCTGAACAAGGTGATAAATTTTGTTGCTATTAGGTCCGCCCATTTGGCGTATTTTTAACGCCCATTCTGGGCGGTAACCTCTCAAAGAATTTTGTTGCTTAGTTACATAAAAAACCTGGATCCGACCCTGAAAGTCTATAAAAGAACGGGTCAAGGGAACCTATGCAGCCTTTAAACGTGGTGTGATGGGGTTCTATAACAGGCCGGCCAACACAAGGCCTACACTTCATGACAAGGTAGAAAAAGAGGCTGAGGAAGATTATCTTCCAGATATCCAAAATCTCTACAATCAACCGGAGCATGACTACACACCTCGGGAACATAAGAATGCTCTCCACAGTACCTTTCGAAACTTCCGCTTTCCTGGCATAGGGGAGCCGACGTAGACGGGTATATAGGGATGGTGCGACCCAACGTGAAAACCTTGGTTGAGGGGCAGGTAGAAGATATGGGCTCAGCAAAGGTACAGCTGTCGCTGTGGATCATGTGAAAGAAACCATCAAATATGGAGGGGGCAAACGACGAGTATATTGAGGTGAAGAAGGTCTTCAATAGTAACATGACGTCAATACTCCAAGGTAGCGACGTGGACGACGTGCTGGACAGGATGTTCGCCCAAATCAAAACGCATGTGGAACATCCAGCACTACCTCAAAGTGGCTTTACGATTAGCCGAATCATATACTTTGACGTAGACTTCCACAAATTGAGGCTAACGAGGGGCTTATCGTATATACAAGCACCTAAGTGGATAGCTTCGAAAAAGGCAATTATTAACCTTAAAAACGAGGATGAGGAGTGTTTCAGGTGGGCTGTGATAGCATCTCTGCATCATACGGAGATTGAAAGAGACCCCCAAAGAATCACCACACTGAGACCCTACGTAGACTTCTACAATTAGCAGGGTATAGAGATTCCTACAACCATCAAAAGCATATACAAATTTGAGGCGAACAATCCTGACATTGCGGTAAACGTCTTGTGTATAATGGGAAAAAAAGATCAATATCCTGAGGTGATCACATCATAGCGGACGTGGCAAGCAGGTGAATCTACTGCTCCTTACAGATGACAAAAAGACTCACTATACAGTCGTCAAAAGTCTATCGAGGCTCCTAGGTATTAAGACCTCGAAAAATACGACAAAAATGAGCTAGAGTAGTACACCCTTATAAACAGTTTTAGGTATTCAACGGTCAAACACCTATTAAAAAACGCTGCTTTTAGACCCCTAAAAAAATCTGTGACGTCACAGATTTCATCATGCCTCAAATGAGTAAACAAGTCACGTGACATCATCAAAAATGACGGCACTCGACAAAACTGCTGACATCAACAAACGCGCAAATCTGTTTGAATAAAAGGGAAATAAAAAGTCTCAAAATTGTTGCGGATAGCGACAAAAACAAACGTATTGCTGGTATAATAAATGTCAAGCAACGATAAAAAGACAGCGCTAGATTGGTACGCAAATTTTATGCTTTTTACGCTTTTTGGAGGTGTGGGAGCTGCCCTAGCCCTCACCTCTACCGCACTTGTGATGAAAAGTGCGAAAGAAGAAGAGTGCGAGAGTGCTATCAACGCTCTAGTAGAGAGAATTAAAGAACTAGAAGAAACAGTATTTTGATCGCAAAAACTGAATAATCTTTGGTGGATCATAAAATAAATGCGAGAAATCTGCGATGACTGTCAAAGAACTCTACATGCCTAGGATAGATGTGGTAGATGTCAAAGACGTCTGCGCGTGGGAGAGAAGGTGCTTTGTTGGTATTGCTACCAAGACTACGGCACTTACAATGGTGGCCACTGCCCTTGTGAGACTTCTTTTGTCCATGAGGCAAAGCAGGTTAGACCCAAAATAAATGGCAACGTTTAAGTTTGATGGTGAAACAGTAAAGGAGTAAAGGTGGTTGTGCTCAGACTCGCATAAACAAATGGACAAACTGCGACGAGAAGCTAAAGCCTTAGGTCTCAAAGGGTACTCTATGTTGAAGCGAATAGACCTTGTCGAAGCCATACGCAAAGTCAAGTATAAGGATGCGTCGACACAAACGGACGGACCGTACTGCAAGCCTTGTGCTAAAATTGCATGGGAGAAAAATCTTGAATAATATTTGAGGGATCTCGCTAAAAAACAGCGACGTGTCGTACATGATGGCGACTTGCTCATAGATCAAGATACGGGAGAAGTGATCTAGGGTTTTGAATAGTACACTAGATCTACGAATAAGCAGGTGGAGACTCTAAGTATCGCTGACATACTGCGCAGATTGAAGTTTTTTCATAAGCTCCTCTTTGGCCTCCTCACGCCCCTTTGCGACAAGCTGCTGTCGCTCCCGATCATTGATGGAATCTACGATCTTTCTAATTCGTTGTCGGACCTGCTCCTTCAGCAACATGTAGCGTTGCTTCTCCTGCATGATTAGGCTGAACTCATAATCACTAATCACACCGTTCTCCACAGCCTTTGAGATGAGGTCGACAACGGAGTTCAACTTAGTCTCTGCTAAGAGTCTGATGCCCTCATGCTTTTTTGACTTAACGTCTAGCCTCTTCCCCGCATTCCGTAAACCTGCCTGCCCTAGTCCTACAGCGATCGTGATACCACCCATCGCCACAGCTAGTGGTACACCTATTCCGGACAGCATACTACCAATCCCAACACCTGAAGTTATAATACTTACAGCTAGCAATCCATGATCAGTGAATCTAACCCACGTACCATGCATCTTGAACTTTTTGGCGAGTTTTTCACGCTCATTGATCTCACCACGCAAGTACTGTTCCACCTCCTCGATCTTCTTGAGTCTGTATACTTGACTTTCTTCAGGCTCATGCTCAGGCGCACTTGGCGGCAAAGTTGGGTAAAGCTTCATTGTATCAGCCATTTATTCTATGAGTAAATGCATCGTAATTCCGACGAACGAAACATTTTTTTCATGATGATGCTCGTCCGTCAACATGAACTCCAGTCTGTCTGTTGAGCCTTTCAAAGGAAGGTAGATTGGAGTGTCAAAATTCCATGTTTAACTCTTTGGTGGGAAGCAAAGCAAGAATTTTTGATTTCTTCCCATCCAGTAGGCAATCGTCTTCATCCAGCTGGGGGCAAACGAGTCTCAATCTTTGGTACACGTCAGTTTTGTAGAAGCTGTCATAGTCGCCTTTGGTAAAGTACTTTTTTGCAGGGTCGTAGGGTAGCCCCATAAGCTCCTGTAGTTTTCGATGGATTACCACAGTATACCCGTCACTAACCCTAAGCCTACAGAGTCCATTTTTTAATACAAACAGCTTAATCTTGTCCCCTGCCTGGCTATTGACGATGGTTGCCAAATCCTCTATCTTGTATAGACCGTTCATAATTTCAATTCTAGTCTCTGTCTGATCAGGCCCTGTCCTACGAATGACAAAATCATTGTCGCTGTAAAGGTTCAGCCATACGGGCCTGATACTTATCGATTTTAGGGCAATTCTCGTGTCCTGCCCTAGGTAATCATCAAAAATCGTAGGCTTTTCTATATCCGTGACATAAAGCTGTCTCAATGTTTCAATGAAGAGTACATACATATAGTTGAAAAATATAGTGGAGTTAAACCAGTGTCGCTACGAAATTATCAATCTGAAAATAGAAATGAAGTTATCTCAAAGATTCTGGAAACATATAAAAATCACCCTAGTATTCTTGAAATTAAAAATTCACTAATTAATCAAAATAATGAAATGTTGTTTAACTTTAAGGAAGTCTCGGAAAATGAAGTCTCTAAACTTTTCGGGGATCTAAAAGTAGGTGTGGCATCTGGAGAGGACAAGATAACGGCTAAAATGGTGAAGTTAGCAAAACCTTTTTTGATAAAACCCTTAACAAATGCCATTAACAACAGTATTTGTCTCTCTGTTTTTCCGAGGAGAGCCAAACGCGCTACTGTATCCCCTATTGATAAAGGTGGGAAAGATAAATTATGTGTAAACAACTATAGACCAGTCAGCATTTTAAATATATTTTCAAAATTTTATGAGAGAATAATTAAATCTCAAATTGTTGATTATATTGATAATAAACTTTCAGAATTTTTATCAGCCTATAGGGAATCATATGGCACACAACATGTTCTTATAAGATTATTGGAAGAATGGAAACAAAAATTAGATAAACATTACGTAGTTGGTGCAGTTTTAATGGATCTATCTAAAGCTTTTGATTGCGTGCCTCATGATTTACTTATTGCTAAATTAAATGCCTATGGCTTTAGCCAGGATGCCCTACTTCTAATTTTATCGTACCTTTCTGACAGAGAGCAATCTACCCGCATAAATAATCAGCATAGTCTTTTCCAATTAATTCTGTCTGGAGTACCCCAAGGATCAATTTTAGGACCTATTTTATTTAACATTTTTATTAATGACTTTATTTATTAAAAGCCAGTGTACACAATTATGCTGATGACAATTCCCTTTCTGCTTTCTCAAACTCAATTTCAAACTTAATTAAACTTTTAGAATGTGAATCTAATATAGCACTAGTGTGGTTGAAAAATAACAAAATGATGGCCAATCCAAAAAAATTTCAATCAATCATTGTCACCAGAGATAAATGTAACAATTGTGATTTAGTGGTAAAAATTGATGACAAGTTAATTAAAACAGAAAGCGAAGTTAATTTACTAGGAGTGACCATTGATAATGGCTTGAATTTCGACTCTCACATTTCTAAACTTATCAAAAAATCATCAGCACAATTGAATGCACTGTTTAGACTTAGCACGTTTTTATCTCACAAAGCCAAATTAGCGCTGGTACAAAGTTTTATATACTCTAACTTTAATTATTGCCCTTTAGTATGGAATTTCTCTTCATATAAATCTTTGTTGAAGATTGAACAAATTCAGAAGAGAGCTTTGCGTTTCTTATTAAATGATAATGATAGTACTTACGACGAACTCCTTTTGAAAGCAGGAAAATACCAAATGAGCGTCTATAGACTTAAAACATTATGTACAGAAATATATAAGACTTTGCACGAACTCAATCCGACATACATTAAAGATATCTTTAAATTTCATGGGAGTGGTAGACCAGTGAGATCACAAAATGTTAATAATTTAACAGTCCCAAATATAGATACCGTTAGTTTTGGAACAAAAAGTCTCTCTTCCCTGGGGCCAAAAATATGGAATAAATTACCCAATCACTTGAAATCCTCAGAGTCTCTTAGTACTTTTAAAAATGCGATCAAAAGTTGGAATAGAAGTAAATGTTTTTATGAGGTATGTGAATTGTCCCAAACACGCTTTTAGTTAAATTTTACTCTTTTTTGTATATATAAAAATTTAAAAATATTTTCTCTCATTAAATTAATATTATTTAATATTATTTCTATTTGCACTTTAATTTCAGTCGGTTTTGATTAGCACTACTTTTTAGAGCTATGCATATAATTTTTCTTTTCACGAAACTTGTATATAATGTACCGACTATAAATAAATTTACAAACAAAATCATGTTTATTCTTAAAGAAAAGATGAGCATTTACTCATACAACCCGAAAGCAAATATTTGGACATTTGGAGAGACTTAAGGATCTTTCAATGCAGAACATCGTTATTGATGCTCAAGGGTCCTCGTTCAGGGTGAAATTTCCAGACATCTTTGTCGACTATGAATTCTATTCCGGCACTAGCGGGCTAGTAAAGGAGTGGAACAGCCACCCTTTCAGTCTCTGGTCCACTCAACTTAATTTTGTTACCTACTGTGCAACATCTGCTTGCGGTATTTCTATGCAGCATCTTACCTCCAAGTTGCCTATGGTTCGTGCCGTATATCGATTTCACGCCTATTTCCAAATCCGTAAAATTCTATCGGAGCTTGACATTTCTCTACCGGGCTCAGTTAGATTTCAACGTCTAAACAACCCGTTCAACAAACAAAAACTCCAGCAACTGGCTCGCGAGTTTGGAGTACCTGGTAGTGAGCAGGAGTGGAGGAACGAAACCATCTTCAGTAGTTGGCAACTTCATCGCAAAGATTATTGAAAAATCCAAGGGCCTCACTCGTATTGGTATTGAACGGTTATCCCAAAGCGTGCGCTTCTATGCCTACCTAATTCTCGAAAGCCAGCCAAATGCAAGATCTGGAATCATTGGAAACCAAGGCAGCGCAATTGATGCTCAACGCCTGTGTCTGACGACATTTGAAGCCGTGATAATTAGAACTAGCGATACGGTAAAGGAAATTGCCGAATTTCAAAATCTGCTGAAATATGCGCGGTCCAAGGTGGATTTTAGTGTTGCTCATGGCGTCTATATGATCCCAAGTGACATGAGCCTTAATATTGGAAATGTTGTGAATTTCACGAACAAAATTTTGATTAGCAAGGATTATTTTTCAATCGGTATAAATCCGAAGACTAACGCGAAGCAGGCTGTCATCATTATTAAGCGCCGCCCTCCACAGGTGAGCCACGTGGATCCCTAAACATGAGAAACACAGGGTGGAGACTACGCTAGCAATAGAGGCCGAAAGACACGATGACAACAAAGCTGCCTTAATTACAACTGGGTTAGTAAGTATTTTACTGTACATTTGGTTGAAGAAATAAAAATGTCTAGTGTGTTTTGATCAACACATTAGATCGCCTAGCGTCTCCGCAGGAGCACTAATATTTACGAAAGTTTGCCTCTCTTCCCAACGTAGGCCACAACAAAAGCGACGGCAGCAGCGATTGTCATGTAGAGGTGTTTGGCAGCGTATTCAACAACTTTTGCTGCTACTCTAAAGAAGAACGAGACAACCGTGCCAATAATCCCAGGTAGCGCCGCACCTGCCTTACCTGCCAGGTATTTTAAAAAATTTCCAAGCCTTTCCAGCTGTTTTTGTATAAAACCCTTCCCCCAGCGCTTCCTGCTGCTGCAGCACCCGCTCCCCCACCACCTGTAACTGCGAGTACGATGGTGGAAATCAGTAGACCAACAGCCGAGACGATGCTTGCTATAGTAATCCCTTGCTCCTTAAACAAGATTCTAAGCTTTTCAGCCAGAGATTTATCACCTTCTGCGATTTTCATCAGCGTTTCCTTAATTGCTTTCAGTTGGCTCTGAATGTCAGATGATAGTAAACCGTGTGCTTCTCGTAGTGCTTCCTTTTGATCTTGGAGTCGTTCTAGATCTTCCCTAGCCTTTGCAATGTCTTCGTTCCAGATAATTTGCTGTTCCTCTGATAGAGTCGCAGATTGCGCTAGCACTCCAGGTGTAGCTTTCTTTGTCTCAAGCCTTTTCACCTTGGCTTCTGCTTTGGCGATCTCGCTGTCGTAGAAGATCATCTTGCTTTTCAAGTGCTTCAGGTTACCCCTTAGTGTTTGAAGCTCGAGGTTGAGCCCTCTTCTTTCACGCTCTGTGAAGGCTTCGCTGGCGCCAAAGGGAGTCTCTTCGATCAGGCTCTCCGTTTCATCAAGGACATTCTCGAGCAGCGGCATCATTTCGATATCATCAGCCTTCTCTTCAACGTGAACAATCTCGTTAAGGAGTTTCTGAGCCATTGCTTTACTGCCTTCGTTTGGTGTAGTATAGTCGGTAAAGCCCATGGCTCGCAAGCGATTTGTACCTAACCTCCTCCGAATCTCGGCAACGCTCCTTAATTCACCATGCCTTTTCGTGATCTCTATGCCATCGAAAAGAAGCTGGTTTCCTCGTGCCTCAAACTCGTTGTAATATCTCGCGATTGGCTACCCCAGCTCCTCACCAAGGTGTTCGTAAAGATCGTCGACCTTTGATTTTAGTAGCTCTTCCCTCTGTCTTGTCGTGGTGTCTCGTGCTGAGCCGCTAGGCGATTGACCCTGCTCCTGATCTGGCGTTAGCGTGGAGCTGGCATCAGGCTGGAGCCTACTGAAAGATCCATCCTCGTCTGGAATGTTTTCCTCTGGCGTAAAGTCGTCTCCTTCGTATATTGGATTAATCGGCATTTATTTGAAACGAAAATCAGCTAATAATAAAGCATGAGTAACATATTCGGAACTAAGCTCGATCCCTACGCGGAGATTAAAACAATGATGGCTATAAAAGGGAAGAAGCAGCGTGTAAAAGTAAGTCATGTGCTTAGTACGATTAATCAGAACAAGGACTTGTATGTTGACATCCCCTACATGGGGCAGAACGATGTAATTTTTCCAGGCAGTATCAAACTACTTTTCGATCTGGAACTTACGGGAACAAGTACGAAGCGCACTATCGTCAGCAATATAGGTAAATCCTTGGTGCAAAATCTTCGTATCACTTTGAATGGCAACAAGGTGCAAAATATTAGTGACTACAGGGTGCTCGCTACCTACAAGGACCTATGGTTGCCTAAGTTTGATCGGGAAAACAACTTGATCCTAGAGGGGATCAATCCCAACGACGGTACAATCCGCGCCCTACAGGTAAAAGCGACTGATCATGCAGGCACGGACGAGGAAAAAGCGATCGTCTCAGCCTATGGCAGCACCTTTTGTATTCCTCTAGGAAAAATGTTTGAATTGACAAGAGACTTGCCGTTCTGCCAGGCAGGATTATACGACAGGCTGCAATTCGTTATACATTTTGCATCATGTGGTGACGTTAGCAAAGATGGAGGTACGGCAGCTGTTGGAAATACCGCAGCTAAAGCACCGGATGCCGCGTATAAGATCACTAATATCACACTAGAGTTTGACAAGGTTAATAACGAGGGTCTCGCGAGCGCTATGGTGTCGCGGTATAGTCGTTTTGCGCTACCCTATGAGAGGGTACTCCGTAGCAAGGCTGTCACGATGAAAAAGGCTGACACAAGCTACAATTTGCAAATTGATACGCCTGCAAAAAGTTTGAAAGGCGTTTTACTGCTCTTTGTAGACCCTGGACGGGCGCTAACGAGGTGTTTTATAACCCAAAGATCGAAAAAATCTCGATCACTGTCGAGGGTGCGATGCTCCCAAAAGATCACCTCGAGCAGATCGTAAACTTATTCGGTAGCCACGATTCGGAGGTGACGATTGGGCATTTCTTCACAGAGAGATACGCCCTGTTTGTTGATTTCCGAGCATCACCATCATAGTCTCCACGGTTCCGGAAGGCAATTACAGAGATTGTCAGACGGTATAACATTGCATATGACAAAGAAGGCAGACGAAACAACCGGGAATATTAAATGCTACGTTTTCCTACTTCAAGATGCTCAACTGAACCTCTTAGATGGCCGTTATCACTCTGTGGAATACTGAAAATAAATGGCAACTATCGGTGTTCTTGTGGCTGGTGCTGCGATTAATGCATTAGCCTTTAGCGGATCAAATTTCCTGTTCAGTAAACTCGGTGGGCATGGTGAGGCCGAGCGTAAAAGGCATGATAAAGCAATTGAACAACTTCAAGCAGCTCAGCAACAGTGGGTGAGAGATCGGCAGGCAAAGATCGACTGGTTTAACAATCAACGAGAGCTGAAAAGGCAAGCTGGAGAGAGCTTGAAGGAGCTCGATGAAGGCATGAGGGAGTACTATATCGCAACGATCGAAAAAGCTCCAAAACTATCCGATTTTTACACACCTTCCAAGCAACAACAGCATGGTGAACTGACGTTCATCGTTGGATCCCTAGCCCTCCTTGGTTTTGCAGTGTACAATTTCGCCTAGCGGCCGTGTCAGCGGTTATATGAGCAAGTAAAACAGGGTTATAAATTGGACTTAAAGAGGTTATGTAAGACAGATTATTTATCTGCCAACTCACTCCCTTAACACGACTGTAGAGCTGTGTACATTTCAGAGCCTGGTTTGTACCAGCTGGAACTGTGTTCCCCTCTCGGATTATATTCTCATCAAGACTGGAAGCCGCCGAAGCATTCAGAACGTGGGTTTTCGAAGAGGTTTTGCCTTCTATCAGGAAAACGGGTGGTTTTCAAGCATTAAAGAGCTCGCTCTCAAGGATAAGGCCCATGATAGTATATGTAAAATGTTTTCGACATGTAATAAACATGCCGAAAGCACATATTCCCACAGAGAAGGAGGTAGAAAAATTGAGCAGTATTTACTATACCCCTGAAAATCTCTGGACTGGTCGCAAGGCTGTTGAATTGCTCACTGAGCAGAGTGGACTACCTAAAAAGAAAGTCGTACACTGGCTGTCGAGCCAACTCTTATGGCTTAGACATATTTGAGGACCTAAAAGGATTGATTACCCGCATTTTACCAATAAAAAACCTAATGAAATGCAACAATTTGACGATGTAGCCTCGCGCTACAAGGTAGCTAGACCATTGAGAACGAAGAAAGCCAGCAAAGTCGCTGACATGATCAAGGACATTTACGCGAAGCCCGAAGGCAAAGCAGGACCTTTACGTTATCCGAAGATCTTCCAGTGCGACAACGGTAGTGAGTTCAAGTCGAATGTGACAAAACTGCTAGAGGGTAAAGGGGTCGAGATTAAGCGCGCAACCACCAAATATCATCATACGTTCACAGCCTTTGTCGAGTCCTATAACAAGGTGCTCTCTGAGAGACTTTTCAAACCTCAGGACGCGCAAGAGTTGGTCACTGATGAAACTAGTAGCATCTGGGTGAAAAACCTTTACACTATCGTGAAAAGCATGAACAATACCAAGACTGCCATGATCGGGATGAAACCCAACAAGGCGATTAAGATGGATGAGGTACCGCTTATGAAAAACGGGCAGCACCCAGATCGCCTAGCGGCCGTGTCAGCGGAAGGGCCGTCTCCGCAGGAGCAAGAGAAGCCTCTACCTCAGGATGGTCTCTACCTTTACCTACTGCAACCTGGAGAAGAGCATGGTGATGCGAAAAGACGTGCTACCGACGCTTTTTGGAGTAAAAAGACGCATAGGTTGGATCGCATCGAGCAGCAACCAAACAACCGTGTGCTATATTACTTGCAAGACGGGCCTGAAAGAAGCTTTGTTTCAGAAAAACTCATGGAAATTCCGGAAGATGTTCAAGTACCTCCCGAGCATGTTAAGGAGTGGTAAGCATAGTTTTTGTAATCTATTAAGACGGGCTTCGCCCTTCCGCTGACATCGCCTGGCGGCTCCGCAGGAGCACGGGTTACAAAAAAAATCCTAGATCTCGGCAAGCTCCATCAATCTTTGATGTGTATAATTACAACCTAATCGAAAGTGCCTTGGACGTTCGGGATTTACTTTGATGCATCCACGCTCTCGTAGCCAGTGGTAATGTACAATGGCATTTGGAGTTTCTGCAAGAACGACGAGTTGACCGTTGGGATGATCTGTTAACTTGTTGCGAATCTTTTGCGCTACATAGCCTTGTTGCCCACATATAAAGACATACGGATATTCATCGTTGTTATTCTTTTGGATTATAACCATTCCGTTATCCTTTCTAGGGTCTTCAAGGTGAGGAACGGCTCGCTTATGTAGTTCTTCAATTTCTTGCTTTTGTGCGGCTATCGTTCGATCTCTGTCGTCAACATCTTCCTCTAGGGTAAGAATTTGACGATCCTTGTCCTCCAAGTCGTCGTTGAGGAGCGCCAGCGCCGCTTAATTTTCTTCTACAATTCCAGCAAGCTTGCGGACCTCTCGAGGTAAAACCTCTTCAACAACCCATTCCAAAAATGGTTCTGCCTTGGATTTCTTACACCTTAAAAGGAAGTAATAGAGACCGGGTTCTGTCAGTAACATCGTGTCTGGATGAAGGGGGTCGATATCGACCCCCTTGTCTTCTGCGGTACTTTTAACCTCCCAGGCCCGCTTTACATTCTTCTCCGGTACATGTGCCTGAATAGCTTTTCTACCATCACGATTATCATCATAGCCGACAGCTCTCCACACGTCTTTGGCTACGAGGCATCGGCCTCTTTCCTTAATGTACAAAGAACGAACTTTGCTGTCTTCGAAAAAATTACTGACCAAGGACATCTTTCTTATACACGCCAAGGCTTAACCACAGTTTTTTTTGTGATTCGAAAAAAGTCACAAAATTACTGGATCCAAGCTGACACGGGCGATCGATGCATCCACGATCTCGGAGCCAGTTGTAATGTACATTTGGACGAGTTGACCGTTGGGATGATCTGTTAACTTGTTGCGAATATTTTGCGCTACATAGCCTTATTGCCCACATATAGCGATATTCATCGTTGTTATTCTTCTGGATTATAACCATCCCGTTATCTTTTCGAGGATCTTGCGACATGTTCCATGTCGCTGTCGTAGCTCTGTGATTTCTTGCGCTTGTACCGCAAGTTGTCTATCTTTTTCTTCAAGATCATCCTCCAGCACCATAAGTTGTCTATCCCTGTCCTCCAAGTCGTCGTTGAGGAGCGCCAGAGCTTGACGCTGCTCTTCGATGGTCTTGAACTCTACTTTTTGACGTATTAGTGGGAACATTTTGTTGCAGCAATATTTCCTGAACCTTCTCGCTTTGGGTTGGTGGCTTCTAAACACCAGCTCATACATACCCTCTTCATTGATGTAGAGGTCGTAGTATTGAGAGTCGGATGACCATTTCACAGGTTCCCCGGGGGAACCGCTCAGTTGCCACTTTTGAGTGTAATTTTCCTGACTACAGTGGTTGCGGATGGTATCAAATGTGTCTTTTTTGTACTCCAGTGCGCCTTGTACTACTTCTTTAGCACGAGTCCTAGGGCGACCGTTGATTTTTACGGTATGTAACTTGGTATTGTTAACTTCAACAAGACAAGACATCTTTCTTATGCACGCCAAGGCTCAACCACAGTTTTTTGTGATTCGAAAAAAAGTCACAAAATTACTAGATCCAGCAAGCCTTCGCATTTTCTGGGCAGCACCTCTTCAACAACCCATTCCAAAAAGGGTTCTGCTTCAGGTCTGCCACACCTCAAAAGGAAGCAATAAAGGCCTGGCTCTGGCAGCAAAACTGTGTTTGGCTGGGTGTGGACAGATCTGTCCACACCTTGTCAAGGAGTGGTAAGCTGACGATATTTTTTGTAGCCTCGTGAATCTACAAGAAAGTTGAGTCTTCGAGCGCAGGCACTATACACGCCAAGGCTCATAGATCCAATAATGAACACCAAGCTGAGGAAGCCATGGATATTTTTTGCATAACTCTTTAATATCCCGAGTCGTGTTTACCAGTTTGCTGTCATCGTCATCATGCACTGCATCTATCAGTCTGTCGTGGGCTCTCAAAAGAGCCTGATACACAGCTTTAATTACGCTCTCATTATCCATCTTTTCTTATATGTCAAGAGTCTAACTTGCATCCAACAATCTTGTAACTTCTAGGATGCTCCAGTCTTACGTACAAGCAAGCGTGCTTTGACTTTTTGAGCTGAGCCTTGATGTTTTCCCAGTCGCTGATCATGTTTGTTTCCTCGTCGATCAATTTCAAATCCGATCGTTCGTGGGGGTACCACATGAACAACTGCTTTTTTTGCCTTTGAAGGTTCTTCGGCAAGGCGGTATACGACTGCGTTAGTAGCCAGAGACTGTGTTTGCGATGTCTACCACTGATTGCAAGCTCAAGCAAGGGCTGTCGCTTTTTATCAAGCATCGTCTCGGCTATCATATCGTCAACGATAAACAACGTCTCTTCGCCCGCCAGCAATGATAACAGTTTTTGGATCCATTCGAACAGCTGCTCCTTGGGCTCCACCAGAAACACGTAGTCGTTGTTCCACAGCGAGGACCTCTCTTGATAGGTCTTATTCCAGCGGATTGTAGGGCAGAGAATGACAATGTTGTCAAAATGCTGCCTATACTCGTTCTCAATCAAATTCAGGACACGCTGCGTCTTGCCACAGCTTGTAGGCCCAGTAAAGATTGCCGTATGCGGGTCTTTGACAATGTCCATTTTATTCTGAGGGTATTGCTTTGTGTTTGCCTAGTGACAGACACGAAGCTTGTAGGGCGCTTACTTAGAGATGAAGCGGTTACCTTTTCTAATGTTCTCGCTTGCCCACATTGGTTGGGTATTTGTATAGTGTAGTCTTCTCGTCACCTCATCAAGCGATGGGACATCACCATTTTCATGATACCGTAGCGGCATTTTATGATCTATGTGCCACTCCCCGTAATTATCCCATGTCATGCCATCTGAAAACTGAGCTTCGATATGTGACCGCAGTGTCGCGATATCGCACCCGAGATATTCTTCGGAACTAAGATCCTTTTTTACAGCATGCCAGACCCGACATCCCACAACACTGGCGCGATGTCCGGCGGGGTCGCAGTCCCTGCAGCGGGATATCCGCCTACCATGTTCGATACAGATACCACCACCTCCGCAGTCTTTGCATGTTGATCTTACCCTGCCGTGTTCCAGGCATATGGCTCCACCTCCACAGTCTTTACAGCAGGATATCCTCCTACCATGTTCAATGCATCTACTGCGTTCTTGCGATTCCTTCTTTTTATCTAGACATTTGACACAATACTTTCGTTCCCCGTTCCCTTTGATTCTAAAATTGTTTAGCGGCGAAAGACTTTTTTTACACTTTGAACAGCATTTCTTGGTCTCCATGTTTAACTCGTGTTTACGCTCGGGGTAAACACGAATGTGGTCAACTATTTTGTAGGCATCATGGAACGCTTATACCACCCTTGTTTTATCGCGTAATCGTCGAATAATATCGCTCCTGTCATATATCCAGCGAGCTTCAAGCCGTCCTCCGTGTCCATCTTGGCCCCCGGTCTAGAAACTCCCAGACAATAGTATAGGATACTAGTCTGACAGATTCCCACAAGGAATCAACGACTTCTTTCTCATACTCTTTGCTGCTCATTTATTATAGGTTATCGCATCTTGAAAATGTCGATATCAGGTTGACGCTCTTCGCGTTGCTTTTGCGTGGGTTGAGACGGGCTTCGCCCTTCCCCTAACACGGGCGCACGTACTCCTGTGGAGACGCTAGGCGATGGCTCTGGGGTTTCAGCAGGCTGCTTACGTATGTAATAGACTGCCACGCAAACGGCAAGTACGACAATACCTGCTGCGCCATAGAGATATGCACTGTCCGGGAACTTGTGAGGACCTGCGACAGGTTCCTGATCATCTTGCGAAGTACTTTTTCCCAAGTTCTTCTGTAAGTCAGCCTTGTTCTTGCGATTCCATTCAGCAAGTCTTTTGCCAGCAGCAACACGACCCTCATTCTTCTTGGATATGACTTGGTTAGATTGTTCTTCACTCATTTATTTAGTTGGAGACTTGCCCACTCCCCATCTTTTTCTTGCTGTTCGTCATCTCGCTTTTCATCTGTTTTGGACACATTCTTCACGGAGACGTGGTTAATCGTGTGAGCAGCAACCATATGCTAATCGCATGTGAATATATTGCCTCGGCGGTCTTTTCGCCTTTCTCGTTAATTTCACGTTGAATGAATTCCGCATACGCTTTTTCGATCACCTCATCTGGTGCCTTGTCAGCAAAGCTTTCAGTACATTTCTTCGGCAAGAGATGCTGTTTGCCTTTGCGTATAGCATCTTTCAAAGCTTGACGTTTGTCGATAGGTTTTTCACGATGTTCAAAAGCTTCTGGTGTGTCGACTTCGTCAAATATTTCTGAGATTGCAGACATCTTTATTAGAAGCCTTCTATAGCGCAAAAAGCAGAGCACGATCAAGACGTACGGAAGAATTATTGCTACAGTGAGGTCTATGTCGTGAAAGCGATCACCTTCTGGTGTCAGGATTACCCAAGCGCGTGAGTAGGAGTCACTGTAAATGCTGCACCAAGCTGTGTACCGTGCCTATTTTCCCCTTGTTTACACGATCAATAATTTCACGATTGCTCATGTGAAACTTCAAAAGACTGTTTCCCATATTTTTCTTGCTGTTCGTCATCTCGCTTTTCATCTGTTTTGGACACATGCTTCACGGAGAGCTGAGTGTGATTAATGGTATGAGCAGCAACCAATAGTGGCGCTAGATATTTTCCAAAGGCAGAGTACACAAGGATCCCCAAATCTGCCATGGAGTCCCTTATAATCGGATCTTCCTCGATGTCTTTTTTCAGACCCTCCGCACTATCGAGTTGAACAACATTACCTACGGCCTTCGCGTACATGATAATCGCATGTGAAGATAGTGCCTTGGCTGTCTTCTCCCCCTTATCGTGGAGCTCTCGTTGAACATAGTTGGCGTACGTCTTGTCGATCGCCTCCTCAGGAGCTTTGTCGACAAATCCTTCGGTACATTTTTGGGGTAAGAGATGCTGTTTGCCTTTGCGTATAGCTTCTTTCAAAGCTTGACGTTTGTCGATAGGTTTTTCACGATGTTCAAAAGCTTCTGCTGATGTGTCTACAACATCAAATATTTCTGAGATTGCAGACGTCTTTATTTGAAGCCTTCTATAGCGCAAAAAGCAGAGCACGATCAAGGCGTACGGAAGAATTATTGCTACAGTGAGGCCTATGTCGTTCATCATTTTTATTTTTCAAAACAAAACCCTCGCAAGGGAACCCTCTAGGTTTTTGTTGTTTTTGTTGTTGTTGTTTGAATCCAGAGGGTTTTTGATTCTGTGAGTGTACCACTCATAGCCTTTGGTTCACCATATCCGAGGTGTTTTTCAGTGCTGTCCTGCTTTGCAGGCTTAGCGTACTTGCTCTTTATACTCTATACAGAATGTCGTGCTTGTACTACACATTAACGAAACCCACCCTTTTAAGTGAGCACTTTCAGAGGCCGTTCCTAGCACTGACATTTAACCGGCATTTGGCACAATTTTTCCCGACTGGCACAATTTTTCCCGTCGTGACACAGTGTGGGAGAAACCGGGGCGAGACGGCCGCTTCCAGCTAGGACGTGCTCTCGCCCGCGCACTTCTACCCTTCAGCCAGGATCTAAGCCTGCTCCCACAATTTTACTATAATTCGAGCTTCGTATATAGGCTATTCAGTATCACCTTGAGTACCACCTGTGTGAAAATTCACGCATCACCGGCTAGCTCGTTTGCACATCATACAGAAAACCTCTTGATTATTCAGAAATGTGTTTATCATTTTTGAATGGATGAGGCAAATGAGTTTTATCTTGTTGCTACCGCTTTATACTGAAGAGGAGTGACTCAAAGTTGTGAAAAAAGAACAACACAAATATTTTTCAACGCGACCTACAACTCTAGCGGTACTGTGTGGATGCCATCCTCGAGTACCTTCCGCTTATCATAAAACGCCGAGAGCCCCAGCTTGTTTTGTTCGTACGTAACCATCCCCTGGTTGCGCACCCGGAAACCTACGTTTTTCGCAGTGTCAATAGAGCCATTCAATGCGTTCTTATACCTCTTCCATGTCATAGCGTTCCGCTTCTTTGACATACCCTTACAGGAGAACTTTGTGCCCTCTTTCCCTTCCACAAAGTAACACTTGATTGAGTCAGCAATCATCCTAAACCCGATAAATCCCGGTTTGAATATCCCTCCTGTTCGACTTGAGTACTTATCAGTGACGAGCCAGTTTTTCACGTCTTTGTCGTACTCATCAAGCAGTTTAGGGCGAACGACATCTGGCAACTCTTCTCCAGAGATGGCAAAATAGGCACTGTCCGTATCCATGTAAATATATTCAAAGTCTCGACGATCCACGTACTTGTCGATGAAGTCGTAATAGAACTCAAGCATGCGCAATTTGGCCAGCTGGTACACCGCAATGCCGCACTGGTACGCTCTGTCGATATGCACCTTTTTCTTTCCTTCTCGGATCTCGTAAGCATCACCTATCTCTTCAAGATCTTCAAGGTACGGCGATCTCATCGCTGCATCCACCTTCTTTTCATCTCTCGTAAAAGTGGTGTTCGCGTGCCTCGCTTGATCTTCGATCATTTTCCCATAGAACGAGGTCCCTTTCAGCTTTGCCGTATCTCCAGCAATACGCTTGTCAGGATCCTTGTCGGCTTGTCGTCGTGCATCCGCAATTTCTTCCGGAAACCACGCAAACGGTTTACCTCGCTTATATTTGATAAATTGGTAAAACGCTGTCACCTTCAGGCCATGGTCAAGGTACCACTCGAGCAAGGTTGTGAAAAGCAAGATCTTTTCAGCTTCCATCAACCCTAGGAGCTTACGTGTGCCTGAAATACGTTTGCACCCTGTTGCTTTTAGGTACTCGTGCATGTGCTCGGGGATCTGCTCGTCGGGTATCTCCTTGACCACAAATAGCGGAGCCATCTCGCTAAACTTTTCATGCAGCTCCAGAGAGACCTCGATGTCGACCTGCGCAAAACCAAAGAGGGATCCATTTTGCATACCTTCTATCAACAGTCCGATGTTGTGCTCAGCCGTGGGTGGGTTGCTCTTGATCAGCTTCTCTTTACCACATGGAAAGTAGTTCATCAACCTACTCGGGTACAGTAGGTTCGCGTCAAGCCCCAAAACAGTTTTGCACTTCCGTGGCTCCTGGTAGATGTGAGATCTGATACCCGTCACGTCTCTCTCGTGGTACCTAAAGAACACGATCGCAGGCCCTCCCACAATGCCCGTCTGCAAGAGCTCGTTGGCCTCATTCTTCGTGCACTCAGTGCACCTTTTTGCACGCCTTGCACTTCTTATTGAAGCAGTCTTACACTTGTGCTTGCATGGTTCTCCTGGCGCGTATAGCTCTAGCTTTGGATTCAGTCGTAGAGACTTGTTCAAGACGTAGCGCATCGATACGCCTGGAATGCTTACTGCGTCTTTCAAAATGTCTATCTCGTCGTTGTAGTACTGCAACCTTGTCTTGTCCACTGCTTCGATGAAAGGTTCCACGTCGGCTAGATTGTACTCGCGCAACCAGTCCATCATGGTGACGCAGCCTCGCTTGTAAAACTCTGCACGGAATGTTTCGTACTCTTCAGGAGAGAGGTTGTTTTTCCCAATAAGACTGCTATAGAAATGTTCGTACGCCACGGGTCCGACGTGGGTTAGCTTGTCATAGCTCGTCAGCCACTCGTATGGGAACACCAGCTTTTTGAGCTTGCAATCCAGAGATTTGCACCATAGGTCGTAGCTCATACCAGGAGCAATAAAATTTTTGATATCGAGAAATTTGAACCTCGAGGTCGTGAGAAACATGTAGTCGTTGTCTTTCTTCGCCACGTTGATCTTTTCGCTATCGTTTCTGACAATTTGATCGACAAAGTACCGCTTGATCATGTTCAGGTCATACTTGCCATTGTTGAAGCCGATCACAGCCACTTGGTTTACCCACTCGTGTCATGCCTTCTGAGTCTTGTCTGGAAGCATGTCAAAATCATTGGGTCTCGGGTACATTCTCTCCACCTCTTCCACGATGAGGGCGTGTCTCTTTTCGAGCTGCTCCACAAACCGTTTAACCAAGATCTTTGGATCATCGTGCTCCAGGAACGTTGGATCCCAGTTCAGACTATCGTGAATGGCGACGCTGACCGGCACATGCTCCGATACATACATCAGGTCTGCTGTTTGCCGCTGGTGTAAAAGTGCTAGGATGGCCTCGAAATCAAACACGATGTAGTGAGGGTAGGGTCCAAATTCTTTCTTGAAGTACCTCTTGGCTTTGGGTGGGATCTCACACTCCCACACTGTCACGAGGTTGTAGCCAAGTTTTCGGATGCCTTCCTCCTTAGACTTGGTGGCCGTATATCGATATTTATTCGTTTTGTTCCTTGGCAGGGGCATCCGTGCCACTTGCAACCGTGGTACTCATAGACTGTCTCAGTCTCTGGCTCATAGCCGTCTACAAGGCAGACTTGGTTTTCCTTTTTGCCATAGCGTATGACCCGTTCTCCTCCATGCCCACACAGCGCGTGATGGATGTGCCTTCCCGTTTCCCTCGACATGTGCTCGAGCCATTTACAAGCGTCATAACTGAAGCCCTCACCGTAAAAGACCTTCTCTGACTTGCTAGGCATGCGCTTGACCTTCTTGCCTTTGCAGATGATAGTCGGCTTTTTTCCTTGACATATCTTCTTATGTCTCGTAAGATCTCCGCTGCTTGTAAAGATTTGCTTGCAGGCTTCGCATTCCCATTTCTGTCGTGCCAGTACGTCTAAATCCTTGATGTAGAAACAGTGTCCATCCAGCATGCCAAGGTTGATTGTGTCTAAATTTTTTTTGTATTGATTCTGACCGTACACGAGTCTCCATGGCGCTTTCTCCGAGTTGGTCTTGGGTTCAAAGACTCTGATGTTGATCTTGAAACACTTCGCTATGCCCTCGAAATCAACGAGCTTTGTAGGACGCACGTCCTCACGCTTCAGTTTGGGGTTCTCGTAGTACTCGCGTGCTAGTTTGAGGGCTGGCCTTGTAAGGTACTCTGTTCCACGTTCTACCCCGGCCCTCTTTTCAATGGCTAGGCATCGCCAGACACATAGGTTGTCCGTTCGCTCTTCTTTACCATCCACAGCGTAGATGCACCTCTTTTTTCGCAACCAGTCTGGCAAAGGTCCACAGCTTAACAGGGGCTCCCTTGTGGAGATGATCTTGATCTGCACATGGTTGAAGACTATTTTCCCTTCGTACGATCCTAGGGTCTCGATTGTTCTTTCTGGTGGCAAGTACGCCTTCCCCAAAAACTTGTTATCTCCAAGATCTAATCGCTGCATTTCACATTTTTCGATAAAGGCTTCGATGTCAGCTAGGCTCGTAAGCGATCCTTCGCTTCCCTTGGTTTTGTGATACGGAGCCGTGCCACCTCCTGCTTCGTAGATGGTGCAAGCAAAACTGTAGACTACCTTGACTCTCATCTCTATGTAGGGTTAATTTTCGCATGATGGCCTCCGCCAGTGGCTGATTAAGGTTCTTGTTGAACCGCCATGTCTTGACGCGATTTCCGTCTTCCAACATCTGTGTGTCATTTTCGTCAAAAATATACTGAATGTCTTCGACGCCTTCGGATCGTTTTTTCTCTTGTGAGAACATGTGCTTGATGTCTTCGACTCCGCTGTATTCGTCTTGTATGTCTCCAGCATCGTAAATGTCCTCTCGCGCTTCGGTTTCGATTTCGTCGTGCAGCGTCGTCCTTACAGCAATTTGCTCCCTCGCCTTGTTATAATAATGCCTGACAGTGTCTCGCACGCTCTGTAGTCGATCCGCAAGAGCATCGCAATTTACTGCTACTGGCGCTGCGACAGCGCTGTATAGCTTGGTGATTGCATTTCTGAAGTAATTCATTTCTCTTTATTATATACAGATTTTGGACTTCAACTAACAGCGGTCGCAATTTGAGTAGGGAATTTCCCTTTTCTAATCAAACAGATTTGCGCGTTTGTTGATGTCAGCAGTTTTGTCGAGTGCCGTCATGATGTCACGTGACTTGTTTACTCATTTCAGGTATGATGAAATCTGTGACGTCACAGATTTTTTAGGGGGTCTAAAAGCAGCGTTTTTTAATGGGGTTTGACCGTGGAAAACCGAAAAACTGTTTATAAGGGTGTACTACTCTAGCTAAATGCACTTCTGCCTAAACTGCCTACAGGCCTTTCCCACAATTGAATTGAGAAAAAACATCATGGCTACTGCAAAAACAACGAAGCTGTTAAAATTACAATGCCAACAGAGGTTGAAAAATAGCTATACTACAGAGATGGACAAGAGCAATTCAAGCTACCCTTTGCCATCTATGAGACTTCGAGAGTCTACTCATCCTGGTAGAGGATAAGGTTAAAAAGACTAAAAAGCTTAGTAAGCACGTAGCATCTGGATGGTGCACATACAGTACATACGCCTACGGGGATGTACCGGACCCGCTGACAGTCTACAGGGGTGAGGATTGTGTGACGAAGTTCGTGAACCACCTAGAGGATGAAGTGAAAAGACTATATTATGTCTACCTGCAGCAGGACATGCTGCATCTAACAGAGGTCCTGGAACGAGGCCGAGAAATGCCATATTTGCCTAAAACCCTTCGATGACTGCGAGAATAACCGCAAAGTTCGGGACTACATGGGGTTATATAGAGGCGCGGCACATAACAGCTGCAACCTCAAATACAAGTTACTTAGCTATTTACCAGTGATATTCCACAACTTGTCGGGTATGATGCCCACCTGTTCATAAGGGAATTGGGTGAAAAATATGACACGCAGGACATTGGGTGCATCGCTTAGAATACCGAAAAGTATATCGCTTTTAACGTGAAAATCAAGGTACCACTTGGAGGTATGGGATAAGGCGATGAAGAGACATATAAGAAGATCGAAATCAGGTTCAAAGATTCCTGTCGGTTTATAACACCAAGCCTAGATAAACCTGCAAGCAACCTCGACGACGAGCAATGTAAAAATCTCCGCTGGCTTTTCAATGAGGATGACACGTTTCAACTCATGCGCAGAAAGGGCGTCTATCCGTATGAGTACATGGATGGATGGCAGCGATTTGAGGAGGTTGAGTTACCCCTCAAGGAGACGTTTTACAGCAAGCTAAACATGAAGGTATCAGTGATGAAGATTATCAATACGCAAAAAAGGTATGGAATTGCATTACCTCAGAGGGCGATAGCGTCACCAAGGGAGACTACTAGGATGTGTACCTGACCACAGACATCGTGCTATTAGCCGACGTCTTCGAGGCATTTCAAGGTGTGTGCTTGACGGATTACAAGCTTGATCCTGCCCATTTCTATAGTGCACCGGGCCTGGCCTGGAAGGCAGCACGCAAATTCACCGGGACCAGACTAGAGCTCCTCACAGACCCCGACATGCTCCTGATGTTCGAAAAAGGTATCAGAGGAGGTGTAACCCAAGCCGTACATCGTTATGCCGAAGCAAATAACAAGTACATGGGAGACCAGTACGATCCGGAGGTGGAATCATTCTACCTGCAGTACCTCGATGCTAACAACCTGTACGGGTGGGCCTGCGTCAGGACCTTCCAACGGATGGCTTCAAATGGGTATCGGACGTAGAGGAATTTACGGAAAGGCGGATTGAGAAGCTCGTTAGGGATAATAAGCATGGGTATATCTTGGAGGTTGATATCGACTACCCGGAGAGACTACACGACAAACATAATGAGTTGCCTTTCCTACCGGAACGCACAATAGTCCACAGGGTCAAGAAATTAGTATCAAATTTGGAGGACAAGCGAAAATATGTAGTACATATCAGGGCATTAAATGAGGCTATAAACCATGGGCTTGAATTAAAGAGAGTGCGCAGGGTCATCTGGTTTAACCAGAAAGCATGGTTGAAGGGGTACATCGATCACAACACAAGGTTAAGAACGGATGCCAAAAACGAGTTCGAGAAGGACTTTTGTAAGCTAATGAATTTAAGCGTGTTTGGCAAAACGATAGAGAATATTAAGAATCACCAACTGGTCACCAAGGTGGATAAGTATACGAAACTTGTGATAAAACCAAATTTCAAAGGTGGAAGCAGGTTTAGCAAGCACCTAGTAGACGTTGAAATGGGGGGCGTTGAAAAAAACACCGAGGTCAAGATAAATAAGCCCGTGTATATAGGCCAGGCTATATTGGACATATCAAAAATGGTGATGTATGAGTTTCACTATGATTTTATGCAGGATGTTGAAACACACTTTGACACAAGTGCCTATAATGCGGATGATGGAAGGCCTCTCTCAATAGGCAAGAACAAGACGGTGGTAGGTTTAATGAAGGACGAATTAGGTGGGGAAATCATGGCCGAGTTAATCACCCTAAGGGCCAAGCTATATGCCTACAAGAGCCTTACAAAAGAGGGCGGTGACAGGAAAGCGAAGAGCGTCAAAAGATGTGTGACTAAAAAATACATCACCTTCGACGACTATCGGCGGTGTCTGGAAGAGGGCGTTGACGTCTACAAGAGCCAGGTATTGATCCAAAACAAGGGCCATAAGGTATACACGCAAGAGGTGAACAAGCTAGCACTCAACAGGGCAGATGACAAACGGATCGTGCAGGCCGATCAAATTACAACGCTTGCCCGTGGCCATTAGCGCCTGGTGCCTGCAAGGGATTAAAATGGAAGTGTGCTTGTGTATCGCTATACTTATACCCTATGCCCTGATCACTTATATTATTTTTCGTTATAAACGACTACTAATAAAGATGTCTGATATTGCACGAGTCTTTGACAATACCTCCGCAGAATATGAAAATTATCAAAAAGCCTACCGATAAGCGTCAGATCCTGAAATAGGCCCTACGTAAGGGCAAGGGGCACCTTTTACCAAGGAAGTTTACAGAGAGCTTTTTTGACAAGGCCCCTGATGAGACCATCGATAAGGTTCATACCGACTACGTACAGCTAGAACTCCACGAAAAGGGGGAAAAGACTGCAAAAGCATTGACCACTCACGTGATTAGCCTGTATGCAAATTTGATTGGGAACTTTGTCGACATCGACAATGTAGATGAATTACGTCGAGATAGCGAAGAGAACCCTATAATCCGAGACAGTATGACAGATCTAGGTATCCTTGTGTATTTCACTATCGGGAGGTGCTTAGCCCCACTACTGGTAGCGGGCCATACCGCGAGACATATGGATAAAAAGAAACAGGAGGTGGAGGAGGCGGAGACTGTGCTATAATAAAATGAGTGAAGAGGAGAAACAAGAAGAAAGAGTTATTACAAAGCCGCCAAACCATCCGGGAAGAGTTGCGCAGGGACACAATTTGGCGGCACTGATGAAGAAGAGGAAGGAAGAAATGAAGCAACAAGAGGGTGCTGTAGTGCCTACAGTTAAAACCTCTTCTGGAGCCAGTCCCGTACAGTCAATGGATGTCTACATGTACGGGGTCGGGACTTTGGCCATATTACCTATAGGGGTTGGCGTTTGGTATATGTTTGGCATGGGTGAGGACAAGCCGGCGACCCATCCGGAGCCCCAAAAGGATAAAAATCAGCCACATATTGACATCTTCAAGATGCATTGAATTTTTTCAAAAATGACACTTAATAAATGACAACAAGCAAATATATGGATGACAGCAACATGGGTCCGAAGGAAACGATGGTTATTGACTCCCTTTGGGAGTCTGTCAGACTAGTCTTATACACAATCCTGATCACAATGTGAGCAAAAAAAGCTTTGGGGTTTTCTAGACCCGGAGCCAAGAAGGTGGTACAAGAAGTCTCTGATATCTCCAAAATAGACCGCATGGTAAAACTTCTATATCTCCTGGGAGATATAGAAACATGGAGGAGGCAAAAAAGTGTTCCAAGTGTTCAAAATACCTTACCTTAAACCAGTTCAAAATCAAGGGCAATGGTGAAACTACAAGTACGTGCATTTCCTGCTTAGATAAAAAGAGGCTGTCAAAAGGCAAGCGCTCGCACCCCCATACAACCCCTACATGAGGTCATAATTATACTACAGGATCACGTTAAGGCCCAGCTCTCCAAAGGCTATACTTGGGAGAACTTTGAGCTATATATACATCACAAGACACCCTTCAGATACCAGGAGACCTACCGGTCTCCAACGTTTGCTGATGACATAGGGCGTATACCGCAACCTCGTCCCCAGGGTCTTGTGGCCCCTGAGCCGTTATTACGGAGTGGCCAACAATGACCCTTGAACAGGCTGGTCATGTGACACAAAAATGGCCAGATATACTGGACATTTTTGAAATTCCAAAGACAATGAGATGCAAATTTGGCGCTCGCCTACAAGCAAGATTTAGAGATGGCGGGGAAAAAAGACACAGCGTCAAAGAAACTATTTTGTCCATAAAAGCAAAACTGTCAGAATATTACTGACGTAAAGTCTATTAACCTGGCTTAGCTTGATTGTTCAATATTGGTGAAAGGCTTTTAATTTAGAAAATGTTTTGAAAGTTTGTTTCCATAAAAATTCATGAGCTCTAGGTAGCTAGCTAGCTGGGCTGTGTATTATATGTAGCTGCCTTAGCTAGCTAACGTGGCATCGAGACAGCTTTACTCAACCACATATACAAAGGACATATTAAATGGCTATTATTTTCCAGGTAGGTGATTTTGTTAAGAACGCGTTAGAAATTGTAGGAGAAAGTCTGGGCACTCTGGTTGCACTCATTTTTCTAATATGCACAACAAATTTTCCTATTTTTAAAAACAAAACTAAGAATGACAGGTTGTAGTGCTAAATTTATGAATTATTCTCGGATCCAAGTTAACATGCTTGACACTTTCTGATCATTTTCAACCAAAATGACCAATATTTAAATTCAGCATCAAAATTTATGGAATGATGCAATTTTCAAATTTATACTCCAAGTAAACTGCCCCTATTAGTAACAAAACATTTAATGTTTTATGATGAAATGACTACACAAATCAGCTGCAGTGAAAATGGTTCACTACAGTGGAATATTACAGTCAAACTCTTATAAAGTTAATTCATTTTCTCCGAACGTTTTTGTTTTATCTTTTAAAATGGTCATAACCACTCTATTCAATTGAAAAAGTCTTGACCAGGAATCGAACGTGGGTTTCCTACTGTTTAAAACAGTGAGGTGTCCTACTTTCAGGACCGTCTTTTAGGTAGTACAAAACACGACTACCCGGTATTATACGGTCCAACCTATACATTTTCCTGCTCCAAAAGGCGTCAGTTGTGCGTCCCCGGGTTGTAGCAGATAGAGGTAGAGACCATCCTAGTAGGCGTTTTTTTTCGGGATACTTTTCGCTTTTCGCAAGCGGTATCTCATCCAGCTTAATGGCCTTGTTAGGTTTCATGCCAATCATGGCAGTATTGGTATTGTTGAGGCTTTTGACGATGGTATACAGGTGATTGACCCAGGTGCTGCTAGTCTCGTCAGTACCTTGTTATATGGCTCTACGAAGGCCGTAAATGTATGGTAGTATATTGTGGTAGCCCGTTTAATCTCCACCTCTTTACCCTTCAGCAACTTCGTTACATCCGATTTAAATTCAGAGCCGTTATCACATTGGAAGGTTTTTGGGTAGTGTAAAGATCCTGCCTTGTAGATGCCCTTCAACATATCCGCAACTTCGCTGGCTTTTTTAGTTCTTAAGGGTCTTGCTACCTTATATCTCGAGGCCACATCAATACCTGTCAGAATATACTTGTAAGTGCTACCGTATAGCTTGTCATGGGGCATGTACAACAGATTAAACTGGTGCATATCATTGGGTGTTGTAACTGTAAAATGAGGGTAGTCTATACGCTTTGGACCTCGAATATGTCATAGCCAGAGCCGTTGTCTGGATAGCCAATGAGTTACTAGCTTTTTGGAGAGACAGCTCTCCTTCGCAAGCAATCTAATAGCCTTGTGCCCGGTCCAGAGATGTTCTGGGGTATAGTAAATTTGGCTCCTCATCGGTAATGATATGTGATTTTAACATGTCTTTATTATATATGTTAAAAGCGTTTTACAGATACTTGTAAGCCACAGACCCAAATCAACCTGAGTTCCCCATCTTGCTGCTGCTTCGAGGGTGTGTAAAAATCCTTCAATTGTGGGGCCTTTTTCTTCTGAAGCAATGTAATACTGATACATGTCGTCGTCTAGCTCTTTCAGGATTTTGCCTGCCCTGAGCTGCATCTCCCGCTGCCTGGTGAACCAATCGAGCTTATCTTGCCGTTTCCTGATCCACTCCCCTGAGCTTCGTTAAGCTTTTCAACGGATTGGTCATGACGTCTTTGTTCTGCCTCGCCGTGCCCCGAGAGCTTGCTAAATAGATAATTTGACCCACTGAACGCTAATGCGTTGATCACTGCACCTGCAACAATAACAGCTATTTTCGCCATGTCTCTTTATTTCAATACTCTACGTTATGGAACCTGCCACCCAAATTATTCACTTACGTGTCTTGGAGCAAGTATACATAGCATGTAAAATCCCCGGTTCCATCGGCCTTTTTGGTCATGTGTAGTGTTATCCCATCACTTAAGCGTTGCAGGGGCCTTCCGCTACCATGTAGGATATCGTCGGGAGAGGCTCGAAAATCAATGAATAACGCATACCTTTCATTGAAGAATTGACCAATCGTGACATTGCTGTCGTGGGCACCGAAAATGTTGACAATCTGTTCCAGATGGTCCTTGGGAAGCATGGCATGGGAGTAGAGCTCATTGGTTCCCTTTCAACGGTGATACTAATACTCTCAATTTTCGGGTTCTAACACCTCGTTGACACCGGTATATGGCTTCACTTTTCCAGGGTCTATGAAGAGTAGCAGCACACCCTTCAAGGGCTTGGCAGGAGTGTCAATTTGGGGGTTATATGAAGTATCCGCCTTTTTCATCATGACTGCCTTGATACGGAGTATCCTTTCGTAGGGTAGGGCCACCCTCGCATACCTTGGCATCATAGCGCTCGCGAGACCCTCGTGAGTAATTTTGTCAAACTCGAGCTTGATATTGGTAATCTTATAGGCAGCTGCCTTGGCCGCAGTGCTCCCCGGGGCTGCTTTCCTTGCGTCTTTGATGACGTCAGCACGGGACACAAAATGTACGGCAAATTGTAGCCTGTCATATAAACCCACCGGATAAAGGGGGAGATCTCGGGCCTGTTCAAACATTTTAACCAAGGGTATACAAAAGGTGTTACCATACGCGACAACAATCGCCTTTTATTCATCCATCCCAACGTGGTCGCTAGCTTTGACTTGCAGGGCCCTGATAGTCCCGTCATTGGGGTTGATGCCATCCAAAATGAGGTTGTTGTCCTGATCAAATTTGGGTAACCAGAGGTCCCGGTGCACTGCCAGGATGTTATAATCCGATATATTCTGGACCTCTTTGCCATTTAATGTAATGCGTAGATTCTTCACCAGGCTTTTTCCGATGTTGCTGACAATGGTACGTTTCGTGTTGGTCCCCGTCAAGGTCAGATCAAAGAGCAGTTTGAGACTGCCGGGAAAAATGACATCATTCTTCCCCATGTTGGGAATATCCACGTAGAGGTCTTCGTTCTGGTTGATGGTTGAGGGTATATGGCTTATCTGAACCCTCTGTTTTCGGCCCTTGATACCGAAAAGCTGCTTCGTATCCGCATATGGGTCTAGCGTCGTTCCAAATACACTCATGTTTATTATATATAAGGGACATGTTCTAATAAAATGACTGATAATCCAATATTTACACATGAAAATTATCTTGGTAGGGGTGATGGGGATGATAAGGAAGATACTCCATCGACGCAACAACTCCCCGGAACATCAGGGTCTTCAATGCTGGGACAACAACAGCAGGGAGGTGCGCGTAGGCGATTGGGGTTGGGTACGAAGTCGGCCTACTACGAGCATCTTGAATCGAAGGTTGATAGTCTTTACTCATATCTTCTGGTTAATCTGGATATGGGGTCCGACGCGATGCATTACGACAGGTTTAGAATGGGGGAGGATAACCAAGTTATAATTAAAAAGGTTGTGACGGGGAAAAGATCCTTACCGGAAGTAGTAATCACGTTGCAAGATGGTAACTTTCCAGCTATTAAACAGCTCCAGAGGTTGTTAGATAGAATGCGTATGAAGGCCATAGGTTTTGAGGAATATCAAAACCTAACAAGGGTAGTAAGGCAGAGACCCAGATCCTCATCCAGGATGTTAATGTCCTTGTGAATAGGGGTGAAGAGGAGGCTTCGGGTAAGGAGGGTAAGATAATTGAGATGGGAACAATTGACGGTATTCAAAATTTTGCATACGATGTAGAGAGTTTGTAGATACTTCATTTGCTGGCATCGACTACGATGCCAGCGAGGTCCCTGATATGAAGAAAATAAAGCTCGAAATTGAAACCCTACAGGATAACATTAAAAAAATTGAAAGATGAGATTATTTCATATGATAGCAAGATCAAGGAAAAAGAGGGCAGGTTGAAGCAACTTAAGAAGCAGAAGGCAGGGGCGCAAAGGGAAGAAAAATCGCTAGCCTTAAGGAAAATATTGAATATTTGAAGAAGGATAGGAAGGCTGTGCTGGCTAGACATGGCCTGCTTTCCTCCGAGATTTTTAAGCACCTGAAGAATATCAAAGCTGAGTTGATGAAGATCGCCGGAGATGACATACCCTTGCTTGAAAAGCTTAAAACCCTCTTCAGGGAGCAGGGTATAACTATAGCCAACATTGTCTCTGCCATCGGTCTATTGATAAGCACCATTGTACTCTCTGTTAAGGGAGGAGGTGCAGCGGCAGATGCTGCGGGGGGAATTGCAGCGGGAGGTGGTGGAAAAAGTTTTGTGGAAAAGCAACTTTAGAGATTGGGTAATATTTTAAAGTACTTGGCAGGTCAGGCTGGTGTTGCATTACCCGGGATTATTGGTACGGTAGTATCGTTCCTTCATGCTGCAAAACACCTGCATATGGCCATCGCGACAGTAGCAGGCTTTGTCGTGCTGTAGGTGAGGAAATGGGCCTATTTTTTAAGCTATATATAGGCAATGATGATACCTACCCCTATCGTGATTAACGCGGCCTTGGTATCTTCATGCTGGTTTTGTGGTGGTTGCTATGTATAGGAGGCGTGGCATGTTTGGGAGGTATACATGGTATAGCCTGTATGGTATGATCGGGAGTATGTATGGGAGGCGTAATAGGTGTGGTATGCTTAGGAGGTATAGGAGATATATCATGCTTGGGTGGTTTGATAGCATGCTTTGGTGGTGTGGTATGCTTGAGTAGTGGTTTGATAGCCCTCTCCGTATGAATAGGTTTGTTGTTCACATTGACCTGCACCCCCACGTTTACGTTGGCAGGTGCGATCAAAATATTGTTATTATATCCTACAATTTTGCCTTTCCTCAAGTTCATGTCAGAGGGTAGCATGTAGACGCCGGGCATGACAGCAAAATTTACCGGAGTTCGGGCATACTGCCGCACTTTTTGGAATTCGGTGATGTCATGCCCCACATTCTCTTGACGTTGTACCATGGCCTCAAATTTTTTGCAATAAAATCTGCCTTGCCGTATAGTTGTCTGCACTAGACCCTAGAAGGGATGCCTGAGCCCCTGCTTGAGACCCCAGTAACAAGATCACGTAAACCCTAATGCTCTCGCTCAGTTTGGTTAGACCTTCTGACGTTAGGCCTTGACTTGTTGGAATGATAAACTTGGCCCAATCCCCATCAGCTTGCGGCCACCATCTACCATTTGTCAATGAGGACATGCAGCCTTGAATTTGTACAGAATATTTGGGTTAGCACCGTATTCGCGACAGACCTGTGCATGCACAGATGTTGAGTAGGGATTTTTGTACTGGGAGAAACTGTCGTCATACGGCATGGGCACCTTAATTCTTGCCAATATGCGACGCATGTGGTCATAGGCATGGAATTTGAAGATCGAATTAACAAGAGGCACGGAACCTATCATGTGTTTGGCAGAGATGCCTAATGTCGTCGTTGCACAATGGTGGCAAAATGCACCTGAATATTCCAGTAGTCCAAGGCCTGCCCTGTCCAACCCACTCTATTAGGGTCATTTAGCAGCTTGGTGGGGATTTTTATGGCATATTTGGTGAATTCAGGGAATTGCACTTCAATATGCGAGTCTGTAGACACGTGCAGACCCTGATGCTCCAGGTTGGTTACACTAAGTGCCCATTCTCCCCTGTTACTTTTGTACTTTGCCTTGGGGTTGTATGAGTATATGTTCATCCTTTTCTTAAAAGTGATATCGAGAAGCCTACGATATTTGAAGACTACTTGGGACAGTATACAAGAATTGCCTTAAAATCCATCAGCATTCGGCCTGTATGGTTGAACCTGTACAGTAACAATGAGTTTACTATACGTAAGGTAGGGCACGATCAGAGAGTGACTCGGATCGAGATCCTGAATGGTTTGTACAGAATAGAGGATTTCGCGTCCATTGTAAATAGCTAAGCAGAGGATGAAATCAAACTGTTTGTCCTGAAAAATGGACTCTGCAGACTCCGTGTCAGTGATGGGTACTCTGTGGTGATAAATCGACAATTACAAGAGCTCTTAGGCCTAACCTACGATCCCGCAAAAAAGTACTATATGAAGGGCGACTATGATGCTTACTATAGGACGGATGTTTACTATAGTTTGAGACTCGTCTGCTGCAGTTGGACAAAGACGACTGCCTGCTTGATGGCAAAAAGTCTAAAAGTCTGTCCTTGCTTCCAACCAAAGAGTTAAACGCTTGGGGAGATATGCTGACCTGGAATTTTGATACCCTTGTTTACCTACCACTGAAAGGTTCGACCGATCGCCTCGAGTTCATGCTAACGGACGAATATCACCATAAAAAGAACGTTTAGTTCACCGGCCTTACGATGTGCATTCTCATAGAATAAAGATGTCTGATATCAGCAAACTGTACCCGAATTTATTAAGTGCACCTGCACAAAGCGGCGACATACAGGATGAAGGACAGGTCTTTAGACTTAAAAAGATTGAGGAAATAGATGTATATCTACGGGATGAAATCAAGAAGCGGACAGGCTTGTCAAGAAGTTTTAAATGCATAATACGTGGGTACGCTTCTGTGACCACGGACTACTTGGTATAAGCGTCATTACGTCGGGACTAGGGATTGGAGCTATAGCTTCAGGCCTAGGGGTCCCATTGGCCATTGCCATGGGGGGCTCACAGTTGCAGCTGGGATAGGACAGGCCGGTCTTAGAAACGCATCAAAAAGGCTCGGCGTCAAATGGAAAAAACATGAGGGTATAAGGCTATTGGCCGAATCGAAACTGAACTCTATCATTGATTTCATCTCAAAGGCAATGGAAAATGGTGTTGTTAGTGACTACGAGTACAGCTTGATCAGCAGGGAAAAGGAGAGGTATATGCTGCTAAAGGAACAGATGCGGCAGCGGTTCTCCAGAATTGTGAATGCTATCAACGAACAAGAGCGTGTCCAAATAGTTGCCATGGGTAGGGAAGAAGGCAGAAACGATGTTTTAAAAAAACTTCAGTCTGTGCAGTATGCAAGCGCTACCTAGAATCTCCACCTCAGTATAAGCCTTAATTTGGTATATTTTATAGGCCATACAGGACCTATAAAATATATGGTTTCTAATCCTCACTTAACAACCATTCCTTTTTAAAGTTCTTGTACCGACATTCCGTGATATGTAGCTGAGGGTAGTAGTTTTTACCTTGCATATACACCGATGAAATGGCCAAGATGGCACCGGCTTGGCAGGGCTCATCATAGGGTACTGGCATACCATAGAATATAGTCTTGATCGCGTCCTTGTAGTATTTAAGCTTGGTGTTCACATAACGGTCCTTTTTCACGGGCTCTGTCGTCAATTGCTCGGATATCAACTCTTCAATCTTGGACCAGATTTGGCGATACTTCACAACCCAATCAGGATACTCTTCAAAATCAAGACTCTTTGCTGGTACTGCATTGGCGTTATACCGGCTGACCCCATGCAGGGACCAGATATTTGGTGTTTTTATCCCGAGGGCTACCACGAGGTCCCGTGTATGATATCCTACTATGTATTGTTGATCCTTATCCCCATTAGCAAGAATGGGATCCGACACCGTCAGGTAGTCCTCATTGATATCGTTGATGTCTGTAAAGGTAGCAGCAAATGAGTAGAATAATTTAGGCCTGACAAGCTCATTTTCAAACTGTAAAATCTTATTTATTGTATTTCGAACGACTTCAGAGAATTGCATGTCATTGTAAATACGCAATCACCTCCGTTGTACGTGATATGATCCTGATAACAATACCAGCACAACATTTTATCCTTTACCACGAACCTCCGACCACAGGTACATCTGTCGTACGCATCCAGCATACGTTCACATTCTGATCAATCTGAACAGGGATTGTGTACTCTTCGTGTGGCCAGAACATTTTGTGTACGGCCATGACTAAAAGTGCTTACATTTTGTTGGTCGCCCCCTTGCCACTTGCTGGTTTGGTCGTAGTAGTTTTGTTGATGTAGCTGGGGAGCTAAGCACATTTTTTGAAATCGTGTATTTTATCATGTAAGAATTATTTTTTATTAAGTGAGAAAGGTGTGCTGCCTAGCTAGCTATCAAAATTTTTGGTACTGACATACCCCTTTTAATATTGGTGAAATTACTTATATACTCACTATCGTATAATAACTTCGTATAGAGCCATATAGCTAGCTAGCTAGCTACACAAGATAGTGCTTTGATTAGAGTTTCTATTTTCTTAAAGAGCCAGCAACAAAAAGCCTTTGTCCTGCTTTGCGTAATTTTTCCATTACTGGACACCCGACTCACCCGACTCCTGTTCTTATGGGAAAAGGGGGGCTAAAAAAACTTCCAAGCAACACTTTGTGGGGCTACTTCTGTCAGATAAAAAGGTATATTCGCACAGGATTTTTTTATATTTTTTGCAGAAAAGTTGTCGAAACATGACAAAAGTTTATTGTTGCTGCACCGAACAGTCAGGGTGAACTGATGATTAACCTGTAACAATATATATATATATATATTTAGCTGATGTAGGATAATTAAACGCTACTCATAGTATAATTAGTCGTTAAAAGCTTCCTTGTGTTCTTTACAGCTAACTGTTGAAGAGTCCTAGAGTATTTAATGCTTATTTTGAGCTACGCAGACTCAATTAGGGTCCGCGCTCTACCAGACAACTCCCTGCAACATCCAACAGCCCACACAGTGTGCCATCTCCCCTATTTCCCTCACATGGTGGGTTAACCCTATTCGGTCCGGGGGGGGGGGGGGCGGATTCCGCCCCCCCCCCCTGACGGTTTTTTTTTTAATAACTCCTGATTGCTTTCTTATATCGCTATGATACTTACTGAGTTTCAACATTTATCTATTAGACACCTGCATGCTAAATTTTTAGGTGCCATACCTGTCAGAGGCTTTGATATTGGCCATTACTCGAAACTACCCCGAAAATCTCTATGAAATCCTTATAATGGGGAAAATATAATAACTCCTGTTAGGATTATCCTTAGAACTTGAAACTTGCAACACAACTTTGTTTCATCAAGAAGAATCATTTTGAATAATTTTGACACGTGACTAATCCGTTTTCCCGATTTTGTCGGATTTTTTTCGGAAAAAAACGGATTTTTTTGGCAATTTTTGGCAATTTTTTATTTGATCCATGTAAAAACCAAAAGATATGTTAAAAAAAAATTATTTAGCTTTCAGAAACTTTAAACAGAATGTAAAAATTCGCTCTAGAACAAAAGTAATTATATTTTAAGCAGATAGTGGTATTTTATAATCCGCCCCCCCCCCCCCCCGGTCATAGTATGTTCGAAAAACCCCAGACCGAATAGGGTTAACCTAGGGCTATCGTTTTAACTGTTATTTTAGAATACTTCAAATAGCTTTGTAAAAATTTTATTTTATTTTTTATTTATTAGATTGTATTTTAACATTGCAGGTTAGTCACAATAACAATTGAGAATTGGGATACTCGGTGATTTCTTTACCCCATAATTCTCCCTTTTCAAGGTCCGCTTCAAATTTCAATATTTTTCAGGCTATTGACGGAAATCTTCAAGCCGCAGGGCTTCTTGTTGTATTTTGATTAGCTAGCTGATGTTTTTTAGCTGATCTGCACATGTCATTTGTAGTCACCAAGAAGCTAGCTAAGCTATAGAATAGATAAAGCTAGCTAGCTACCAGAAAAGCAAAGTTTTTTTCTTTAGTTTTACAAGGGTTTTAATTATCCATTTCGGTAACTTTCATATTTTTTATCTGAAAGCTTAGGCACTTTGTCGAACTTGGTTGGTAAATTCCCTAACCAACCAGAAGCATTTTAGGTACAAAATTTTTTTTTTCGCTTGGATAAAATTATACTTGAATTTTGTAAAATCACTGACCCTATTAGCTAGCTAGTTACACATGTTTCATTATGACACAATGGTGTTTATATATTTCCAGACCCCAAACGCAAATTGCCAGGCTAAAATATGCAAGCCATAGACTATTTTTTTTCAAACATTATATCAAAGATTTGTGTATTGCTAACTTATATACTATGTTTTATCGTTTTTTACATCTATATTATAACCGGGACATGTATGTTTTTCCGTAACCTAATAATCCAGACCAGATATATATACTATTTTTGGTAAAAACATTGTGCAATTTTTGTCAACATAACTTTTTGTCCTTTGTGTTTATTTTTCTTCAATATCGAGGGAAGGTGACGGAGAAATTTGAAGGCTCGTTAAAACGCATCAATGCATTATGCAAAATTGTCTCTACAATTAAGAAAATAAAATCAGTTTTACCATCATTGAAAGCACCTGTGGCGAAGCCTATGCAAAGCGGTTTAGTGTACAAAATAACGTGTTCACGATGTCTATCGTGTTACGTGGGGCAGACTACGTGAAATCTTCTAACCCGTATCAAAGAGCATAAATATACTGCTGTGGGACGTCACTTCAAGACATGTAATGTGGAGCTATCAATCAATCATGCAGAAATAATGGCAAAATCGATTAAGTTGGAATATCATTTAATGACACTGGAGGCACTTTTCATTCGGGAAATAAAGCCTAAAGTAAACACAAAGGACGAGTTTAAAAGCCGTGAATTAGTAATAAAAGTTTAATTATGACTTATCCCTCATGGGAGTTTTAATCAATTAATACCTTTTAACTTGTGTATAGTGTACGTAGGTAAATGTTGATATGTGATGTGAATACTTTTTATTTAGCAGTTTTACTGTTTATATACTTTTATTTATAGCCTGATGATGAAGTAATACTTCGAAATATATTGCTAAAATAAACATATTACATTGTTGTCTTGCATACTATGCAGATATATATACGTTTAGCCTTTCTAATTCACGACAGCATCGACACTGCAATTGGCCGATTCACGTTGGCATGTATTCGCCGACATGGGTTTTATTTACATACATATAAAGTTTTTTTCCCATTTTCTTATACATTTCTCTCTAAATGTAACTGCGATTTGTGTATGGGAGCATACAATCACAAACAAAATATAAATTGCCCACATGAAACGGAGTTTGCTAACTAAGAGCAGGCAAATGGTGGTTTATGTTGGGAATATTTTGCCAACAAGAAATAAATTGAATTAGAAAGGCTGATGTTTAAATATCTTCATAAACTATAAGAACAAAATTATGAGTCTACAATTGCTACAACACTTGAAGGCGAAAAAGCGTCAAATCTGCTGAAATTTTGAAGTTACTATAAAAAACCTGACCCTATTAAAATAAAAGCAGCTTTATACTTGGAAGAAAAAATGTTTTTTCGTCTTTCTAGTGATATTTCACTGAAATTGTGTTTTACCGATGTTGTATAAATTTTTGAAGAAGTATAATTAAAAAATCAAATATTTTCACAATCTCTTTAATAATAGCCGTATTCCGTCTGTCTGTTTCTGCGCAACATGGCGGAGCAAGTAGCGAGACCCGCCAAAAATCCCCGCGGCCCTGCAGCTTTATTTCGAATCCCCGGCAGACCCCGTTTTTTTTACCGGCCTTGCTTTGCCGCTCATTGTAATAAACCAATCACGAGGCTCCATTTTCACTAATGACCAATCCAAGCGCTTCGCGGCCTCAACATGCCGACGGGAGGAAACATGCTACCCCTACGAAGGCCATTTTGGTTTGGAAGTGATGGTGTGAAGTTTGTAGGTTTTCTTTCAATCCTCCTTATTTCTTCTGAGTACTTTTTATCCTATAGGATTATTTAGTTTGTTTTCACATGTTAAGGTGAATATTTCATCAGGTTTTCTAGCTACGTATAAATCTTAAACAAACCAATTTTAAGTTTTTGGCTAGCTACAAAACGTACATTTTGAGGCAGCTAGCTATAGCTAGCTTTATTTATTCCTATTCTTTTAAAGTTTTTATTCAGTTTGGTATATTGTTCTTTATTTTTATGTTGAAGTTGGGTCTACCTATCTAGCTCCTTTTAGCTCTACCTCTGGCTAAAAAGTGAAAGTAGCTAAATGCAGTTATAGGCAGCTACCAATTTTATTACTGCTATGAAAGCTTATGCTGAAAAATAAAATTGCTGAGTATATATTTTTTTAGCTGAACTTGACAACGACAGGCGGTTTCCTGATATTTTTTAAACTGAAGTCGCGATAAAGTTTTTTTAAAAATGGTGTTATGCCTATACTCATGTGCGACACAGTCTAGATGTACTAAGCGCTTAGTCCGGTGGTAACAACGGGCTGTTTCCTGTGTTTCTGTTTAACCGAAGTTGTGATAACGTTTTTTACAGAAAAAAAGTACACACTGTTTACAGGGAACATTCCCTCAAAAATAAAGAAGGTTGGCCAGCTGCTTTCGCTATGACGGGGTAACATTAATTTGTAATCTGGGTTTTTATTTGACCTAAGTTGTCGTAAGTTATTTTTTGAATAGTATATTACCCCGGAAACACCATAAAGTTGTGTGCACTTCACTTGATTTTCTACACACTATATGGCTGTACTAAAGCGCTTTACTTGAATGTGTGGCACAGTTGACGGTTCTTATAAATCACTCAATCTGGTGTTTAACGCTGGGTAACACAGCTACTTGTGGCTTAACCCGGCATTTCAACAGAGTGTATTCTGTGTTGTGTAAACCAAAGCTTCAATAGTTTTTTTAAATAGGGTCTTAAGCCTAAACGCATGTGTTGCATGATTTACCTGTACTAAGTGCTCAGTCCAGTGTCACAATTAATTTGTTAACCTTTACTGAAACTTATTTCGCAAAATAAAATAAAATTGACCAATTGTTTTTCCTATGACGGGGTAACAAATGGTTGTAAATTGTGTTTTTATTTTGGCTAAAGTTACAGTAGAGTTATATTTTCAATAATACACTACAGCCGAAACACTATAGTGTTGTGTGCGCTTTACTCCATTAACGACATACTGCGTACCTGTACTACAGCGCTCCACCTGACCGTGTAGTACAGTTTACGGCTCTTATTAAGCGCTCCACATAGTGTTTAATGGCAGGTCACACCTTGACTTGTGGCTTACCGCGGCGTTTCAACGCCGGGTTTCCCGGCTAGTCTCTATAATAATAGCCGTCGTCTGTCTGTCTCTGCGCGGACCCCCCGCTGAGTTAGAAAATGATGTTACGGAAACACGAATATCAAATGCGATATATTTTTGTCTACTTTGTTGCGACGGGTAAATTTAAAGGACGGGCGACCCCGTGGATTTTTCCACGGGCTAACGACTAGTCTATATTATAATACCCGTATACGTCTGTCTGTCTGTCTGTCACGCAAAATGGTAGCTTAGCTGCGCAATAGCGAGAAGCACGCAATGCGGTATAAAAAGGACGGGCGAACCCGTAGATTTTCCACCGGCTAACGACTAGTTAATAGTTTTTGTATTAGTCTTTCTTACATGTGAAATAAAATCATGTATATATCTGTCATGTATATACGTCATCTTTCCTGATGGTTTTAAAATTAGATGGAGGGATAAAAATGAGGGATAAATATGTTGTGTAAAGTATCCAATTGTATCATTTTCCTCATTCTTTGAATGTTTTTTCTTTTTTAGATCAGCATTTATCAAAACATCCACCGTCGGCATTTTCAAATTGAGCAAGAGTGTAAGAATAACGCCTAAATTCTGAAACATTCAGAAGTTCAATGTTACATAGAAGAATTTGTATATATCATAAAATGTCCAAAATTTTCTAGATTAATTTCAAAGACATCAAGTTAAAGCTTTTATTTTTTTAGAGAATAATATATGTAAAACATTTTATTTTTTTATTTATATATAGACATTCTTTTTTATTAAAACATGAATATGGAAGAAAGCCCTTTCAATGTTTTTAATGTTTGAAATGCAGCCTATTGATATTCTTGAGATGTTCTTAATTTACCGTAAATGACGAAAAAGCACCTGGGGAGGGAGCTTATTTAATTTCGCCCATTAGAGGGGGGCGCCTAATTGGCAGGGCAGTTAATTAAGTAGTGCTTATTCAGTCGGGGGTAATTATTCTGTAATTTAAGGTGTTACCTTAATTTGATGATAATTGCTACAGAGTGTAGCACTTGGAATTTATTTTTATTTTTTTATATTTTTATTAAAAAGATTTATAGTCAAGCCTTAGAATAATCTTAACATGTTTTTAGATTTTAATACTTATGTTCTTATATACTTTGTTTCGTCCTCAGAACAAAAGATATTTACGCTGGGCTTACTTTTTTTTTTTTTTTTTAAACTTGTTAAACTTTAGTTGCAGATAACATGCATCGCGTTTTTGAATAATCTCACACTATGACATATTTTAATGCCATAGTTCTTATCTCTGCTGATGGCGGAAATCTTTAAGCCACCGGGCTTCTTGTTTTACTTTTAGGTTGCAAAGAACAACAAGGGCAAACTCCCTCCACAAATCAAGGCTAAGAAACGAGGTAGATTAGCTATGTTGGTTGAAAAAATGAAAAAGGTGATTACTATGGTAGAAGCATTGCGTTTAAAGGGTGCACGAGTAACAGCGGGAGTCATCAACAGTGTTGCAAAAGGCTTGATTATAGAAAACGATCGATCTCTTTTAATTCCCCGTTCCCTCTATACGGCTAATTCGCAATGCATTATGAATGGCGGCTACATCTCATTAAGTCACCAATGGGGTCGCAACGTTTTCTACAGGTTAGAGCAAGAAAGTAAAAAAAATGTGCAGACCATAGCTACAACTGCAAAAATCCCATCGCACCAGGTTTATTGAAAGAAACAAAACTACATTTTCAGCGCCAGACAAAGGAACTTCAATAATGGCACCATATACCTGGCGATCTCATTACACACTTTGATCAAACCCCGCTTACGTATACGTGTAGCCCAAACCATACCCTTCATTTAAAAGATGGGAAAAGTGTCATTGGAAAGGGAAAATCCAAGCAAATAACTGGGACTTTTTCGTGCACAAGTCTGGGATATTCCTACCAATGCAGCCTATTTATGAAGGTAAAATGAATCCACCCAACAAGAGTGGAATTTTCCCAAGGGTTTAATGTGAGGCATACAAAAAATCATTGGTGTAACGAGGAAAAGGTCGTTGAACATCTTGATTCCGTTATCTTTCCTTTTTCTGAATCTAAGCGTACTGAATTGGGCTTAGAAGAAGATCAAGAATGCTTGCTTACATGTGTTTAGAGGTCCATGTACTCAAAAAGTATCTGACTTAATCAAAAAAAAAAAAAAAAAAAACTGTGTTGGCTTTTTTGTACCACCAAATCTTACACGTTTTCGAACCATTAGATTTATCTATCAATGGCGTGGCCAAATCTTTGCTCAAAAGCAAATGTAGCGAGTGGTATGCCAACGAGATTTCTAAGGGCCTTGACCAAGAAAAAGACATCGACGAAATAGAAATCAATACGACTTTGACCATTATGAAACTGATTCATGCAAAATGGATAACTGGTATATGATCGCTTGAGAGACGACCCAGAAATGGTAAAAAAAAAGCGTTTGAAGAGGTGGAATAACATCTGCGATGGAAGTAGATCTTTACAAGGATTTGGATTGAGAAATTTATTAAAAATAGTGCTTTTGAAAAAGAACGATATAACTAGAGATGTCCGAAATTCATTGTAGTCTTTCAATTTGTCAGAAAATAAACAGATCGAAACTTTTTGAAGTTAACTTATGATGGAGGGTTGTATATGGCCAAAACCATCGTCGGCCTCGCATAGCACCGCCGGGTCATCAAAACGTCCGCCGAAACACGACCGCCGACCTGATAAAACGCCGACCAAAATGATTGCCTGGGTGGCACCGAGGTTCTTACGTAGCAAAAAAAAAGGGATGAAAAATAAAAACGAAATTCAGAAAAATAAAATTTGGCAATTAAACAAAAAGAAGAAACAATCATATATAAAATATATAAACTATAAAAACCGGCTATAACATGTCTGGTGCCACACCATATTCAATTAAACGCCGCCCTCAAATAAAGCGCTAAATGAAATTTATTAAAAAAAGCGTTGCTTCATTCAATAATTATGACATGGCTTGAAATGTGTGGTTTTAAGTAAATTGTGGTGCACGTTTATTATTTTTTTGTAAGTACTTTATCTTTTACATGAAAATCTAGTTGGCAAAAACATGGCCCATCGGAATCCATACACTTTTGCATTCAACAGCCTTGATTAAAAATTCTTCCCCACAGCCCTGCTGTCGATCATACCAATCACGCGACTGGCCGTAATTCACCCAGACACGCTTTATATTCACTGCGGAAGTGTGCTCAACAAATTTACTGCCTTCACTGCTACCAAAATACCACATTGCATTTACGTTCTGGTGCTCGGCTAGAATCTTTGTGATATGATCCCGGCTACCCGTTAAAATGTTAATAACACCAGGCGGAACATCTGAAGTTTCCAATATCTAAAAAGAAAAAACCCACGGCTCAGCTCACCTATTGGTAGGGCATTTGCGTGAACCTAGAAACCGTTTTCTCGTGTAGGAGAACAGAAAGTGGTGAAGTTTCACTACTCATGAAGAATACCCGCATATTGAGAAAGTTCGTATATATGGGAAAATGATTTCCCCTGATTTCATAGTAAGTAGAAACATATTCACAAATAAACACAATTAATTTTTACATTATTTCGCTGAAATACATTTTGACCTATAAACTCACAGGGCGACGTATAAGTGGGATATTACATAGACTATTCGTTTAAAAAATTACCTGATAGAGTTCGACAGCGGGCAGTGGGAATTTTTCACTGGGAACAATCACTGTAGTGTTACCGCGTATGAAGGCAGGAATGAGAAGAGATAAAAATGATAGTAGTGGTGCTTCGTCAGGACAAGCGATAGCCACGACTCCGACCGCTTCGTGAACGCGAAGTACTGTCCCGTAGTGTTCCGTTTCCTGAAAAATAAAAAAAAAAACATACTGTTAGGCATGCTTTATGCAGATGAAAAATAAAAAATATTTTTTAATTACAACTACAACTATCTTAAGATTCGAAATGAAATTAGAATTTGAAAAACATGGGTAAACATAACGCCACTACTGACCTGAACATTACCCCCGTATTTGTCTGCATATGCTGCCCAATGAAACAAACGTTGAATACTAGTATCCACTTCTTTTTCAGCATCTTCGACGCTACAACTAGTCGAGTCAATTAAACATCTGACAAATTCGTCTTTTCTTAGTTCCAGATTTTCTGCGATGAAGTACGTAAGTTGAGCTTTATTGTGACCAGAACGCTTTGACCATCTAGAGCATACAGATGTTGGAAAATAAAGTAAATACGCGCTAAGTAAAAAATGCAAAAATAAAAACATTATACACACCCAGAGAGAGCAGCGTTGTTAGCTGCTTCGACAGCATTTCTCACATCCTTGCGATTTGATTCAGCTATTTGACCAAGCACTGACCCCTTGCAATCCAGGACCGGACGAGAAAAATTTTGGTCCGGGCGGACTTGCTTACCGCCAATATAAAGTTTTAGTGTGCGATCTATCCTGAGAAAAAAAAAGAGAAAAAATATTAACATTAGCCGTTAAGATTACACGTCATCGTTAAATTCAAATAAAATCACCCGTTAAAAAATCTACAATTTTAAATAACAATTCAGTAGAATCTCAAAATGGTGTCACTGCAAATAGATTCGGTAGATTACACATTTTTTCTTACTGCGAGCGGAAATCATGTTCTTGCACATCAAAGAATTTAAAATGCAAACCTTTCACAGGTAAAGCAGACAAATCAAAAACATTATAAGATGATGAAGAAAAATTCTTGACGAAAAAAATGAGATTTACTTTGGTAAACCTTTTTCACTGTGTTTCAACGGGTTAATATTCGGATTGGAAACGGTTGGAAATGCTTGCGCACCAAACTTTGTCACATCATAGCTTGATATATCTACTTTAATCCTGGGTTGCCATGACGGTTTCACATATTCATACAGACCCTAAAAGGCAATTTCAAGTTTTTTCTTACATCACCTAAAACAGGTTGTTTTCCACATTTTTTTGTCGAACGGAAAAAAACAAAGGAGGTTCAACAAATATATTTCGGTGGAAATAAAAAAACACTTGCAAAAATCAACCAATTTAGGAAGTCGAAGTCTCAACTAAAAGGTTGAATCAACCGACGAGTGCCACGACAGTATTGTAGTTTCTCAAAATAGCAAATTACAAACGAACTAGCTGGGGAAGCCGTCATCAAAAGGGCGAGTTAACCCACAAGTAACTGTGTGAACCGGTGTTGAACACCACGTGAGCGCTTGATAAAGCACTTAATCAAGCCGCAAACTGTGCAATACATCCGGTTGGAGCGCTTTTGTGCAAGTGTACACTATGTTGTAAATCGAGTTAAGCACACACATTATAAATAGTATTTTAGGTATCTGCAACTTTACCTGAAATGAAAACACAGTTTACAAACCGTTGTTATCCCGTCATAGCAAAAAGGCGATATTACTTTATTTTACAGAAAAAGTTTCCGTAAAAGTTTAAAAAGTATTCATGACACCGGCTAACCGGTTAGTACATGTAAACTGTGTTGCATATCCGTACTGACGTAATACACTTTTCAAAAAAACTTTATCACAGCTTCAGTTTAAATAACAACACATAAAACAGCCTGCCCAGCTTAAAAAACCACTCAGCAATTTTATTGTGCGGAATAAGTTTTCGTGACAGTAATAAAAGGTGTAGCTACCTAACTGCACTTTGCATTAGAATTATTGATTAAGAATTTTGTTGTATACAGGTAAATTATATTAGCCAGAGGTAACTAAAGAACTAGCTAGAGAACGTTATGACATCTCATTCATTGATTATGGGAAGCCCATGAAAAAAATAATTTAAAATGATGCTCAATGAAGTCAAATAAAGAAGTTTAAAAAACCTCTGGCTAAAAAGTTTTAAATTTAACTATATACTATATACTTGAGAAAATACTTCCTATAACCTTTGTAAAAACATTTAATATTTGAAATTACAAAAATTTTTCCTAACATAATTACTTTCCAGTACAATTCTAGAACATCTTCGATTTTTTGGCAAAATTTCAGGATTTTCCAGGAAAAGTTGATTTTCCAGGACCGTGGTCACCATGCGTCATGTGGTCACCATGCGACACGGTCAGGTGGAGCGGTTTAGTGCGTGTATAGTGTCGTAAATAGAGTGAAGTGCACACACCATTATAGTGTTTCAAGTGTAAAATATTTTTTTTTAAACTTTTTTGGACCTTTAGCTGAAAAACAACAACAATGTTTACAACCTGTTGTTACACCATCATAGCAAAAACAGTCCCCAATATTTTTTTCTCCAGAGTAAGTTTATGTGAAAGTTAAAAACTTAATCATGACCGCTGAGAACGCATCATATCTTTTCCAAGAACCTTTGTCCCAACTTCCATTCAAATAAAAACACAGGATAGTTTGTTGTTAATACCGGGCTGGGCGCTTAGTACAGGTTAACCGTTTTTTACATGCGTATAAGTGAAATGGACTTTTCCAAACTTTTAACTTTATCGCAACTTAGGTTTAAATAAAAACAGAGGAACCAGCCCTTCGTTAAAACCGGGCTGAGCGCTTAGTACACAGGTATACATATCCATATGTATATGAGTAATACCCTTTTCCAAAACAACTTTATTGTAGCCTTGGTTTAATAAAAAACACAGGAAACAATGAGTCCGTTGTTAACACTGGCCTGAGAGCTTGGTGCAGGTAAACCATGTCGCACATGCGTATAGGCGTAATACACTTTTTCAAAAGCACTTTAATCACAAACTCGGTTTGAATAAAAACAAAAGAAATAACCAGTCGTTAGCCGATCCAGTTAAAAAAATCACTCCATAATTTTATTTTGTGGAATGAGTTTTCATGACAGTAACAAAAGGTGTAACTACCTATAACTGCATTTAGCATAAATATTGTGTTGTAGCTAAACTGTATTTGGCTACTTTCACTTTTTAGCCAGAGGTAGCTAAGGAGCTAGCTAGATAAACACAACTCAATATAAAAATAAATAATATTGGCCAGGATAAAAAGCTCTTATACCAAACTGAATAGTACAACTAAGGTTAGCTAGTTGACTGGCTATAAAATTCTCCTTAAAAATCTTCGTTCCTATCCAAAAATCCTAAAATAGGTTTAAGATTTGTACATGGCTAAAAAACGTGACAATATATTTATGTTACCATGTAAAAACATACAGAAAACAAATATTACAGAAATAAAAAGCTTTTAGGACACAAAAAGGTCAAACAGACCTACAAATATAATTCTGGCCACGACCGTTTTCAAAACCAAAATCGCCTTCGTGATAATGTTCCTTCGTTAGCATGTCCTGATCGCGAAAATCTTGGATCGGTTTTTCCAAGAATCAGGCGTTTTGATTGGTATACTACGCGTAAACGGTCAAAACAAAGTCAGTGGTCAAAACAAAGCAATCCTGTAAATCCAAAGTACTGAAAGCCGACATAATAGGTGGCGACGTTTGGCGGCCAAAGGTCGGCAAAACTGATTCAGAGGCACTTCCTAGGTGGGCACGTTATAATCTCCCTTACTCTGGGGATTTAAGTTACAAAATTTACCTCAACTAATATCTTTTGCAGACGTGGTATTCTTCCCATTCATCGACAACTTTTAGACTTTGTCTAATTTTCAAGGTCTAAAATAACTTAAAATGCTGATACAACGTAAGATTAAAATGGAGCGAAGTGGGGTTTTTTTGTCTACAACTAACGATGTATTAAAAACTTAACGTTGATTTTTTTCTCATTTTTTTCAACATCCTTTAAAACAAGGCCGGTCCTGCCGACTTTATAAAAAAGTTTTCTCGACATGCTTATCATCTTGACACAGATATAGGGCGGAATAAAAAACCTGTTCTTGAATCAATGTAGCTCGGGTGACAATGCCAATTGCCGACGTGAATACACAGGACTTTCCTGCGGGAAATCGGAGATTAAGAATACGGGGGTTAATTAGCATTAAAAATAGCGTATTAAAAAATAATTCAATCATTTTAATCACTTAATTTACTTTTTAATTGAGTTAATAAATTAAATTAAATTAATTAAATTTTTTAAGGAAATAAATAAATTTCTTGAATTATGAAGTTTTCGATTAAACCACCCCCTGATTTCTAAAAAATCGCGGAAAGATCAAAGGAATATTGGCAACCCCTGTGAACACACAGACGGACAACGGCTATTATTATAGAGACTAGCCGGGGAACCCGAGTAAAGCCACAAGTAACTGTGTGACTTGCCGATAAATGCTCTGTAAAAAACTTAATATTAGCTGCAAACTGTTTCACACAATCAGGTGGAGCGCTTTAGTACATGTATACAGTGCGTCGCAAATCGAGCAAGGCGCACACAAGGTTATAGTGTTTCTGGCATAATATATTTTTTTAAATTTTACTTCACTGCAACTTTAGCTGAAAGAAAACCACAGTTTACAACTTCTCGTGACCCTGTCATAGCAAAAACAATCATGCAACATTGCTTTATTTTGCAGGAAAAGCTCCTGTGAAAGTTTAAAAATCAATTGTGCCACTGGGCTGAACATTCAGTACAGGTTAACCATGTCACACATATGTATAGGCGTAATATCCCTTGCAAAAAACCTTATCGCAACTTCAGCTTAAAAAAAGCTAACAACAGCCGTTGTTATCACCAGGCTGAGCGTTTTACAGGTAAACCGTGTCAGTAAACCCAGTATAGGCGTAATACCATTTTCCAGAAAACTTTATCGCAACTCGTAATCCTGTCCAGTTTATTTTTTTTACATAAGTTTTCTTGGCTACTTTTATTTTCTAGTCAGAGGTAGGTAAAGAGCTAGCTAAATAATCACATCCCCAAATACAACTAAATAATATTATACCAAACTGAATAACTTTAGGAATAGAAATAAATAAGACTAGCCAGCTAGCTAGCTGAGAAAAAGGTCAGAAAAAGGTCAAAAGAAGACCAAAAACCTGACACTATCACTTCCAAACTAAAATGACCTTCGCAGCATGTTTCCGTTTTGTTCAGGCTCTGCTGTGATTCCGAAATTAAGCTGCGTGCAATCAAAAACAGAGGTCTGTAAAAATCGGGTTCTGCTGGGGTTTTTCAAAATAAATCTGCGCTCAATCCTGCAGAACAAAATACGGCTATTTTTAAAGAGATAGAAGAGAGATAGAAGACAGATAGATACCTCTTTTCCTCCATCCCTGCCATAACCACTCTCTTTGTATCCACCGAAGCCAGTGGCAGCATCAAAAACGTTATGATTGTTGATCCATACAGAGCCAGCTTTTATGTTGCATGCCACTTCCATTGCCAATCCAATGTGCTCTGACCATACACTTGCTCCAAGTCCGTACAAGGTGTTATTAGCCAACGCTATTGCTTCCTTTGCTGTTCGAAAGGTGAGTACAGCCAAAACTGGACCGAATACCTTAAATTGCGATTCAAAAAAGGTTAACGTTAGTACATTTTTTCGTGTAAAAAATGCATCAAATCAGTCCTCTGGAAGTGCATATTATGTGACTAACATTAACCTTAAGCGTGAAATTATGTTACATGCATTAATATACAGGCCTAATTGTCGCATATGTCCATGGTTCATTGCTTTTATTAAATTAAGGTTTTAAAATAAGCATTGTTCGAACATATTCTTATATTTTTTTGGCAATATAGGTTACCGTATTGACTCTTTGAACAAACTAGTAATCCTGTCGACTTCAAACTGAACTAGGCTAAACGGTTTAGCCTAGTTCAGTTTAAAGTCGACAGGATTTAAAACCTAGATGATGAAAAACTTGCCTCCTCTATGACAATCTTTGATGTCGTTGACAAATTAGTGACGAGTGTTGGTGGATAAAAACATCCGTCAGGTATACACTCGCTGGCTTGATAAACCTAAGCACACCAACAAAATAACTCAAAAAACGTTAACACGCTGGAAAAAAGGCATAAAATTACGATCTTATGAGCATAAAACCAACAATAAATTTTAAAGTACAAAAAAACATTTTTTAATTTGCAGAGCATGTTTCGATTGTAACACATCAATCATTTTCAACTGAATAAAATATACAATTTTTCATGGACGATATATATATATAAAATTCAGCAATCAAATAAAAGGCTTTATTAATAATACAATAAAAGTAGTATAAAATGCTATACACATGCGTATAATAAAAGTGTATGAAGGTGTTAAAATCTGTTATAATAGAATTTATATGTGATGAAATGTTACGATAGAAAGAAAGCAATAAAATGAAGAGAATAGTAATAAAGTAATCATAACATAAATAGATAAAGTACAACTTAGGTGCCAGGCCTGCTTATTAAGAAGGGGTTGTTGCCAACCTATATACAAAACCTTCCTTCACATTTAATTGAGATTTGCAAAATAAACAATACTTCGATAGGTTTTGATTTTGACTTGAAAAATATTTTTACTATTCTAAAAAAATTCTTATCCTGAACATTTCGTTAATAAAGTTACTAGAAGTTATTTAAATAAAAAACATAATCTTGCCACTGACAATAAAAGTGTGATAATGGTAAGCAAAGATATTTTAAATTACCTTACATAGGCAAGCACTCAATTTTTACTAGAGCCAAATTGAGTAAATTAGTTACAAGATATTGTAAACCAGATGTAGACATTCGTTTAATATTTCAATCTTTTAAAATTGGATCTTGTTTCAATGTCAAAGAATCTATTCCTTGTTCCCTTAAATCTAATGTAGTTCATAAATTTAATTGTGCTAGCTGTAATACTAGTTACATTGGTCAAACGACCAGACATTTTGCTACTAGAGTTAAGGAACATTTAAAGAGTGACAAGAGTTCCCATGTCAAAAACATCTTAATAATAATTTGGAGTGCAAAAACAATTGTAATGAATCTTCTTTTTCTATCATAGACTATGCGCCAACCAAATATCAATTAAATGTGAAGGAAGGTTTTGTATATAGGTTGGCAACAACCCCTTCTTAATAAGCAGGCCTGGCACCTAAGTTGTACTCTATCTATTTATGTTATGATTACTTTATTACTATTCTCTTCATTTTATTGCTTTCTTTCTATCGTAACATTTCATCACATATAAATTCTATTGTAACAGATTTTAACACCTTCATACACTTTTATTATACGCATGTGTATAGCATTTTATACTACTTTTATTGTATTATTAATAAAGCCTTTTATTTGATTGCTGAATTTTATATATATATCATCCATGAAAAATTGTATATTTTATTCCATTGAAAATGATTGATGTATTACAACCGAAACATGTTCTGCAAATTAAAAAATGTTTTTTTTACTTTAAAACATAAAGTTACCCAATTGCGTAACTAAATCACTGCTAAACTTTTTGAACGACAGCTGCAGCACATTTTACAAAAACACACCCTTTCGAAGAAGCATCTTAACATCTACTGATATTAATTTACAACGACAGAATGTAAAAACCTCTGCTCCCTCTTTTTTGGCATCTTCGACATATTCGTCCACCGATTTCCTTTGAGAGTCGTCAACAATAGCACCAATGTCAACACACTTATCCAGTGAGTTTCCTACTCGTAGATGCTTCATCCTTACTTTTAGCTTGTGTATAAGCTTCTCTGCCACAGTTTCTTGCACAAGAAGTCTCGACCCAGCACTACAAACCTGGTGTATGAGATGTAAAAAATATATACCAATAACATGAATAGACATGAGGCACACACCTTTGTAAGTTTTTTTAACAAGTAAAACATTCAGTTATTTCTAAAGCACATCTCAACCTTACCTGTCCTTGGTTGAACCAGATGGCCATCACAATCCCCTCGACAGTTGAATCAAGGTCAGCAGTGTCAAAAACAACAATTGGTGATTTTCCACCTAGCTCAAGAGATAATTTTTTCCCTGTACCAGCAGTGACCCTGCGGAGAATTTTGCCAACCTGGTTAAAAAGCATTCACAATCAGTCCTGACATTAACAGATTAGCAAACACCAATGAGAAAATTGTCGATGCTGTAGGTTAAAAACTGATCATTAATTTCTGTCCGTGGAGAAATCGTTAACCACAAAAATAATTTGTATTAGCATAAAAATTGAAGCAGATATAGCTTGCTTTAGACAGGACTTGTTAAAAAAACTTTCTCAAACCCCGCGTTTCCCTGACAACACAGAAAAAGAAAGTTAACGATAGGAATTTTCTAAATGTTATACAACAACGAATATAAACAACTTTATCAGGATAGCCCTAAAAACAAAATGTTTCCTATGCAGAAGAAATTTCTGTCTGTCTAAACCAATTATTTATATTAAATTTTCGTTTAATAAAAATTGAGATAAATGAATCTATCAAAAACTGCCGAATATTTCCAATTTTCTTTGCATTTTCTGGAATGTAATGCTAACAAAACTAAAGATGTGCTAAGTGTAACACATAACCAAATAATTGACATCACATATATATGAAATGCAAAAATTTAAAATATATATAACACTGTTGTACCAAAAACACACATGAAATGACGTCAAACCTCAGTTGATCCTGTGAATCCAACTTTGTCCACATCAGGGTGGGTGGCTAAAGCAGATCCAAACCGGCCATCACCAGTTACAACATTAAAAACTCCAGCAGGTAAACCAGCCTCTGCACAAATGTCTGCAAATAGCAATGCACTCAGCCTAGTGTAAGAGGCTGGCTTAAGCACAACAGTATTTCCCATAGCAAGAGCTGGGCAAACTTTCCAGCATAGCAACATCAATGGAAAGTTCCATGGCACAATTGCACCAACAACACCAACCGAAATCCAACCTAAGGAAAAAATTACATTATCTTAAATAAAAGAAAAAAGCAGTGTTTATTCCTCATGTAAATTAGAAATTAGAATTTCCTACCTTTCATCTCAGTCTCCATTAATTCTGCCCATCCTGCATGATGATAAAGATGTCTTACAACAATAGGAATATCATAATCCCTTGTCTCACGAATTGGCTTTCCATTGTCCAAACTTTCAACAACTGATATTAAACGCATGTGTTTCTGTACATGGCGAGCAATGCTGTATATATACCGAGCTCTTGCATGTCCAGAGAGAGAAGACCATGACTCATAGGCAGTTTTTGCAGACTGTACAGCAATGTCCAAGTCATTTTTAGTTCCCTGAATAGTTGAAGCCAACACTTCGCCTAAAAAATTAACACCAAAAAACAGTGTACAAAACCATTGTTGTCTTGAAAACCTACGACAGACTACACAAAAAGATTTTTTTAATTTTTTAGATTATACTTTTATTTTTATTATACTTATTTGGACATTTGTAGCTGCCTAAAATACCAGGAAACCATAAATTAAATGTATTACATTTACAACGCAATCAAGCATTTAAGTACTGTAAATAAACTTCTGCATAATATCATATATAGCAAAGTATTTTCCACCATTTTGCTTAGTTCAGAAAGAAAATTATGTAAATAAAATGTTGCAATAGGTGATTACATGAGGCACAAAAACTTGAGAAACTTACTAGTATCAAATAAGATAAAGTAATTTTAAATAAAAAGAACGTTTTCCAAAAGCTTTTACAACAGCCTTTCTAATTTAAGTTGGGACTTAGCAAGGTCTTTGTAGAAAGGCTGTACATAGATTTCTGGCTACTTTCATTAATCTCAAGGAATGCTATGAAGATAAAACATAAAATCAAAAGCACAACAGGATTTCTGACTATGAAATGACATTGTGAAAAAATTTTAAAGAGTTAAACTTAAAAAACCTGGCCATTAACAGCAAAGGGAAATCAGAAAAAAATATTTTTCTCAGTAACCTTTCTTAGATAACAAACTGGCCATCTTATTAATGTGATAGAGATTCTTGAGGTATTTGAGAATATAATTTCAGTATATAAAAGTTTTGTAAAAAGATTCGTTAAAAATTTACTCAACATGATTAATTTCTAAGGCATATTCAGTACATCTTAAATTTTTTGTCCAAATTCCAGGAATTTCCTGGACAAGTTTGTTTTTTCAGAACTTTCTAGGACCATGGTCCCCATGTAAAAAATGTCATTATTTTTGAGGTACACAGATTGGTTATCCAGAAATAGAAACTACATAAAAATTTACAGCATTCAGTAAAAAAAATCCTAATGCATACTTTAAACAGAATCTACAAAAGTTTTAAAATGGCTTTAAAATCCTTTTTTTTACAAACAATTGATTTTTGTACTTCGCCCGAACATTGTTTAGCTACTTAGGAAAAAACGCAAAAAAAGTTGTTAAGTTATGTTCACCTGGGTAAAATTGTACAGAGTGAATAATTTACTTTTAAATTATTTCAAAATGAGTCAAAGTGTTTAAGGTTACTGTAAAGGAAACAATTTTTTTTTGTAGGTTTTTTGCAAAAAATTCATGACATATAGAAAAAAAAATTCTCTTTCCAATGACATATTTTATAGTCTATGAAAATATTTGGAACATCCCTTTTTTCTGGAAAAAGCCTTTTTAGAGCTGTTATATCCTTCACACCTTTGAAAAAATATGTGCAAAATGAGTTGAGCATATTTTTTGTAAACATTATGCATAATATGGAACTCCCGTATAAAAATATGCATAATAATATTTTTTAGATAGCTTACTTTCACTATCGAATTAAAAAAAGTCAAAGTTAAGGAATATGCATATGAGCTCTCTCTTGTAAACCTGACTTCTGTCTATTAATAATTCTGAACGTGTGCACGCATATTCAGTAAATTTTCGCATACATGCCTTTACGTTTGTGGTCTCTTTTTCCGAAAGCTTCCTATTGGCTCATTGAAATTTTCGGTAATAAAAAGCTGAATAAATTATGCACAAAAGGTTCCCGGTATAAATTACTGATTAGCGAATTATGACTACAGAAAGAAAAAAATATGCATTTTTTTGAATGACTATATATAATTACAAATAATTTCATAACAACGTTATTAGAAAAAAAAAAAAAACAGGAACCTTTTTGAATTTAATTTATGCTGAATATAATGGTGCGAAAACGAGAAGTCTGCGACCACGCGTTCGGAAAAAGAAGCTATTTGAAAACGTACGGTGAAAAAAAATTGGTGTGTGTTTATTTCATTATATTTTCTTTTTGGAAAATTACAATCTCACGAAAATAGCACCAACAAAAAAGTCTTTCATCAAGCATTCATAAACAAAAAAACAAAAAAAAAATATAAAAGTATTGATAAATTATAAGGGTTTTTCTGAGACTACTCATCAAGTGAGTTTTTTCCTTTACAGTAACCTTAAAGTAAGAACAATAAAATTTGCAAAATATTCATTCAAAGAATAGCAACTCACTTTAGACACCCAAAAGCACTGGGAAAAAGAACTGATGGTTTATAGTAAGGAATATGCAGAATTTACAATTGCTTAATTTTCGACCATGCTAATTGTTTAGCAATTGTTTAATCTTTTGAAAATTTTAAGGACAATTGTTTAAATTTGGCATTGTTTATAAAAAAAGTTGAAATAATAAACTCAAATCAAAACAAAAGACACAACTGACTAACTTCGTTTCTGGGCAAAGATGTTCCAATAAAATTTATATAAATATATACAGTACTGGACACCTAACATCTTAAACCGTGTATCGTCCACGTCGCCTACCATTTGTGATGCTGTCACGATAGTTAAACTTTTTTAGCATCGCAAGAGTTACGATCCATCGTGGGGACCACTTTTATGATGCATTGTGATTTTCGCGATTCAAATCCGGACATTCATGATACATCTTTAAACATTATAATAATCGCTTAATTAAAGTCATGAAATAATAACGGCAATAAATATAAATAATTGTTTTTTTCGTTTTGTTTTCAAATCAAAAATATTTTTGTTGTCTTAAGCTTCTTTCTTGTTTAGACAATTCTCACTATAATAGCATAAAAGATAATCAATAATGTTATTTTTTAGTGGTTGAATGTCAATCTACAACTATACTGACAATGTGAAGCAATAACGTTACTTTGCGACCACCATTGGTAAGGCCACTTGCAGTTGATTCTTTGTTCATGGAAATTTATTGCAATGAAACTAAAATGCCAGATGCAATAATTTTGTAATTACAAATATAGTAACGTGGTTAAACAGAAGTTAGCTACTTTCCCTATAATTATAATACAAGTAAAAAACAAAACAGAGTTTTATTGCCTAACACCCTCTTTCGTTATGACTATTATATATGTTTAAAATTACGGTTGCTAAAATTTAATTCTGCAAACTTTTAGTCAATACTATTTAGGAATAATAAAACAATGTAGAATACGCTTGTCGTAACACCCTCCTCCGTTATGAATTTAAATATATAATTATAATGCTGCGAAAGACTTTAAATATTGTCAACTGAACTAAGTCTGTAAAAAGATTTTGCACTTAAATTTAGAGTTTCTTAGACTGCGCAAAAAACATTAAAAAAAAAAACAGTAAAATCTTTTATCAAAATAACTTTTTTTTATTATTTTAAGTGGGAAAAGAATAACTTGCTGTATAAATTTCGAAACAGGCTAAGTATAACTTGCTGTATAATTTTCAAAACAACACAATTATATTCTGTGCAACTTTCCAAACAACACAAGAATAATTCTTGCTGTATGGCTGAAGTTTTTGAGCATGCAAGTATTTTTATCTTTTTTACCTTGATTGCTAGTTACAATTTATTAGTGAGACAAATTATTATTATTTTTTCTCCGCAACTAAAAAATATAAACTGCGTGTTATGGAAAAATACATAGAAAAATATGCTTCTCGTAACACCCTCCTTCGTTTATTATTATTTTTGTTGTAGTTCTGACAATAGAACAACTAATTAAGTTGGAGTCGCGTATTTCTAAAATCTGATTTCCTATTAAAATATATTACAAAATGGAAAAGAATTTTTAAATGCATGAAATGCCACATAGTGATGGTGTCACTTTAAAAAACACCCAGTCCGGTCTGTGAACGGTTGGCGCTAGGAAGGGCATCCAGCGGTAAAACAATGCCAAAACTCTTTATTAATGGCCGTAAGAATAGTTGATATGAGAATGGTTAGGTGGATGTGTAACGCCAGTCTGAGAGACAGAAAGAGTTCCGATGAGCTAAGACGCAAGTCTCCGTAGAATTAAAGTTGTTATCCAGATAAGAAGATTGAATTGGCTGGGGCACTTGGAAAGAATGGAGGAGGATAATTGGGTAAGAAAGTGTAGAAACTTGATAGTTCCTGGGGCAAAGCCCAGAGGCAGACCGAGAAAGACTTGGCAGGAGGTTATAAGGACAGACTTGATACAGAGGAAGTTGAGTTTAGATCTAACACAGTCTAGATCAGATTGGAAGAGGGTCATTAATGTTAAGCCGAGAATGATGTGTGTGTGTATAAGAATTAGATTTTTTACTTTATTACAGTATACCACCATGGATTTTTAGATCATGTGACACAATAATAAAGAGTTACCAGTAGCAGGACTTTTGCATTCCACTTCTTTCCGATCTCCAGGATTTATCCACTTTCCATTTATAAAATGACCAAATTTCCGATCATGACTATCCATCCATTGATATGCAATATTTGGTGATTCTGGAGCAGGCCCATACTCAAGATTTTTAAATAACTGAGCAACTTTGGATTCTTTATCAGATGACATTCTGTAGTTGGTATCTAAAGGATTGTGACAAGCTTTGCAGTACCGCCTGAATGTAACTTTACATGTAGCTACACAAGTTTTACGACCTCATGTAACGATCTCATGTCTACATAAAGAACGTTCACATATCTTTGTTTATACACGAACTTAGGGAAGCACTTCATGGAAGGATCCATATAGTCTGTGAATATGTCGTATACTTGAACCTCTAACACAACCTCACCTTTACCCGACATTGTCGCATTCCTTTCCTCACGACAGCTCAACTGCATCCGACACGCGACGTTAAACAATTTATCAACGTCGTGATGTTGTTAATACATACTACTGCCTAATGTAATATCTTTGTTATATACAGTAATACACTGTAGTACTTAGTAATATGCCGTATTGTATACTGTAGTACTTAGTAATATGCCGTATTACTTTGTAGTATCCAGTAATACACTGTAATACCTTGTAGTATTCAGTAATACACTGTAATACCTTGTAGTATTCAGTAATACCCTGTAATACCTTGTAGTATTCAGTAATATACTGTAATGCCTGGTAGTATTCAGTAATACACTGTAATACCTAGTAGTATTCAGTAATATACTGTAATGCCTTGTAGTATTCGGTAATACACTGTAATACTTTGTAGTATTCAGTAATACACTGTAATACCTTGTAGTATTCGGTAATACACTGTAATACTTTGTAGTATTCAGTAGTACACTGTAATACCTTGTAGTATTCAGTAATATACTGTAATACCTTGTAGTATTCGGTAATACACTGTAATACCTTGTAGTATTCAGTAATACACTGTAATACTTTGTAGTATTCAGTAATACTTTGTAGTATTTAGTAATACACTGTAATACCTTGTAGTATTCGGTAATATACTGTAATGCCTTGTAGTATTCGGTAATACACTGTAATACCTTGTAGTATTCAGTAATACACTGTAATACCTTGTAGTATTCAGTAATATACTGTAATGCCTTGTAGTATTCGGTAATACACTGTAATACCTTGTAGTATTCAGTAATATACTGTAATACCTTGTAGCATTCGGTAATACACTGTAATACCTTGTAGTATTCAGTAATATAATGTAATACTTTGTAGTATTCAGTAATACTTTGTAGTATTTAGTAATACACTGTAATACCTTGTAGTATTCGGTAATATACTGTAATGCCTTGTAGTATTCGGTAATACACTGTAATACCTTGTAGTATTCAGTAATATAAAGTAATACCTTGTACTATTCGGTAATACACTGTAGTACTTTGTAGTATTCAGTAATACACTGTAATACCTTGTAGTATTCAGTAATATACTGTAATGCCTTGTAGTATTCGGTAATACACTGTAATACCTTGTAGTATTCAGTAATACCTTACTGTAATACCTTGTAGTATTCGGTAATACACTGTAATACCTTGTAGTATTCAGTAATACACTGTAATACTTTGTAGTATTCAGTAATACTTTGTAGTATTTAGTAATACACTGTAATACCTTGTAGTATTCGGTAATACACTGTAATACTTTGTAGTATTCAGTAGTACACTGTAATACCTTGTAGTATTCAGTAATATACTGTAATGCCTTGTAGTATTCGGTAATACACTGTAATACCTTGTAGTATTCAGTAATATACTGTAATACCTTGTAGTATTCGGTAATACACTGTAGTACTTTGTAGTATTCAGTAATACACTGTAATACCTTGTAGTATTCGGTAATATACTGTAATGCCTTGTAGTATTCGATAATACACTGTAATACCTTGTAGTATTCAGTAATATTCTGTAATACCTTGTAGTATTCGGTAATACACTGTAATACTTTGTAGTATTCAGTAATACACTGTAATACCTTGTAGTATTCGGTAATACACTGTAATACTTTGTAGTATTCAGTAGTACACTGTAATACCTTGTAGTATTCAGTAATATACTGTAATGCCTTGTAGTATTCGGTAATACACTGTAATACCTTGTAGTATTCAGTAATATACTGTAATACCTTGTAGTACTCGGTAATACTTTGTAGTATTTAGTAATACACTGTAATACCTTGTAGTATTCGGTAATATACTGTAATGCCTTGTAGTATTCGGTGATACTTTGTAGTATTTAGTAATACACTGTAATACCTTGTAGTATTCGGTAATATACTGTAATGCCTTGTAGTATTCGGTAATACACTGTAATACCTTGTAGTATTCAGTAATATACTGTATTGCCTTGTAGTATTCGGTAATACACTGTAGTACTTTGTAGTATTCAGTAGTACACTGTAATACCTTGTAGTATTCAGTAATATACTGTAATGCCTTGTAGTATTCGGTAATACACTGTAATACCTTGTAGTATTCAGTAATATACTGTAATACCTTGTAGTACTCGGTAATACTTTGTAGTATTTAGTAATACACTGTAATACCTTGTAGTATTCGGTAATATACTGTAATGCCTTGTAGTATTCGGTGATACTTTGTAGTATTTAGTAATACACTGTAACACCTTGTAGTATTCGGTAATATACTGTAATGCCTTGTAGTATTCGGTAATACACTGTAATACCTTGTAGTATTCAGTAATATACTGTAATACCTTGTAGTATTCGGTAATACACTGTAGTACTTTGTAGTATTCAGTAATACACTGTAATACCTTGTAGTATTCAGTAATATACTGTAATGCCTTGTAGTATTCGGTAATACACTGTAATACCTTGTAGTATTCAGTAATATACTGTAATACCTTGTAGTATTCGGTAATACACTGTAATACCTTGTAGTATTCAGTAAAACACTGTAATACTTTGTAGTATTCAGTAATACTTTGTGGCGGCTGACAAGGTGGATTTGTTCTGCTACTGCATGGTGAAAGCAAAATTCCGCCTATTATTTGGAGATCTCACAAGTTAAAATGGGCTGTTAAAAGCGTCATGGGTGCGGAAACCATGGCTCTCTTAGAAGGTGCGGAACATGCTATGTTGATCAGATCCCTAATTAAAGAGATTTTTTCAGTTGATATACAAATTATCTGTATATCAGAAAATAAATCACTTGCGGAAGCAGTCAAAAATACCAACGTCATAGAAGATAAACGATTGTATATTGATATTTGTGCACTTCGTGAGATGGTCGAAAAAGGAGAAATGGGGGAACTCATTCTTACGAAATCAAGTGATCAGATTGCTGACTGTCTTACGAAAGGCACTGCTTCAGCTGAAAACCTGCTACGTATACTATCCGGTAGAGAACAGTTGAAATACCGTTAAGTTTTGGTTAATTAAAACAAATATAACAGTATGCCAAATGACACTTTAAAAGCATTCTTACATTGTGTTCCTGCGTCTTGCAGTTTCTTTTCTTGAACATACTTTATGATTTTGTTTTATTGAGAGAGAATGTAGTGGCAAGATTGTCATTATGTTCATTATATCTTTTAGGTTTAGATGTATGGCTTTATGCCATAATAAAGAATACAGATCTATTCACAGTATACACTATATTAGTGAAATATTATCCAAATTATACCGTTCTGGGATTAAAAAATCAAGACTCATTTTGTTTCCTTGCAATTTACTCTTCAACGCAATAAATAACAAACCAACATTTCAATCTTTTTCAGTAATTTCAATCAGGATTCCTAATGATTACCATGATAACAACAATAGCTAGAACATAGAACTCGGTAATACGACGACCATCTTTTTTTAACGAGCGTCTAAAATACATATGTTACCTCCAGCAAAACAACACTTTTCTTGCTGATTCAAATCGTGAATTTTTATGAAATGAATAACAAAAGATCGACTTTTTGTATTGTGATTATTTTTTTACGTAGAATGAAGTTTATAACACTTTGAGAGTCATTTTTAAAATTCACCTGCACGAGGACCGTTAGTTTGTGTACGAGGGACACGAAATAGCCAGTGGAAAGTAGGGTCTTCGACTGTTATGTATTTAATTAGCTTCGTTGCACTCACTTTGGCGTGGAAGTTTAATATTAGAACTATTTATTCATTGGTGGTTCTGTGATGATACTGCTGGTTCGCTGTTGGTTTTCTGGTCGTTCTACAGGGACTGCTGGTTCTGTGGAGACTGGTAGTTACCTGTTTTAGTTATTACATCCCACTTCAACTAATTTACAAACCTTTGTTCAACCGATTTGGAGAGGTGAACGCAAAATGCCCTTTCTCGAAACGAAAAAAAACAGGTCATGGTCCTGGACGCGAGATGAAGAGGGATTGCGAGGATGATGTTGAAGGAAGCAATGAGGCAGTATGCATGTACTGTAAAAGGTCATCTATGCATTAACCAACGTGCTGGATCACTAGCCATGTGCAAGCAATGGAGTTGGTCAAATGCGTAGACAGCAAAAAAACTTATATTGATTGGCAAACTAAGTTACAAAGTGTTGTATGTAATCATTTCCTTGCAAAGATGCAGAAAAAAGACAACACACCAGGACTTAACCCTTATGTGTGACTTATTTGTGGTCATTCTTATAAGGGAGACATTGTGACCACTGCCACTGTTTTTACATTCAGGTCATACTCACCTATATCATCCATCGAAATACACAAGGCTAAAAGAGCATTAAGCATAGGAGAAGAAGCAGGTCAAAGTTAACATACTAGCACTTCTTAATTATTTCCACGTACCTTTTGGGCACAGGATGGGTAGGCGGAATAAAGGGAAAAAAGTGCGCAAAGCATCAACATTGCCATTACAGCAAAACCGAAAGGAGAATGGCAGCTGAAGTTGTGTCAGTAACAGTTGAGGGCAATATTTGTGTTCTTGTGGCCGAAATACAATCAGAGTTTCCTAATTGAGCCCTAGCCCTTTTTGGGGCCCTGTTAGCGGGATATTGGCGCTAAGGGAGGGAGGGGGGTTCAAGTTTGAAAAAAGAATCCGCGAACGATTGAGAAATTTCAAAAATTTGTTTGTGGCCTAAAAATTCTTTGTTCGCGAGCATAATGTCTCATGTCATCAATTCCGATAACTTTTATCTACAAAACGCGCCCCTGAGCCTTCTAAGATTTATCCAAATGTATGTATTTCACGGACAGAAATCTGCTAAAAGAGGGGGGAGGGGGTCCAAATCTTAGCGGCGATATCCCGCTAACGGAGACCAAAATATTTTTTGAAAGCCCCTAATTTTGTTTCTAGGGAATTGCACTGGATTGCTTTTAAATCCAACTTTATCAAAATTTAAGGTTACAGACTTAGCTTTACTCTTTCTCGCAGCCAAAGTTTTGTTTTAAAGGAACATTTTTTAAGCTTTTTTGTTGTAGTTGTCAGAGGGATTTTCTCCTCCTGGAGGTCAAAGTTATTGCACATGCTCCAAGGTCTGACAAATGGCTTTGTATTTTACAGGGCAGGATCAAAACCAGTCAGTAGCCATTTTATTACCTGGATTCTATTCTCGTCTTAAAGCAATAATCAAATTTTGCAGAATACCAATGACAAATTTCCCTCCACAACTACTTAAATTAGAATATACAGTTCGAATTTCGAAGGAAAAAAAACATTCGAAATTACATAAGAAACGAACCAACGAAATAAGGGTATTTGTTTCATTTATTTTAAACCGACTTACCCTTCCAAACATTCCAAGTCAGCGCATCGTCTGATTCAAATGTCTTTTCGCATGTTACGCAGAAGCAAATTGTATATTCAGCAGTGGCTTTTACTTTTACTTTTTGCTCATGAGCAATCAGAGCTCTTGCAGTATTGAAGTTTGTACAAATTTTTTTGCATAGGGTCCTACTCGCATCTTTTAACTGGCCTTCGGGCTGTTTTGAGAGGTCCCCTGCTGGTTGTGATAGTTTGTTAATACTTCCTTGTATTTATTCAGTTCAATTTTTGTAAACTTTCATTCCCAGAAAAGATTATCTGTATCTGTATCTATATCTGTATCTGCAGCCAACGTTCCATGTGATATGTGAACCAGCCCACGCTGGAAAGAAAAAATACCCAGAATGCTTTGCGCAACCGTCAAAGATCTATTACATGTATTACAGTATATTACTAAGTATTGCAGTGTATTACCAAATACTACAAAATATTACAGTTAGATGTTACAAGTACTACAGTGTATTACCGAATACTACAAGGTATTACAGTGTATTACTGAATACTACAAAATATTACAGTATATTACTAAGTACTACAGTGTATTACTGAATACTACAAAGTATTACAGTGTATTACCGAATACTACAAGGTATTACAGTATATTACTAAGTATTACAGTGTATTACTAAATACTACAAAATATTACAGTATATTACTAAGTACTACAGTGTATTACTGAATACTACAAAGTATTACAGTGTATTACTGAATACTACAAGGTATTACAGTGTATTACTGAATACTACAAGGTATTACAGTGTATTACTAAATACTACAAAGTATTACAGTGTATTACTGAATACTACAAAGTATTACAGTGTATTACTGAATACTACAAGGTATTACAGTGTATTACTAAATACTACAAGGTATTACAGTATACTACCGAATATTACAAAGTATTACAGTGTATTACTGAACACTACAAGGTATTACAGTGTATTACCGAATACTACAAGGTATTACAGTGTATTACTGAATACTACAAGGTATTACAGTGTATTACTGAATACTACAAAGTATTACAGTATACTACCGAATATTACAAGGTATTACAGTGTACTACAAGGTATTACAGTGTATTACCGAATACTACAAGTTATTGCAGTGTATTACTGAATACTACAAGGTATTACAGTGTATTACCGAATACTACAAGGTATTACAGTATATTACCGAATACTACAAAGTATTACAGTGTATTACTAAATACTACAAGGTATTACAGTGTATTACTGTATACTACACAATATTACAGTATATTACTAAGTACTACAGTGTATTACTGAATACTACAAGGTATTACAGTATATTACTGAATACTACAAGGCATTACAGTATATTACCGAATACTACAAGGTATTACAGTGTATTACCGAATACTACAAGGCATTACAGTATATTACCGAATACTACAAGGTATTACAGTATATTACCGAATACTACAAAGTATTACAGTATATTACTGAATACTGCAAGGCATTACAGTATATTACCGAATACTACAAGGTATTACAGTGTATTACTGAATACTACAAGGCATTACAGTGTATTACCGAATACTACAAGGTATTACAGTGTATTACCGAATACTACAAGGTATTACAGTATATTACCGAATACTACAAGGTATTACAGTATATTACCGAATACTACAAAGTATTACAGTATATTACTGAATACTACAAGGCATTACAGTATATTACCGAATACTACAAGGTATTACAGTGTATTACTGAATACTACAAGGCATTACAGTGTATTACCGAATACTACAAGGTATTACAGTGTATTACTGAATACTACAAGGTATTACAGTATATTACCGAATGCTACAAAGTATTACAGTATATTACTGAATACTACAAGGTATTACAGTGTATTTCTGAATATACTACAAAGTAATACAGTGTAAAATACGGGATATTACTATGTACTACACTGTATTACTGTATATTACAAAGATATTATGCTAGGCACTAGTATGTATACTAGGCAGTATTATGTGTTAACAACATTACGACGTTGATAAATTGCTTAACGTCGTGTGTCGGATGTCGTTGGAAGAATACGACAATGTCGGATACGACATATTCACAGACTAAATGGATCCTTCCATGAAGTGCTTCCCCGAACTTAATTGATTTCTATTGTTATCGTCGTGCGCGAGTCAGAACAATAAGATTTGATGAACCTTTTGTTGTCACATTTAACATGCATGTTATTGTTTAAAAGTGTTAAAGATCACGAAGGCTATTGAAATATATTTTTTAGAAAAATGAACAAACATAACACGTTAAAAGCATTTTTATCGCTGTGTTCGCCAGGCTGTAAGTTTCCGTCCCGAAAAACGTGAACTGTTGAAAACCATTCAAGAAAATTCATCTGGGTGTGTGATGAAAAAAATTTAAATTTTCCAATGAAGATATTCTTATAACAGACTATTCATCTGTCAGAAAAGCTGAACTAAAGTTTGACAAAAAAAGTCTGGAATATACCTTTAAATACATTAGTGATATTCTTAACGAATTCGCTCTCTATGAAAGAGTTCATTTGAAAGGAGTTGTTGCAAACATGTCCGAAATAGAAAGTGCTACTCATAATGATAAAAATTTGAAATATCGTAAAACTGTGATGTATGATAATAGTGGATCTATCCATGTTACGTTTTACGGAGATTTACCAACGAAGTGGAGGAAGATATGTGCTATGAAATAAAAAATGCAATGGTTCATAAGTTCAAATCACGACGATTCTTAAAGACAACTGAACAGACAGAGATAACAGTTTGCGAAAACGAAGACATTGGATATCAGTGATAAGATTGTTGTCAATGATGTACAGAAAGAAATATTAGGAAAAGTGTCCTCTATAGATATGAAGTCGTTTAACACAAACTTATTATGCACAAATTGTAAGAGTGCAGTGTCTTCTACTGATACTGAAGACATAATTGAATGTACTAAGTGTGACCATGTCATGTCGTCAGAGGAATGTGTGTCTACTCGGAAGTTGTCATTTTCATTTAAAGAAAACGCAACAAAAAATAAATTCCCATGTAACACTAAATTTGAAACCATTGAAAAGTTTTACAATGTGCCATCCTCATAAAAATTGAAACTTGTGAAAGCGATGTTAAGCACTCTTGTGAAAATAAAGTATGATGTTGATGAAGAAAGAGTTGTTTCCATTCATCAACCCAACGAGAAGAACAAAATTGACGAAAAACTTCCGTCTGATGTTGACTTAAAGGGGCTACGGAACTGCTGTTGGTTTTCGACTTTAGTGACTAACACGAAAGTCGAGCTGATGGCAGTGAAAAACAAAAATGGCTATTTTTCCGGCATGTATGTAATTTACAGTCTCGAACATATAGATATATCTAGAATTTTTATCTTCTCCAGCCTTGGTCATGCTTTCATCAAGAATGAGTCTTGCTGAAATATTTCTTTGTAATATACTTTTATTAAACCGCAAGCAAAGTGCGCTGGTCTGTTTATTGCTCAAAACGCGTTTGCCAGATTTTTAATATGTGCGCGGGATATACGCAATGTGAGCATTTTAACCGGTTCGTAGCCCCTTCAAACAACAAAGAGAATATTGAAGTTGAAATGGACAAAAATGATCAGTGACCTAGATCCAACCTAATAGTAATTCATATCTTGATTCTGTTAACACTTTTTAATTTTTTTATATAGATATAATACAGGTATATATATCTTTCTACGTTGTTGTGACATGCTGTTGTAATTTATACTACAACGCATGTTATTTTATGACCATATTTTATCGTACTTGTACCACGCTGTGTCAGATACTTTGATAGTATCAAGAGTTTTGATTTTACTGTGTAGTGTTTTGATAATGACTACTTCTTACGTTCACATTTTTTTGCTAAACGAAAACGGTGTATCCGTCTCTGCATGACTCGTGTGTTAAACACTCATAGATGCCATAATTTTGTAATGGCACCTCCTATTTTGAAATTTGAAGCTGAGATTTTATATTAGGTTTTTATAGTTATATTTGAAGTGAAACTATTTTCCACGAAAAAAATAATGTTACTCACAGTGGTAATATGTGTATTTAAATACTTCACCTGTCAATTTTTCGTGTTAGAAATTTTTGCCCAAGAAAAATTTGTGAAGTAAAATATGGTAATTTCGCTATAATTTTACCAAGTTCGACTCTCTTAGCAGCCGCTCGCCGTTGGACCAATCAGATTGCTAGGAAATGTAAATAACGTAATCCCTTCCCCTAGTCACATTCCCACATGATATTTGTTGAATGATTGAACGCAGACATATTTGTTTACATTCTGTTTTTCTTTTGTGCGCGCCAAAAGACTGGGGTAGAATTGACGATGTACGCGTGCACGTAAAAAGTTTCTGCGCTTGCGTACGCGCGGGCAAGTGGAGGTCGGCCTTTACTAGCATTTAAAGCGCTATTCCTTTAATCGAATTGTGCGGTAGGTTCCACAGTTCTTTAGACGCGCGGCTTTCTTGTTGCTCTTGTTTTGTCAAGACATTTGGCAGACTAACTTTCCTATTGGGTTTGTGCTTTTCCCAATCTTAGGCGTAATGAAATTTCGTACTACAGTGTAAGTTGTCTGTAAGAAGTCATTTGTCTTGTTTTGAATGTCAAGGTTGGCTATATACCATCAGACAAATCGCTACTTTTTAAAAGAATATTTAAAAGAATTGTTAATATAATCAAGGCGTGTGAAGTGACTCTATGCTACCGAACAAAAACACCCAGCCTCAATGATGTTTTGAGTCGCTAGTATTTGAAGTGGCAGAGTTAATTGCTCTTATGGTTTTAAAAGCGATATCTCTATAACATTAACCAACGAAACATAAACGTAATATAAAAACAAAAAGCTAAGATAGGCATTAAAATCACACTGTTTGTTTTTATCCGCAGCCGTAAAAAGTACTTTAATCAATTTCTCGTTTTGTTAAAGTTTGCCTTTTCCCTATACTTTTGCATAGATTTCACAGACAGACTTCAAAACTTACAGTGCAAAATATGCTAACTACCTCAAATTTGTACATAAAGTTCTGTTCACATTTTTCAAATAAAATGTATGCTCACTCGGAGGTAATATCAACCTCAAAAATATGTTGTGGTTATTTGTAAAAAAGTCAAGAAAAGAGAGAAGAACAAATCAAATCAAAAAACCGATTTCCAATTCAGATATCAATGATGAAGGTCTCAGTTGAACTTGATGGTGAACCAAATTCTTACTGGAGTAACGATTTGTCTAATGAATGGATAGCCGAGCGGTCTACGGCAGGGTTTTTACTTCACAAAACTAAATGATGCGTATCTTACCAAAAACTTATTATATATTCTCAAAACTTAAATTCACACTCTTAAATAATAAAGACCTACTTGAAAATGCCCATACAAGTGGACAGTAACCTGTTTCAGATGCCACGAAAAATTTCCAATTATCTGGCGTTTCTCCCAAGTGCTGGGCCCTCCTTCATAGGGTATTGACATGGTTACGAAATATGAGACTGATGTGTAAGTTAAGAAGGTTCTAATATCAAAAGGGGACTGCACGAAAATTTGGTAAGCAATCATCACGTGCCCGTTTATCGTTCAAATTTTCCAATTTAGACAAGATTTGATTTATAATACAAATCAATTGGCCCAGTGCCTTTAAGAAATTGGGATAAGTTCACCAAGCAACACATTTTCATTCCAGAGATGTATGCAACTATATTTTTATCATCACGTGGTACCCTGTCGATAAGCAGTTCCACGTGATGGTAAAGATATATAGAAAAAATAAGCATTTTATAATATTTAAGACGTTTACCGTTGAAACGTACATTTTTAATAAATTGCAGAAATAACGATATCAAAGACGACAAATATTTGCGATTAAAATATTCTGAACTTTTTATATCAAACTCGTATTGACACTTTAAACAATAAATATATTTTACAATTACAGTAAGCAAATATAACCGGAAATAAATAAATAAAATAATATTAACAAAAAACACTATACAATTAAATCATTCATATTCATATTTACAAATTGTAATAATTAAAATATTCTGTGTTGCGAATTCTACCTATGAACTTATCCATGCGTAGAGATGTACACTAATTTCTATGTCAATTTTTAAATAAAGCATGCTCTTTAAGCATAAATTGGAACTCTAATCGAAAAAAAAAATCTTAAACATAATAAACATAATAAACTTAGGCAAATCACCTTAAAAATTCTGTGAAAATTGCTAGTAATTGAAATTCGTCGTAACGCTTGCATGCCCGAAATAAACAAAATAAATGTTTCGTGTGAAAACAAGTAGAACAATCATTCTTAAAGTTAGTGATAATTTTTAACTTTATTTTAATTACCAGTGTGTCGTATTTTTAATGAGTAGTCGAATATGTACCATTAAAATTCATGACCCAAGACATGTGCAGCAAGGCTGTTGAAAAAGATTACGGGGTGCTCGAGCATGTCCCGGATCAATTCAGGACGCAAGACCTGTGGAATGCGGTTGTTGTAAAGAATCCTAACATGTTCAGGTGTATGTCGGATCAATTCAAAACGCAAGACATATGCAATAGGATTGTTGAAAACGATCCCTTCATGCTCAAATATATACCATAATAAAATGTTATCAACTTTCAATATAGTTTGAAAAGCATGATTTTCATGACCTTCCAAACCGCCATTGGTCTCTCCCTACCACTTGTAACCCTGGCATGTGTACAGGAGGAGAAGGAGGGGTCTAATGAACGGAGAATTAATCATCGTCATCGTCATCGTCATCGTCATCGTCATCGTCATCGTCATCGTCATCGTCATCGTCATCGTCATCGTCATCATCATCATCATCATCATCATCATCATCATCATCATCATCATCATCATCATCATCATCATCATCATCATCATCATCATCATCATCATCATCATCATCATCATCATCATCATCATCATCATCATCATCATCAGTTTTTTTTTGTGTGTTGCAGCAAAGAAAAAAAATGAATCCTTATAAGTGGTGGTGGTGTGTATGACATTATCTAATACAGATGAAAGTAAAGAGTTTGATATTGTTGTAGATTTTGAAGTAATGGTACTTGCAGAAGATGGTAAACTTTATGATTTAGTATCTTGTTGAAAAGCTATAAAGTAAATATTATTACATCATGCTTTTAAAAACATCTTTTTTATAAATTTATAAAAACTATCATTTTGCAATGAAGTAATTTCACAAACAGGATTTTTTATTATACAGTACCGGTCATCAATCCCCTTCTGATAAACCACCTTCTTAAGGGAGAACTAACGAATGATGACATGTTCTGCTTAAATTGTTTATTTCAAAGCCAATATGAAGTGGGAAATTTGTTACGCCTTTATTAGGTCTGGTCAAAAAAGGGCTTATGGTCGCTACCATGACAGTGGCTACACAGAAGCGCTATTCGGTAAATTAATAAGATTTGTGACGTAACAATGTGATAGTAATATCAGCTCAAGGTGAGGTGGACCAATATAATGTGCTAAATTATTCTAATAATTCATAATGCACCCCAAAAAGCAAGCAACTCAAAAACCACACAGTTACAAAATATAGAATTGAAAGAAAGGAACATCTCAAGATTGTTGAACATTGGTTTGTTTTCAACCACAGGGGAATAGAAAATAGCCAATATTTAAACTTTGGACAATGTGAAAAAAACACCATTGACCAAGTTGAGGGACAAAATTTGGACAAAAAATGTAAAAAATTGTATGCAATGTTGCTTTTGTGATATGAACAAACATATTTATAACAAAAAAACATGTGCGCAGATTTTGTCGTTAGTTCTCCTTTAAAAAAGCTCTATAATTTCTAGCTAAAAGAGGGATTCATACATTGCAATGAAAAGTTATAAAAAGATTTACATAACTAAAACTTAAAAACAGAACTGATTTATATATGTACCTGATGAAGTGATAGAAGTGCTGTGTCTTCCGTGTAAACCCCTCTTTTCCATTCTTGAAAAAATAAGAACTGAACATATAAAAAAGGAAATATCTTGAACTTAGATAAAAAATGGTTTCTGAAACATTTAAAACTTTGTATGAGGTGAGAACAGCACATACACCGTTTGATGTATTTAATTACTTTAATGAGTCTATAGACTAGGAAAATATTAACAACAAACTCCACTCTGTTGCCTGGGACATGATGTTGAAAGATATGAACCCCGAACAACAACAACTACAAAATATTATAGATAAAATTTTACTTCTGTCTGAATAACTAGTTCCTAAAAGGAAAGTGTTTACAAGGAAACAAGATATATCTAGAAAGGAAAGCAATTTCTTCCATTAAAACAAACCCAAAATTTGTTTATTCCTATGCGCAAAAACAATGCAAAGAAATGGCTGACCTCCTGCAACAACAATACGTGAGTGTATTTAGTAAGCAACATAATTCAACAGCCGATGCTAATGATTTAACTTGTACCATTCCTGTAATGACAGATGTTGCACTTACCACTGATGACATAATTGAAGCAATTAACACTCTATCTGCTAATTCAGCTTCCGGCCCAGATAGTGTCCCTGCTATATTTCGTAAAGATTGTAAGAATGCTGTGGCAACTCCACTTCTTATGTTTTCGTCAAACTGTCTCAACACAGGTGTAACACCTCTGCTTTTGAGGACTGCAAACATTGCCCCCATTTTCAAAGGACGTGACCAAGGCGAAGTGGGCAACTATCGACCAGTTGCCTTGACTTCACATGTCGTTAAAATATTTGAAGAAGTTATAAAAAAGAACATAGTTTATCATCTTGTACAGTACAATCTTTTTAACAACTCACAACATGGTTTTAGAGAAGGTCGTAACTGTTTATCACAGCTACTGATCCATTATGATACAATCCTATCCTTTCTTGGAAGCGGTTCAAATGTAGATACAATTTACTTAGATTTTAGCAAAAACGATTATTAAATTTTAGTGTGATTATGCCTGTAACATGGATTATATGTTGAAATAATTTTTCTCGTTTTCTTATGGGTTCTTACGAGTTTCTTTTGTTTCTTAGGTCATCTAGCTACACCTCGGAAGGATGGAAGTTTAACGTATAGACAAAAATTTAATCTAACTGAGCGCCGGACGTGATTAATCAAAAAAATTAAACCTTACATGATGTTGTCATTATTATTTTGTAAATTTTTAGATTTAAAAGATTGGATTTAAAATCACGTTTTTATGTACAAAAAATGGAAGTTAATTTCAAATGTTTTGTATTGTTAAAATGCTTTCAGAAATGTTCAAAACCCACACAAATAAATTTCCAGAAGATAGATTTTGTTTTATTATTTTCTGCACCTGTTTTCGTCTGATTTGTTCTTGCGTTGTTTTAATGCCTACACAACTTCCAAATTCAGTCCTACTTTGTTCTCACTTATGAAACTTTACGGTAGTTTAAAATGAAGTGCAAGAAAATTCAGATTCTGGTTTGTTCTTATTTTCTAACAAAATTCAGACTCAGGTTGCTAGTTCTAAAAACAGTTTAATCCTATTTAAAATTTTTTGGCCCTGTCTGTATGCAGTTGTTCTTGATTTGAATTGCTTAATTAGTTCTTGCAATTTTGCCGAATGTGGATGGCTTCTCGAAATTAAATTCTAGGGTAGCAAAATTGTATTTCGGCAAAATAAAAATTACACTAGAGAATCAGTACGCCGTTTTCGCAAAACTGAGTGCCAAATGATCCTATGTTTTGTCCCATCCTGACTAGAGCAGGGAGGAGGAGGGTGCTAACAGCTTCAAGGCCCATATCCCTGCGAAAGTTGCCGCCTCTGGTTCTTAGTAAACTAATTTTGCTTGCAATTTGCGAGAATGCTTCGCAACCTTTTTTAATTTCTAGTATTCTTCTTTTTTAGAATTTTGATAAATTAAGTTTCTTGAGCGGAATGTTTTTATTTAAAATATATCTATTAGCCATAAACTGAGTGCACATTTGCAGGGCAGCTTGATCGAAAAAACCTGGTTTTGAGCGAGATACCAGGTTTTTCGCGAGAAACATGGAAACTCGTCCGATAAACCAGGTTTTTCGATCGATAAACTGGGTTTCTCGAAGGTACGGTTGATATACAAGGTATATCGAATAAATGTGAATAGGGCTGGCAATACTGGAATGCCACACCTCCGTATATATAGGAGTTAATTATCTTTAAAAAGAACAAAAAAACGAAAGTATTTTATTCCATTCCGCGTGGGTGTTCTAGCGCATAGTTTGTTAGATATTCGGAACAACTCGCGCAAAAATTGTTCAAAATAGTGTTTTTATGAACCTCCGACCTGGCACTTGTTATTAAGTGCATACAAATTCACAAAATGGAATGAGTTATGCAATTATGCAAGGTTAGCAACATTTTCATAAAATGCAATGTGGGGGTAGTAGTAGTAAGGAGTGAATTAAAGTACGTTTCCGCTCCTTTGACACCTTTACCCCGTCAAACCCCCGCCTCCACCACCTCCAGCACCCCCTCCACCCCCACCCCTCCAAAGACCAGTAGATCCCGAATCTGACAATTCCGGGAATACCGATAAAATCCTACGCATGCGCAATAGCGACTAGCGGTAATAATGCTGACATCAACAAAATTTAGAGCATGCGCATTTGAGTAACGGTACCCCTTAGTCAAGGCTTAGACTGCGCTAATTGAAGTTGAACCGTACCTATAATAAACATAATGAGTTGGTTCAGGAAAGCTATAGGTAAAATATACGACACCGTGTCGGCACCAGTAGTGGCAACTCGCGACGCTCTTGCTGATCAACTACGGAGCGTGCGGGATACCGTTACTTACTGCTATAAAAGGCGAAGGAGCAAATCTCGAGAAGTTTGACGCTCCACGATGAGGTCCAACGGATCACCATCGAAGATGATTATCAGGGAATCGCCGAGCTCAAACACATGTTCGGGAAAGAATCGAAGCAAGCCACGAACCCGGAGGGAATCGAGGACATCCAGGACATATTTGACGAGAATGACGCGCAATTTTTGGAAAACGGAAACCGCATCAAGACGTGGCAGTTCAACAAGATCCTCAACCAACCGCTGACGGAGGCCATCATGCGAAAAATCACGCCTCACGTAGACATGCGCGTTAAGGTAGTCTACAGTTTCAGCTGCGATATATACAGAGGTGGTGGTGACGTATCGGCTTACCACAAGATCAAGAGCTCCGGATCACTATCGAGCATGGCGGAAATCGAAGCCTTTATGGAAGAATGCGAGATGCAGCGGCTTGATCTGGAAGATGCGGAGTTTTGGACCAAGGGCTACTTGCCACCCGATAGAACCATCGAGACTCCCGGAGCGTAAGAGGGGAAAATAGTCTTTAGGCACATGCTGGTCAAGCTCATCTCTACGAGGGAGCCCTACTAGGTTGTGGCCCTCTTCCAGATTGGCTGCGCGGTAAAAGGTGCATCTACAGCTTTGATAAGACAGACAAAAGAACGGACAGCTTGTGCTTCTGGAGATGCCTAGCCGTTCACTATCGGGAAGAGCGAACGCAGCGCGAAAAACGTATCACGCGGGAAGCTCTCACACTAGCACGCGAGTACTGCGAGGACCCCAAGCTAAAGCGTAAAAATGTGTGTCCTACAAAGCTTGTAGACTTTGAGGGTATCGCTAAACACTTCAAGATCAACATCAGCGTCTTTGAACCCAAGCCGAACTCTGACAAGGCACCATGGCGGCTCGTCTATGGTCAAAAGCAGTACAAGAAAGGGGTTGGTCACGATCGATCTCGGCATGCTGGATGTTCATTGCTTCTACATCAAGAAGATGGATGTTTTGACTTGTTGGGAATGCGAGGCTTGCACCCAAATCATCACCAGATCTGAAAACCTTACAAGGCATAAGAAGAACGAGTGTAAAGGCGTCAAGATGACAATCATTTGCAAAGGCAAAAAGGTCAAGCGCAGGCCGAGCAAATCGGAGAGAGTCTTTTATGGCGACGAAGGTTTCAGCTACGTGGCGTGTCAATGGATTGAAGCCATGTCGGAACAAACAAACAGACATATCCATCACGCGCTCTGTTTTTATGTACAAAAAATGGAAGTTAATTTCAAATGTTTTGTATTGTTAAAATGCTTTCAGAAATGTTCAAAACCCACACAAATAAATTTCCAGAAGATAGATTTTGTTTTATTATTTTCTGCACCTGTTTTCGTCTGATTTGTTCTTGCGTTGTTTTAATGCCTACACAACTTCCAAATTCAGTCCTACTTTGTTCTCACTTATGAAACTTTACGGTAGTTTAAAATGAAGTGCAAGAAAATTCAGATTCTGGTTTGTTCTTATTTTCTAACAAAATTCAGACTCAGGTTGCTAGTTCTGAAAACAGTTTATTCCTATTTAAAATTTTTTTCAGACATATCCATCACGCGCTCTGTTGGCATGGAGGGGAACGCGTGATACGCGAGGGTCTTAAGGAGGTCTACAAGATCGACTGCTATGAGCCTCAGACAGAAACAGTCAATGAGTACCACGGCTGCAAGTGGCATGGATGCCCCTGTCAACCATGTCGGACCAACGTGAACATGATTAATTTCAAGCTCACCATATTCAAGGAGGACTACATCCGAAAGCGTGGCTACAACCTAGTCACCACATGTGAGTGTGAGAACCCCCCAAAAGTTAAGAGGCTCTTCAAGAACAAATTTCGGCCCTACCCCCACTTCATCGTGTCTGACTTTGAGGCTCTCTTAGCACATTTACACCAGCAGCAAACAGCCGATCTAACATACCTTTCGGAGCATATCCCAGTGAGTGTCGCCATCCACGATAGTTTTGATGAACATCCTATGTTGATCATGCACGAATATTCGAAAACCTTGGTTAAGAAATTTGTTGAACAACTCGAACAGAGGCAAGCTCTCATCGTCGAAGAAGTCGAAAGACTGCACCCCAAACCAGAGGATTTTCACATGCTATCCAATCAGTCCCAACTGGCATGGAACGAGTGGTTGAACCAAGTGGCTGTGATAGGCTTTAACAGCGGCAAGAACGACATCAACTTGATTAAGCGGTACTTTGTCGAGCGAATTGCGGATGACGACGGGGACAAGATCAAAGTGGCAAAGAAAGATAATGACTACATGCTTCTCACCACTTCAAAGTTCAATTTCTCGACATCAAAAACTTTCTTGCGTCCGGCATGAGTTACGATGGCTGGTGCAAGTCGTTGGAATGTACACTACAAAAGCTAGTGTTCCCATACGAGTGGTTGACGGTCCATAGCAAGCTGAATCATGTTGGCCCCGTCGAACACGAGGTCTTTTACAGTAGTCTTAAGGGCAAAAACAGGCTAACTCCTGAAGAGTACGAAACATTCCGCGGAAAATTTAATAAGCGCGGCTGTGTCACTATGCTGAACTGGCTGGCTGATTACAACTTGGCAGACGTGTTGCCCTTCGTTGATGCTGTAGACAAGACTCGCAACACATACTACGGGGATGAGATTGAGATTCTTAAGGATGCCGTGAGCATTCCGGGTGTGTCGATGCGATACGTCTTGAACAAGACTCTGCGCTTGAACCCTGAGTTAGAGCTCTATGCGCCAGGAGAACCCTGCAGGCACAAATGCCAGGACAACTGCTTCAAAGCCAGGTGCAAGGCCTGCATCGATATTCAAAAAACCTGCGGTGAATGCACGAGAAATGAGGCTTACGACCTATTGCAGACCGGCATGGTTGGTGGTCCCGCGATTGTCTTTTGCAGGTATCACAAGCGAAATGTGACAGCCATTAGATCTCACATTTATGACAACCCCGTAAATGCAAGACTGTTCTCGGTTATGACGCCAACATGCTATACCCGATTACCTTGCTGCAAGATTTCCCATGCGGTAAAGAGAAGCTGATAAAGATGGCAGGGACCGTTGAAGGTTTGGAGGCTCTGGAGCAAGGTGTTCTAGACGGCGAGCTCTTCGGCTTTGCACAAGTTGATATAAAAGTCCCCCAAGAGCTGCACGACAAGTTCAGCGAAATGTCCCCGCTATTCGTGGTCAAGGAGATCCCTGAAGATCAAATCCGCGGGCACATGCACGAGTAACTACAACAGACGGGGCGCAAACGTGTTCTCGGAACCAAGAAGGTCTTGGGCGTGATGAAAGCTGAGAGGATCTTGTTGTACACACCCGTGTCCAAATGGTATCTAGAGCATGGGCTAAAAGTCACGGCATGTTACCAGTTCCTCAAGTACTCTAGAGGTAAGCCCTTCGCGTGGTTCCCGGAAGAGATTGCGGATGCGCGACGTCAAGCGGATAAAGATCCTGACAAGCGGATCGCGGGAGACACTGCCAAGCTGAAAGGGAACAGCTTTTACGGGAAGATGATCGAGGACTTGCCAAGGCACGCCAACACTAGCTTTACCAGGGATGAAAAGGTTGTAGATGCAGCAATGAGGAGCCCATACCTCGAAGACCTTGAAGAGATCGGGGACGCGTATGAAGTAAGAAGAGGTAAAGAAGGGGTCAGCATCGATAGAGCTTATCAGTGTGGCATAGCCGCCTACCAACTAGCGGAGTTGCGCATTCTCTAGTTCTATTACGACTTCCTCGACAAGTACGTAGATCGCCGAGATTTCGAGTACATATACATGGACACGGACAGTGCGTATTTCGCCATCTCCGGAGAAGAGCTACGGGAGGTCGTTCGCAAGGAAATTCTCGAGCAGCACGACGAGGATGTGAAAAACTGGCTCGTCACCGACAAGCACTCGAGTCGCACGGGAGGTCTGTTCAAACCTGAATTCATTGGGTCCAGGATGATTGCATTGACAGCCAAGTGCTATTTCGTAGAGGGTCAAGAAGGTACAAAGTTTTTGTGTACAGGCATGTCGAAAAGGCAGAATGAAGTGACATGGGGTAGGTACATGGGAGCACTGAAAGGCAAGCTAGATACCGCTAAAAACGTAGGCTTCCGGGTGCGAAACCAGGGCATGGTGACTTATGAGCAAAACAAGCTGAGGCCCTCGGCATTCTATGATAAGCGGAAAGTACTCGAGGAGGGTATACATACAGTGCCTCTAGAATTGTAGGTTGAGTACAAGATGTGTCCAGCGAAAATTTTTGTGTACCTGGTGGTATACATAAAAAAAAACGTGGAAGGGACGAGGAATTGCTCGAACTGCAAGCGTCCTTTTACAATAGACAACTTCAAGATGATGAAAAATGGTGAATTGACAAAAATGTGTATCAAATGTCTTGATGGAAAGCAATACGTCAAAGGAACGGAACAAATGTATCCCACACAAACAACAAAAACACCAGTGCAAAGAATTTTATTTCCCTGGGTATAAGAATAAACTTATTCTAGGTAGGATTCACGATGCTCTAAGGCATGACGCGGAGCTTAGCTCTACCGAGTACCTAGGGTGCGGTATATGCACATTCATTGATCACATCCAAGATCAATTCAGAGACGGGATGAGCTGGAACAACAAGGGACAGTGGCAATTTGATCACAAGGTACCACTCAAGTATAGAGAGAGCGGAGAATACCCCAGCGAGGAAGTCCAACTCGAGAGGCTTCACTACAAAAACATGCAGGCAATGTGGGTTGAAGATAATCAAGAAAAGGGCCATCGATATATAACCTAGTTAAAATGCAGTTTTGTGTGCTTGATACGGTACACAAGACAAACGGAATTGTGCATATGTATCGCCGTGCTACTGCCATACGTCTTGATCCTTGTTTGTTTCTTTCGTTACCGACGTGTAATAAACATGGTTCGAGATATTGCAGAGATATTCGATGAAGTCGACACACAGCAGAAGCCTTTGAGCAACGTGAAAAACCTATTGATAAACGCCAGGCTTTGAAAGATGCACGTAAAGGTAAGGCACACCTCCTACCAAGGAAGTGGGCAGAAGCTTTCTGTGACAAAGCATCAGATGAGGTAATCGATAAAGTATACTCTGAATTCATTCAACGCGAACTCCAGGAAAAAGGGAAAAAAAACTGCCAAGTCTCTATCATCACAAGCTATCACTCTGTATACCAAGGCCGTGGGGAGTATGGTTCAGTTGGATAGCGCCGAAGGTCTAAGGGCGGATATTGAAGACGATCCCATCATCAAAGACTCTATGGCGGATCTGGGAATTCTCATGTACTCAGCTTTTGGAAAGTTTCTCGCGCCTCTTTTAGTCGCTGCTCATAGCGTAAACCAACTCTCCGTGTCCAAGGTAGTTGAAGAGAATGTTGATAAACAGGAAGAAAAGAATGGGAAACAGTCTATCAAAGATACACATTGACAATCGTGAATGTTACGAGCGTTTAAAGAGCATTGCACTAGATTAACACATGCTTACCTCCCTGCGTTATTCGGATTGTTGCAGTACATCTGCTGATATGGGTGTACATGATACTGTCATCATAACACCTGTAGCGGCTCGCTTCCCGCCTCACGTATGTGTTTTAGAGACTAGACGTTATAAGAATTCACTTGAGTACGAGGGAAGATTTAGCCCTCGTGGAGGATAAGTATTCTTCGAAGAAATGATCAAGGTCACAGGTTTGGAATGGTTCTTCTAACTCCCACGAGTTATAAGAAATGAGTAAAGAGTCTACTAACCAAGTAATTACCAAGAGGAACGAAGGTCGTGTTGTTGTTGGTGAGAGACTTGCTCAATGGAATCGCAAGAACAAGGCCGCCTTGCAGAAGAACGTGGGCAAAAGTACTTCGCAAGAGTGTCAAGAACATGATAAAAGTACTTTGCAGGTTCCTAACAGTGTATACCTTGGTGAAAGCCTTGTCATAGTTGCTTGCGTGGCAGTTGGATTCTACTACATTTCACGTGAGCAGCCCATGCAGCAGCAGCCTGCCGAAACACGTGCACCAGAGCAGCGTCAGCCTTCAAAGCCTCCAGCTCAGCCTGATATCGATTTTTTCAAAAATAATCATAATATAAATGAGTTCTACAAACGTGACCCCTCAACAGAAAGAGATTATCGATATAATATGAAAGTGTCGTAGACCTAAGCTTTACATTCGCTTCGCCATGGCTGGGAAAAAATTCCTAGGCATCTCGAGCCCCAGTACCAAGCTTGATACAAGCGACGTGATGAAGATGGTGGCCTACTTCACAGCAGGTAGAGGTTCAAGAGAGATGGCGGTAGCAAAGGGGTGGATACCTTCCTCCATAGTACCAAAGCCTAAGTAAGTACATCCGAGGTTCGTGTGTACCCCAGGCACACATGAAGATGTAATAAATGGCTCTCGATATTGTCAAGGAGCCGGATACAGCAATTTTCACGGGACCTACCTCGTGTGGCAAGACTCAGCGAGTGCTGGACTTGCTCGAGAATGATTGCAAGGGTCACTTTCACAATATACTGATACCCTGTCCAACGATCTGCTGGAACAAAACCTACCTCGATAATCCATCGCTGTGGGAAGATGACTACGCATTCCTGATCGACCCCCAGGATCAACTCTTCTATAGGATCGGGCAACTATCAAAGCTCCTTGCGGGAAAAGAGACTCTGTTTATCGTTGATGACATGATAGCCGACGAGACTTTTGACAAGAAGCGACAACCCCTGCTCGAGCTGGCCATCAGTGGTCGTCACAAGAAGCACAGTCTCCGGTTGTTAACGCAGCCGTATACAACTCTCCCAAAGAACCTTAGAGGTCAAAAGAAGCAACTCTTCATGTGGTATTCCCATTTCTATGCGCGCCGATATCGGGAGGTTTTTAGGGATTGAAAGAATTGGAGAGCCATATCGAGATACCCAACCATTTCACGTCATGATACCACCCTTGGCAAGGCAAAAAATCCGCATGATGCCTTCGTGACATTGGACGGTGCTCTCGAAATTACCATCAGATCAAGAAAGCACAAGCCGTAGATTTGACAAAATGGTTGGTGGGAAAAGGCGTCGAAAAATTACAAGATGAGGTCAGGGAGCAGCGCAAAATAGTTGAGGAAAGGGACGTAGCCATCGAAGAGCAGCGTCAAGCCCTAGCAGAACGCCGGGTTGCAGCACAGTGCCAAGAAAATGCGAGACTCCGTGAAAGGTATGTGCCACATGCCCAAGATCCTGGTAAAGACAACGTTATTATGATTTACCACAACCATACCACACAGGACGATGTGGAGTTTCACAACCTCCCATATTACGGCGCCTGCGTACAAAGATGTGCTATTCTCAAGAAAAGGAGATGGTTCAAGTATCAATACCCTAAGTCTGAAGCGATTGTCGTCATCGACAATGCCAATGGTATGCATGCCTTTAATAGATTCAAAGAGGAAGAGCGTGTGGGGCGATACATATGTCACTTCCAGCTTATTGACGATCTAGGTTTACCAGCACTAGAAGACTAGAGGATGCACAACTTTTTATGGTTTTGATAACCCATAAAAACACAGTTTTTTTCTGACGGAACCACGAGCTACGTGGTCAGGGTCGGCATGGTATGCCGCCCCAAAGGAAGGTCAAATTTTATAGTGTCGGTGCCACCGACACTATAAACCGAGCAAGTCCCCCGCTACGGAAGAGTCGGTGAAATGACCATCCGATTTGAGAAAATTACCATTGTTTGATATGCGCCGGAGGTACTTCAACATCCTCTGGTATTAGCATCAGCTCCTCTGACACAATGCTTCGATCAGGTGCATCAGCCAAAAAATATAGGAGACGGGTACCTGTCACGATACGGTCCAGTCTATACGTTTTCTTACTCCACCAAGCGTCTGTCGCGCGTCTTTTTTAATCACCTTGCTCTTCGCCGGGTTGCAGTAGGGACAAGTATAAGGCGTCATCGGGTAGAGGCTTTTCCTCATCATGCCCTACCTCACCTTGCGGCACTTCTTCAAGTTTGATCGCTTTAGAGGGCTTCATGCCAATCATAGCTGTTTTGTTGTTGTGCAAACTTTTGACGATAGTGTACAAGTGTTTAACCCTTGTACTAATTTGCAGGTTGGTGGTGACCAACTCTTGCGCATCTCGAGGTTTAAAGAGCCTCTCCGCGAGCAGTTTGTTATATGACTCGACGAACGCCGTGAAAGTGTGGTGGTATTTGGTAGCTGCGCGCTTTATCTCGACGCCTTTACCCTCTAGAAGCTTGCTCACCCTAGATCTGAACTCGCTACCGTTGTCGCACTGGAAAACCCTCGGATATCGTAGAGGTTCGACTTTATAAATGTCCTTGATCATGTCAGCAACTTCACTAGCCTTTTTCGTACGTAAAGGCCTCGCTAGCTTATACCTCGAAGCCACGTCTATGCCTGTGAGAATGTACCTGTAGGTGCTGCCATAATGTTTGTCATTGGGCATGTAGAGCAAGTCGAATTGGTGCATTTCATTGAGCTTTGTGATAGTGAAATGCGGATAATTGATGCGCTTGGGCCCTCGAATATGTCGGAGCCATAAAAGTTGACGAGTCAGCCAATGAGTGACTTTCTTAATGGAGAAACCACTCTGCTCGGAGAGTAATTTAATCGTCTTGCGTCCTGTCTAGAGATGTTCCGGGGTGTAGTAGATTTGACTTAACTTTTCCGCTTCTTCACCCGTAACGATATGTGCTACGCACTTTGCTGCTTTCGACATGTTTATTACATGTCGAAAGATGTTCTTTACATATACTTGTACGCTGCGAAACCCAGTAGAGCCAGGGATCCTACAATGAACGTTGTCTTGTTGTTGCTTCGAGGGCATATAGTAGTCGGAGAGCTTTGGAGCTTTTTCGATCGTCGCGATATAGTACTTTCGCATGCCTTCATCAAGCTCTTTCAAGCTTTCGCCTGCTTGACGCTTAAGCCCTCGCTGCTTGTTATACCAATCGATTTTTGCTTTTCTGTCACGTACCCACTGTGCTTGGGCTGCTTGAAGTTGTTCAAACGCTTTATCGTGTCTCTTCCGTTCCTCTTCACCGTGCCCACCGAGTTTGCTGAAAAGGAAATTTGAACCGCTAAACGCCAATGCGTTGATAGCAGCACCTGCTACGAGTACACCAATAGTTGCCATCTTTATTCTAGTACTCTGTAGAATGCCACCTGCCATCCAGAATGTTCAGCTGCGTGTCCTGTAAGAGGTATATATAACATTTGATATCACCAGTTCCGTCAGCTTTCTTCGTCATATGTAAGGTGATGCCATCACTAAGCCTTTGCAGGGGTCTCCCACTACCATGGAGACTGTGATCTGGACTTGCTCTGAAGTCGATGAACAGCGCGTATCTTTCACTGAAGAACTGCCCAATAGTCATTTTGCATTGTGCATCCCCGAAAAGTTCAAGGACTTGTTCGAGATGATCTTTCGGGAGCATGGCATGCGAGTAGAGCTGATTCGGCTCACCGTCCACCGTGATCGAGATTTTCTCGATCTTTGAATTGTAAAAGACCTCGTTGACTCCACTGTAAGATTTCACTTTGCCAGGATCTACGAACAGTAGTAAGACGCCCTTCAAGCTCTTGGCGGGGGTGTCGATCTGGAGATTATAGCAGGTATCAGCCTTTTTCATGGTCACCACCTTGCTGCGGAGTACCCATTCGTACGGTAGCGGAGTCTCGAGTATTGTGACATCACTTTGTCAAATTCGAGGGCGATGTTGGAGATCTTGTACGTAGAATCGGCTGGCTTAGCCGCCGTGCTTCCAGAGGCTGCCGTACCAGCATCTTTGATGACTTGGTCATATGGCGCGAAGTGCAGTACGAATTGTAACCTGTCGTGTAAGCCTGCTTGATAGAAGGGCAGGTCTCTGGTGAGTTCAAAAAATTTGCCGATAGGGATAGCGAAAGTATTGCCATACGCTGCCACGATCGCCTTTTCTTCATCATCTCCTACATGGTCGCTAGTCTTGACTTGCAGGGCTCTGATGGTGCCGTCATTCGGATTGATGCCTTCAAGAATTAGATTGTTCTCTCGGTCAATTTTTGGCAGCCAGAGATCGCAATACACCGCTATCTAATTGAAATCACTGATGTTCTGTATCTCATGGCCGTTAAGGCTTATGCGAAGGTTCTGCACCAAAGCCTTGCCGATGTTGCTGACGATGGTGCGTTTCGTATTGGTGCCAGTAAGTTCCAGGTCAAAGAGGAGTTTGAGAGAGCCTGGGAAAATTACATGATTCTGTCCCATGTTTGGAACATCGATATACAAGTCTTCTTTTTGGTTGATCGTACTGGGTACGTGTGAGACTTTGACACGCTGCTTCTTCCCTTTCATAGCCAGTTTAGTCTTTAATTCCTTGTGAGGATTTAGCAGCTTAGTTCCGTACATTTATTACTAGGTTGTAGAAGGTTGAATAAATGCCGATTAATCCATTATATGAAGGAGACGATGAAGATACTTCGTTTAAACCAAAGCAAGACATGACGGAGCAGTCTGCGGAGGGGTCTATCAGTATGCCCGGGGTTCCGAGGGACTGAGACCGACACCACGACGTGGCAACAACAGCTCACGGCAAGGCAGGAGCTACTAAGATCAAAGGTTGACAGCCTTTACGAAGCCCTTAGTGGGGAGCTAGGAGAGCCGAGTGCAAGATACTATAACGAGTTTGACGTCGAAGGGAACCGACTTCTTTACAATGGTGTAGAGCTCACGAAAAAGAATAGTGAACTGAGGAGCGTTAACGTGCTACGGGATAGGCTAGCCGTGGGGCGATTGCGAGCCATGGGGTTCACCGACTATACCACACCCGTCGGTAAATTCAAGGCAATGGGTCGGAGGATCGGGAACGTTCTCGTCAAAGGTAAGAAGGCTGATGATATGTTGCCGCTGCTCGAAAACGTTGCTGAAGACACGGAGATCCTGATCGAAGAGATTCCCCACGAAGTCTTTGGGCCTACTGAAAGAATAGAGTACAACCTCGAACTTCAAAAACTACGGGTAACATTAAGATGTTGAAAGAAAGATGATCTTCTATGATGATCAGATTATCAAAGCAGAAGTCAGGTGAAAGAGCTCCAGAGCAAAAAAGCCACGTCTGGACTATCGGAGGAACAGATAGAGATTGAGAAGAACAACCTCGAGAAGGCTAAGGAAGATCTAAAGGAACTCCGGGATCAGAAGGAAGCCGTACAAGAAGAGCATGTGCTTTTATCCAAGACTCAGAGTCAGCTGCTACATATCAAGGAGACTCTGATGAAGATCGCTGGGGGCGACACGTCCCTGGTGGAAAAGCTCAAGATCTTCTTCAAGGAGCAGGGGTTGACCATAGCGAGCATAGTCTCGGCTGTTGGTCTACTGGTCTCTACCATCGTCCTTGCTGTTACAGGAGGAAGTGCGGGAGCGGGTGCTGCAACTGGAAGCAGTGCTGGAGGGGGGCAAGTGTTTTGTACGGAAACAGCTTGAAAGACTCGAGAGATTTTTGAAGTATCTAGCAGGCAAAGCAGGTGCAGCGTTATCATAGATCATTAACAGCGTGGTCTCGTTCTTTTTGAGAGTAGCAGCGAGAGTTTCAGAGTTTGCGGCAAAGCATTTGTACATGGCCATGGCTGCTGCTGTGGGTAATGTTGTTGTGTATATGGGTAACAGGAGGAGTAAGGGTGGAAAGAATTGATGAGAGTCTAATTTGTTGATCAACACATTAGACCTACTTTAGCCAGATATACACCAGGATTAGCCCTACTCCTTCCATAACTAGCGCGGCCCTGGTATCATCATGCTGACTTGCATCCACTCCTGGCGTAGTGTGCGACTCTGATCGGGAGAGAGCCCCTACGCTTGATGTTTGGAACTCTGTGGTCTGGCAGCGTTAATCTGCGGGTTAACACCATGATGAGTATCTTGTTCGTGAAATTCACGAGATTTCCGATGTGAAGGCCCATATTACTAGGAATCATGTATACACCATAAGCAATACTAAAATCAACCTTGGAACGAGCGTACTTTAGCACATTCGGGAATCGGCTTGTTTCTACGCCTATGTCGCTAGGTTTGACGATCAAATTCTCAAAGCTTGTCATGTAGATGCGCTGTGCATCGATCGCGCTGACTTGGTTGCCGAGGATGTTACATCTCCCGTTTGCTTGACTCTCCAGGATCAAGTAGGCATAGAAGCGCACGCTTTGGGATAGTCTCTCTATACCTATTTGCGTGAACCCCTGTGATTTTTCCAGGAACCACCGGCCCCACGAGTTGTCGTTAATATAGCTAAGGCCCGAGCCGGGATAGTCTGAGCGATTCAGTTGCCAGCTACTGAAGAATTTTTTGTTCCTCCATTCTCTCTCACTGTCGCTTACTCCAAACTCGAGAGCCAGTTGTCGGAATTTTTCTTTGTTGTAGGGGTTGTTGAGACGTCGAAACCTATCGGAGCCCGCCAGAGAGATGTCTAGCTCTGCTAGAATTTTACGTATCTGGAAGTAAACGTGAAAGCGTTAGACAACACGAACAAGAGGTAAAGAGGCGGTCAGATGCTGCATAGAGATACCACAAGCTGAAGTTGCGCAGTAGGTAGCAAAATTGAGCTGAGTGGACCAGAGACTGAAAGGGTGGCTCTGCCAGCTATTCACCGCTGTACCAGAGTGGAATTCGTAGTCAACGAAAATGTCTGGAAATTTCACCATGAACGAGGACCCCTTCGAGTCAATAACGATGTCTTGCATTGAGAGATCATCACCCTTGAGTCTCTCGAGATAGCGCCCGTGCGTAGGGGTATACTTCACTCTTGGGTTATGCGAGTAAATGCTCATCTTTTCTTTAAAGAAAAGATGAAGCAACTTTATATCACGAATATCAAGAAACCCAGGATATTCGACCCTCATCTAGAGCAGGACACGAGGATAGCTCTTAAGTCGATTAGCATTCGACCTACGTGGTTGAACATTTTCAAAGAAAAGAACGAGCTCAACATTTATAAAGCGGCGCCTGGGTCGACCGATGACGGATTAGTCGATCACTGCTGGACCTTATGGGGTATAATATTGATACCAAGGCAATGTTTACCGAGGGCGACCATGACAGCTTCTATAAGACTGACGTATACCAGCGGCTGAGACTCACTTGTCACCAACTCGATGAGGAAAGATGCCTGCTTAACGGAAAAAAATCCAATATTCTTGCCATGCTTCCCACCAAAGAGCTAAACGCATGGGGAGACATGCTTACATGGAGTTTTGACACTCCTGTATACCTCCCCCTGAAGGGCTCGACAGACATGTTACAGTTCATGCTGACGGATGAGTATTACCCCGATAAGAACGTTTTGTTCGTGGGAATAACTATGCACTTGCTTACAGAATATGACTGAAATTACAAAGCTTTACCGGCCTTTACCTTCTGCACCTGCGGAAGATAGGCAGGAGGATACTTCACAAGTATACAGACTCAAGAAAATCGAAGAAGTGGAACAATATTTGCGCGCCGAGATTAAAGAGCGTGACAAGCTCGCCAAAAAGTTTAAGATGCATGGTACGTGGGTAGATACATGGATCACGGATTACTATCTGTGGGTGTGATAACTTCAGGCGTTGTCATTGGTAGCATGTTATCTGGGATCGGTGTACCATTAGCCGTGGCCATGGGTGGAATTACGATTGCCGTAGGGTTGGGACAAACTGATCTGCGGAACGCTGGGAAGAGGTTAGATGTCAAGAGTAAGAACACATGAGAGTATCAGAATACTAGCGGAGACCGAACTCAACTCTATCGTTGACTTGATCTCGAAAGCTGTGGAGAATGGTGTGATTACAGACTACGAGTTCAGCCTAATCATACAGGAAAAGCAAAAGTACATGGTGCTGAAGGAGCAAACCCGACATCGAACGCGCAAATTGTGGAATGGATCAATGAACGGGAGCGACAGCAGCTTGTCGCGCAAGGTCGCGAAGAGGCTTAGGACGAGCTATTGAGAAAACTACAATCTGCACAGTATGTCAGCGGTACCTAGAGGAACCACCTGCTTATTCATAGGTCTAGTGTGTTCATTACATACTAGACGATTTCGAGCACTTCTCCGGTGTCTCGATCGATGATAAGACCACAGTCACATACGACACGTCGCTGCTTTTCAGCGAGCTTTCTCGAGTATTGCCCGAGATTTTTCTGCCAAGCGAGCCTGACGCAAGGGACACAATAGGAAACATCTGTTTGTGTCGAAACAGACTTGTACTTGGCCTTTCGCATGGCTTCGAGAGAAGGACCTCTATTCATAGTTGAGTAGTTACGGATCTTTAGTGCTTTCGCTTCTTATTTCAAGGCGGGAACGTTCATGATTGTTTCGATGTTGAAGAGCAACATAAAACCCTGATAAACCACTTACAAGACAGTGAAACCCTCGTCTTCATCAGAGTCAGAGTCGCTAAGGTATGAGGTACCATAAAACTCGACATCCTTATACTTGCATTCTTCGAGGGATGTCTGGAGATAATAGTTTTCGCCTTGCTTATAGATGCAGGCGGGCTTGATGATAGCCTTGCACTTGCAGCTGTCCCCCGGTACCTTTTTATTGTGGAAATTGGTCTTGATTTTACCCTCCCACTCCATCAGCTTGACATTGAGATATCGCCCTTTTTTCAAGTAGTGAAGCAATGACCCTCGAGGGACTCCACCTTGGTCAGTATTTCTTCATATTTTTTCAGCCATTCGGTGTGGTTGGTAAGTGAGCTAGCCTCCGAGTAACGCGAGGCACCACTGGAATAGATCTTTTTGGGTGTCTTGATCAGTAAAGAAGCTAGATTGTCACTATTTTTATAGGCAATCACGAAGCGTTCATCTTTGCCCTTGTTTGCTGGAATAGGGTCGTTTAGCATGATATTTTCAACGTTTACTTCTTCAATATTTAATGGTTTCGCTTTGGCGTAAAATTCCCTTGATTTAACAGTCTCGTCACTAAATTTGAACATCCTTTTATTTGTGGATACTGGACTTCAACTAGGGTTTGGTACAGGGACACCTACCACCATTATACGTGATATACTCCTACCAGCAGTACCAGCAGAGCAGCTTAGCTTTTATGAAGAACCTCCGTCCACAGGAGCATCTGTCATAGGTGTCGAGTATCATTTCGCAGTCGTCGCAGTGTTCTTTCATTTATTTTCTATCATAAAGATAATCCTCTAGGTCTTAAATTCTTTGTTCATTCTCCTTCTCCTTCTCTAATTCTTGTATCAAAGAAAAAGCCAAGAGGTGTAGAGTAATACCAATACCGGCAATTAAAATCATATCACCTAGCTTTGAATTAGTATAAGACATTTATTTATACTCATTCAAAAAGATTTTTTATCATTTATTCAAGTTTCCATGAGGATCCCCAGGGGAACACGTCCAGTGGTATTTTTAAACTGCCCTGGTACACATTTCCTGGGTCTTGAAATAGTCCGGAACAAAATCGAGCTGGCAGGGGTATTCTTGAACCTCTCTGGCCCACATTTTCTGTATCTGACATGATCGCGAGTTACATTATGGATTTGTCGGCTCATATTTATTATATATAGACTGGGCTGAACTAGCAGTCACAACTCTATGGACTTTCCGCTACTCAATTGCGCATGCTTGAGCAACAGGAGATACCTTCCTACCGCTCTGGCACACATTTTCCGGGTCCTGAAACTTTTCGGAACACATCCAAGCATAATAGAATCATCTTCAACTGCCTTGTGCACATTTTTTGCGTCTTGAAATGGTCCGGGACAAACCTGAGTAGCCGGGGGTTCTTTTTAACCACCCTGGTACACATTTTTTGCGTCTTGAAATAGTCTGGAACACGATATAGCAGCTGGGGTATCTGCTCAACTTTAAAAGGTCTGGAGTTGCATTTTCATGATGTCGGCTCATGTTTATATTATATCCCGGCTTTAGCTGGCAGTCACACCTTTGAGTATTGGACTTTCCCCTACTCAAATGTGCATGCTCGAAATTTTGTTGATGTTAGCATTATTCCCCTTACTCGCGTGCGCATGAATAGGATTTTATCGGTATTCCCGGAATTGTCGGATTCGGGGAATTCGGGATTTATCGATTTTTGGAGGGTGGGGGTGGAGGGGGTGCTGGAGGTGGTGGAGGCGCGGGTTTGAAGGGGTAAAGGTGTCAAAGGAGCGGAAACGTACTTAAATTCACTCCTTACTACTACTGGGGTTTCATAAATTATCTTTGCTTCACATTTCTCGAAAATTATGCAAACACATGGGAAACACATGTCAAAACAAATATGGCGAATGCACAACGGCAAAAAATGATGATTGCATCAGTTTTTCCACATAAGGTGACATTTTTTACTCAAAGCGTAAATTTAAACTTAAAAAAATAAACTTGAAAACAAAGCTAAATGAAATGGATTTAGCAACACTTTTGAGTAAAATTATTAAATATAGCCACTTATTTTTGTTAAATGGAATGCACCAAAAGTTTACCTTTTTTTCTAATAGTTGGTAGTTTAATGTCAGCTATAACAACCACTGATAAGAAAAAAAGAAAAAAAGGTTGCATGCTATGTTAAAGTATAAACAAGAAGCCCTGTGGCTTGAAGATTTCCGCCTTAAGCAAACGTGTTGAAAAGCAATTATATGCGTTGCGATCGACGACAGTATTAATTTAAAAGTTTAAAATGCCAAAAAAAATAAAGGAGGTTAAAAACACAAAGAAAAAAGTTGTTTGAAGTCGTCTGTAAAGATTTTATGTTCCATAGGTTGTTTTTTTCAAACCAGAGAGAGAGAGTTTAAGCCTGATTGCATCTTGATCACTGAAATAGACAGTTTTAACGAAGGTCTCGACATTAAGAGTATTTAAAACATTCTCACGGATATAGACATGGTCAATAAGTGAACCTGATATATGAGTTGGTGAGGTTACGACTTGTTTATATCCAGTAAGAAAATCAAGGAAATAGTTTTCATCGCTAAATGCATTCACATTAAAATCTCCGAGTATAATATCAACAGTTTCATTTCCCAAAAAATATTGAATAAGGTATAATGACTCATCTCTATTGAGGGAATTTTTACGATATAGAAGCAAAACATTAATAGCGTTTTTGTGAAACGTTCTTTTTGTCATTCTAAAAAATATTGCACCAGGAATTTTTACAATATCAAACAATTGTATAGTTTCATTATGACCAACTAATAGACTAGAAAATTTGTCCACATTGTTGTTTGGAATTAAAGTAAAGTAATCTAGTTTTGTGTCGCAGTATGAACTAAATGGTATCTGAGTTTCCGTTAGGCATAATAAATCACTTTCCATGAGAACGCGGTCGGATTTAATATCGTTTTTATGCTTGTTGTAGGATCTTGTATTAAGCAAAGTGACCATAATAGAATTTCCGCTAATTACACCAGTTTCTTTTTGTGTCAATTTTGAATGTTCTCGCATGTAATTGTATTGCTCTGTTGCTCGTATGTCTGACTTAATGGTTGATTTAGCAAATGTACCCGTTAGGTATAAACTGTCTAAACTTGTGACTCGACTTAATGCAACATAGATTTGTCCAGAGTGAAAGGCTCGTTGTTTTAATAAATCAAAATAGACAACAATTTTACCAAACGTTTTTCCTTGAACCTTGTGAACAGTGCAGGCCCATGACAGCATTAGTGGGAATTGCAGCCGTCTCATAGAAGGTGAAGACGGATTATGTTTGTTAAATTTGATTTCTTTCTCTACTCTGTTAATTGGAACAACATTTTCTTGAATAGCATATAGATCTGTTCTCACAGCTTTAAATCCAGTATACATGTCTTCCATTTTCAAATATATTCTTGTTACATTTCCTGAGCTATCGATTTTCAACCGATGAACAGTACCTATCTGTCCGTTAATGAGTTAATCAGATACGTCAACATTTGACGTCAATATGACTTTTGCATGAAGTTTTAACAGAAGGTTTCGCGCAAGTCCACCTGTTTCCATTTGAGGGCGAGAATTAAGATTTTAAACTAATTGCACGGGTATATTTTCTGGAATTTTATCAATAGCTTCGATATTTATTTCGTCCGATGTTATGCTATTAAGCATTTTTTTGTTATGCTCAGAGGCGGGTTGATTTTCAGCAAATATATGAATTGCATTTGTTGGGGTAATGTGGGTCATTTGGTGAAATAAATTTAGATTTTAGTAAATCTTCGTGTCGCCTTTCTAATTTTCCTACTCTGATATTGTTTAATAATTCAATCAAATGTTGATCATCACGCTGTCTCATAACTTCCGTTAGTTCAGCAATCTTAAAATGCTTTCAGCAATGTGAAAGATTTAATAATGCATCTTTGTATTCTGCGTAAACTGGCCTTGCTTGAATTGGTGGAAGTTGGTAGAAATCGCCACATGCTATAACATATATTCCTGCAAATGGAATGTCATCTGCGCATCCAAATATTTCGGTTAGCCGTTGATGAATATGTAAAAGTAGCTTGTTTGAAACCATTGAGATTTCATCTATTACAATAACGCTTAGTTCTGAAAGCTTGTTTCGCAGCATACATTTCTTTTTATCACTTAACTTAGAAATGTTTTTAGTGAAACTTCTATCCGCTGGTATACCTAAGGCTGAATGTATTGTATTTCCCTCTATATTAATGGCAGCAACACCGGTTGGTGCTAAAATGAGAATTTTATCCTTTTCTAAGTTTCCTGCACGATAGGAAAGTGCTTTATTCAGCATGTCAGAAATTGTTGTTATTAAATGGGACTTTCCACAACCTGCACTTCCTGTTAGAAAAATGTGAATTGGCTTAATTTTATGGTGTGCGTTTTACTTAAGTTGTAACCCAATCATTTACCACTTCAAAATTTGCCTTTGTGTTTTATTTAATGTTCAAATATTTTCATGGAGTTCGTCTTTGAAAATTCCAGGCTCAGTAATAGATGAAAAAGTGTTTCCAAAAACTAGGAGTTTCACTTCGAATTTCGTCAGTGTCATGGTTGTTTATATTACTAATCTCATCGGTAACATCGTCGTTTTCCTGTTCGGCGAAAGAATCAAGATTATTTACATTTGCGTGAAAATTTATCATTGCTTCTTCAACAAGTTCACCAAATGGTTCGCATATTCTTTTATTTGTATTTATAATTTCTAATACACCGTTTTCCAATAATTTCTCTGTGTAAGTACCCGAGTTTTCACTTAACAATTCTGCTTCCTGGCGAAAAGGATAAAACATAAAGAGCAAATGATGTGCATATCCTTCTGGATTTTTGTCTCGACTGGGTACATGGTATCTTAAAACACATTTTTCTTTTCGCAAGTTCAACATTTCATTTGATGACATCAGAGGTATAGTTTTTGGATAAGGAGATTCGACTTGAATCTCAGCTATTATTTCTTTAAGTACTTCTGGTTGACTGTCATTTTCATCTTCTGGTTTCGGTTTTATTTTCATAGAATAGCTTGACAAGAACTCAGCATAACACATTTGTTCCAACATGGGGTATCTGCCTTTCTTAAATTCTAAATTTGGTCCATCCATGTATCTATCCAACATGTTTCGTTTAAAAATATCCGTACTGTCTGGTGGTAAACTTAAAATTTCTTCTTCGTTACGACAAACCCTGTATCGCTTCTCAGGAATGTTACTATTTGCAAAAACTACAGCTGGAAATGTCTTTCGTAACCATATTTCTGGCATTATGGTAGCTACTGCTTCTTGAACTGACATTTCGCGATGATTTCGATACGCATTTGCGACTGACTTCATCTGTTCAAATAATGAATCACCAGTTTCTAGTGCCTGCGATGCAGATTTTTTCATTGCCTCTGAAGATTCATTTTCAACTTTCGACAAATAAGCACACATGTAAGAAACTGCTTTATAATAATCAAGAACAGGTTGAATGTCTATGTTAGCTTCCAATGCCTTCAAACCTTCAGTAAAATAATTATTGATAAAACAAGAATCTGGAAGCCTTTGGAAGTGAATTTGAAATCCTGTATCAGGTGAGATGCTTAGTGCGTTTTCATATTCTTTTTTTGTTATGGCTAAACTTTGAAGGATTTGTTCAATTATACCAGGTTGGTTATAATTCGGTTCATCTGGATGAAGAATATTATTAAATCTTGGATTCAAATTTGAATCTATGCAAGTTTTTACTTTTTCTAGTATAGCCTTTCTTTCTTTTAACCGTGTTTCTCTTTCTTTCTTTGAGAGGTTATCAGCTAAAGGCTCAGCAACAATTGTACGGTCTGTAAAAAACTTGCCGAAAGAGTATCGACAATTCTTGTTTTTATATTTACGACAAGATTTAGAATGAGAATGTGTTTGATATGTCGAAACTACTTTGTAGAGATCTGGGTTGCTGTCTTTATTAGGAAGCTGACATTTAACTATGTTATCCACAAAGGCAATATATTCTTTTTTGTTATCGCTGCGTAAAATTGGTGCATTGACAACCCATAATAAAGAGTGGATGTGTGGGCTACCTCTAACCTGAAATTCAACTCTAATCGCGTAGTAGTTTACTTTACCTAATGGCCCGTTGACAACTATGTTTTTAAAAAATGTCTCAACTCTGTATTGGAAATGTCTTGCTAGAAGAACTGGATTACTGTTAAGGATCTCTTTTCTTTGATAATAATTTAGATTTTCGATTTCTTCTTCAGATATGTCATTCCCTTTAATTTAGTAATGATTTTAACCAGTTCATTCCATCTTAAGTCTGCACAGGACAAAGTCATAAAAAATGTTGGAAGGCCTAGCTGTTTTACCATAGCCAAAAATGCAAAGAGAAATCGTTTCCAATATGCAGGAGTTCCTTTCAACGTGTTCATAAACGTGAAAGCGTCGTCACTGGCTATAAACGATTTAACTCTTTCTTTAAAATTCGCAGACATCATTCCTGCTGTAAGACCATCTGCTTTAATTTTTTGCATAGCGATGTTTATGCGACTATTTAAATTAAGATGTTGAGTCACTGCATGAGCAAAGAATATATAGTCAGTATCAGAGGCAAACTTCTGTCTATAGTTCAGTAATCTTTGGTTGAAATACTTGGTTGGGGAAAGTGGTACTTGTCTTTTCGTGTGATATCCGAATTTACCTGTTGGAAATAGATAGGGGTGGGAAAGTTCTTCACAATGCTCATCAGAAATTATTGGTATGGGAAATTTGTTCTCTCCTGGAGCAATAACAGTATTTCCATCATCAATTTGGTCATGTGGAATAGTTGGAACAAAAGACGTTTCTTGGCAAGGCAAGCGATATTCGTTTAACGGGTTTTCATTCTCTTCTTCGCTATTGTCCAGGTAATCATCAATCTTGGTTTTTACATCACCAATATTATTATTTGTTGTCGATTTTATTGCAAAATCAACGTTCATTTTGTTTTCACTTTCCCCAGTTTCATGTTCAGATAGTAAATTAATCCAGGAAGGTGGTATGTTTGTAAGATTAATTTCAATATTTGAATAAAGAGGGTTAACCAGTTTCAGATAACAAAGAACTTCCCGAATAACATCTGGCCTTGCGGATTCTAAATAAACGTTAGATTTGAAATTCAGTTTTTTCTTTAACGCAACTTGCACTACACCATTATTATCCATTCCTCTTGGTAAGACATTGCTTATTTCATCGGCTTTTATTGGAACATTACATATTGCACCTTTTATTTTAGGACACTGACCTTTAGGCATTATTGCAATTCGTTTAAATAAAATTCTTTTAGATATAATAATTTTTTCTAATCGTCGTAATGTGCTCATTGATTCTGGGAGATCAAACATTTGGAGATTATTAGATACAGCCTGGGAAGGAATTTTTCCTTTTGCAAGTTTTGAATGGCATGTTGCACATATGTATTCTTTGCCGTCAAAACTTTGTACTCTGAAGCGAAAATGCTCTTCTGGAATGGCAGGATAATCGATGTGTCGAAAAAATTTAATTCACCGCTTATATAAAGAACGATTACATATGACACATATATAAAATGGCCCATTCCCAACACATTTTTTAAATTGGTTTATTTTTTCATCAGAATCAGGCAGATTGTTAACACGCTTCCGTTTTGTTGTTTTACCTTCCCCTACATGGCGTTTCTTTGCAGTTTTTTGTACCTGTTGGCCCTGCTCAGTTTCCCGATATTTACCTACGGAATTCCTTTGCTTCACTAGGCCCTGTTCCGTTTTTTTGTATTTGCTTTTCGACTCTCTTAGCTTGGATCGACCATTTACTGTATTTTGATATTTGTCTATCGACTCTTTTATCTTAGCGTGTCCCTTTTCTGTTTTCTGATATTTGCCTTTTGACTTTTTCACCTTAGCTTGCCCCTGTTCCGTTTTCCGATATTTGCTTATCGACTCGCTCAACTTAGCTTGGCCGTGTTCCGTTTTCTGATATTTGCCTATTGAATTTCTTTGTTTCACTCGGCCTCTCTCGGATTGACGGTACTTCCTGTTTTGTTCTAGTTTTCTTTTTCTGCGAATGTTAAGCATAATGTTACCAGTTATCTGTTCAGTTGTAAGTATTTTGAAATATTGAGTTTCAAGACACATTGCTTCGCCAGGGGTGACGTATATTTCGCGTATGTAGCTTTCAACATGTTGCAATGAATCAAATTTTAAAACGACTGACGCACCCTGTTCAGTTATTTGTCCTAAACTAGTTCGGCTATGAGGATCAAATAAATAAATTTGTGGGTGGTCCCAAACTATAGCAAAACTAACGCCGCTAATAATGCCCAGCATTCCTTGCCCTTTATCGGATTCAGATGAATTATGAAAAGTGCGTAATGAAGTGCTATCGTCTGAAATAATATGAGAAACATTTTCTAAACTATGTATTTGTATGACCTCATTTTCAAGAAGCAAACTATTTGGGAGCTCACTTGCGCTTAAGTACTGGTTTGTGTATCCTAGGTTTGTGTACCACTTTGTTCCTTCGTAAAGGATATGATCAAGATCACCTGGATTCCAAAAAGAAACTTTTTTAATGAGCCGACCAAACGATCGCAAACAGGGAATTACACATACATTGTGTACCAGTAAAATTTCCGAGCCTAACATCCCCTTGATGAAAAGATCCCTATACCGACTTTAGAATAGTGCAAGGCCCGGGATTATTTTCAACATCACCAGAAAGTAAAAGTACCATACGGTGACAGCTTTTATATGCGGGGTTCATATTAGCGGTGGTAACGTGTGATCGAGAAAAAACAAATCTTAAAAGCTAGAGAAACCTCTGTCATTTTGTAATTTCACCAATAAATTCACTACTAAATTCACCGATAAGTTCACTATTAAGTCCACCAATAATTTCACTATTAATTCACTATTAATTCACTATTAAGTTAACCGATAAGTAAATTCAAGTTCAAGGTTCAGTAAGTTCAATTTATTCTGAATATCTGAATGTTTTGAATAACTAGCTTTTATACTCTGTCGAGTTTCTTCTCTTTTATACTCTGCCGAGTCACGGTTGTCGAACCTAAAAAAAGAAAAGAAATTCATTGTAATTTTTCGTTTCAATAGCAAAAATTAACAAACTTATGTCTGCTAAGATACCAATATCTCACAAAATCAAGTTAAAAAGTATGTGACGCTATATAATTTTAATTGAAACATGCACTTAAAACAGCTTACCTCCCACTCCTAAATAAATTATAACCTGAAAATCGTTTATAAAATACTAGCTGTTAACCTGTTGTAATCCACAAGTTTGCTAGATTAGCTGGTTGTATACACGTTTTTTTCCTATTTTTGACCTGCTTCAATTTTACTAGCAAAATGCTTCTAGGCCGAAACTGTCTTACTTTTTATTCTTCTCTTTTCTTTGTTTTAAAACACTATTTTCATTGAGAAAAAAACTGTTATTTTTAGTATAAATTTTTCAGGATGTAACTTCAGTAAAAAAATTGTGTTGCTTCTTCACCTGTAATTGAAAATACGCAGGGTTTTTTTCAATGAGAAATTTTTAAAAATCTTAAAAATGTTAAGAAATGCCCAGCCTCAGTATGACAGGATTTAATTCCTGGAGACCTTCATATTTACATTTTTATATAGTTATTTAATCACATAATTTCAAAACAGCATATATCATGCTATATCGTTTATGTGAGGAAAAATCCATGGGGTCACCCGTCCTTTATATATTACATTTCATTTCGCTTGTGGTTTTACACAAGTCCCTTTTAGTCGACAAACAGACAAAATATGTCTAGTATCAATAAAGACTAATTGTTAACCCTGAAAAAATTCATGGGGTCGTCCGTCCTTTATATAACACATTTCATTTTGTGCGTGATTTTACACAAGATGCTTTTGGCAGACAAACAGACAAAATATGGCTATTATTATTATAGAGTATAGACTCCTATACATACAAAAGGGTGTCCAGCGAACAGACAAAATATGGCTATTAATAATATATACTAATCGTTTACCAATGGAAAAATTCACAGGGTTGCCCATAATGTATCGCATTACATTTTGTGTGGTTTTACACAAGACGCTTTTGGCAGACAAGCAGACAAAATACGAACTGACAAACAAACAAAATATGGCTAACTAATAGTTTACCCATGGCGAAATCCATAGGGTCACCCTACCTTTATATATCGCATTTCATTGTGTAAAAACCATACATTTACGTTAGGTATATACGTTAAGGCGCTTTTTTTGTCCCTGTTAGCAGTATATTGCAGTTAGGATTCAGACGACCTCCCTCCCCCTCTTTAGCGGATTTCCGTCCGTGAAATACACGACGATATCCCACAAACAGGGCCCAAAAATTTTTTCAGCATCCCCTTAACCAACGAGGGTGTTAACCCTTTACCTGCCTGGGGGTCCGAAAACGGACCCCCAAAAACAAATCAATAAATCAAGAGAACCGTTCAACGGATTAACTTCAAATTTTTAGTGAACAGTCTTAAAGTAGCACGGAACTAATATCTTGCCACTCTGATTGGTTTAGAGTAACATAAACAATGAATTTGTACCTTCAAACTTTGCCATGACAAAACACAACAAATACAAAATGGCCGACAAAGCAAGTGGTAGTAGTACAGGAAAAGGCAATGATAAGGCCAATAAACATAAGCAATTAAGCTTGCAAGAGGTTCTGGATGCAGTACTCGACTCTTCAGATGAAACTAATGATGATGACTGCCTTGGAGAGAGTTCTCTTGATGAGAGTAGTGATGATGAGGATGATGTTCCCATTCAATTTATCCCACATGATCCCTCAGAGATAGCTGGCTTCTGTTGGATGTAAGTGATCAATTCTTTATCTTTATTTACACCAAACAGAAGAAATGAGATACTTAAATTCAATATTTTTGTTTTTAGCCTGAGCTTTGTCGCATGAACGAAAAAGATAACGACGATGTTGATGATGATGATACTGACGGAAATGATCAGGTGCAAGATAATGTGAGCGATTTGGTGGACAATGAGAATGGAAATTATGTAATGAGTGATAATGAATCAACTGTATGTTCTGGAGAGAGTGACTCTGAGGAAAGTGTTGCTGATCAAAATAGAAATGTTGCATCAAGGGCTCGTGTGGACGTGGTGGACGAAGTGGACCAGGTCGTCACGGACGTGGAAGACAGCGAGGTAGAGGGCGTGGACGACAGCGAGGTAGAGGACATGGCCGTGGACGTGTGGGTGGACAGGGAAACAGAAGAGGCGGCGCAAGAAAAAAAGCTAATGGAAAAGAAAAGCCTGATGGTAATCCAGATTGGAAAAATATTGAGGAAGGTCATCAGTATGTGAATCCTAATGCGGACATTGAATTTCTTGAATTTACGGGGCCAAGTCGAGAGGCAACACTACCGGAAACTCCACTGCAATTTTTTCAATTATTTTTCACAGATAACATTTTTGAACAGCTTTCCAATCAGACAAATTTATATTATGATTATTTGAAAGCAAATTCAAACAAACCTTTGCCACCCTTTGAACAAACAACAGTCACAGAGATTATGGCGTTTTTTGGTATGGTCGTCGCAATGGGACTAGCGAGACTTCCATGTTATGATGATTACTGGGCAAGGGGAATTATGCGCATGCCATGGTTTGCATCAATAATGTTTCGAAAAAGGTTCAGAGATATCTTGAGGTATTTCCATCTTGTAGATAATAGAAAAAATGTTGAGAAAGGACACCCTAATTACTCAAAACTGTTCAAACTTGGTGGGTTGGAGGAAAAATTAAGTAAAACGTTTTCAGACATGTATCATCCTGGGCAAAATCTTAGCATAGACGAACAAATGATTGGTATGAAAAGCCGAGTGGGCTTTATTCAATACATGCCCAAAAAACCAAAGAAATTTGGTGTCAAGGTTTGGGCATGTTGCGAAGCGGAATCCTCGTTCTGTCTGAAGTTTCAGATTTACACCGGAGCGTCAGACACTGGAGCTGAGCATGGTTTGTCACACCGAGTTGTATTTGATCTTATGGAAAACTACCTCGATCGGAATTATCATTTGTTCATTGATAATTTTTACACAAGCTTAAACCTGATCAAAAGCCTCAAGGATAGGCAAACATATGCCTGCGGAACTATCAGAACGAACCGAGGTGAATTCCCGAAACGATTCAAGGAAGGAAAACTTGATATCGGCAAATCAATGTATATTTAGATTGATACTATTGTTGCAGTTCACTGGAAAGATAAGAGGGATGTTTTTGTTATGTCCTCTATTCATGGGAATCAAGAAGTCACCATTCAACGACATAAAGGAAATGTTGAAAAGCCTTCCATGATTCAGTCGTACAATCAAAGCTTCGGAGGCGTTGATAAATATGATCAACATATATCATACTACGGCCTGAACCGAAAATCCTGGAAGTGGTGGAAAAAAGTCTTTTTTAGACTCTTGGATATGTCTATCATTAACAGCATGTTGCTTTTTTTCAAGAAGTATCCTGAATTTGAGAAGAAAAAGAATCCACACAAAAAATTCAGATAAATGCTTATTCATCAACTTGTACAGCCTTACCTTGATGAGAAGGCCGAGAACTTCGTTCAAAGAGCAGGCCGCCCAAGTTTAGAGCCAGCTTAAAGAGAAAAATTTGATGTTCTGGATGCTACCAGATTGACAGGGAAGCACTACCCTTCCAAAAGAAATCCAAGAAGAAAGTGTTGTATGTGTGCGTATAAAATCGATCCGGAGACTGGAAAGCGCAGTAACAAACGCACGGTGAATTATTGCGAGAAGTGTGGAAAATATGTGTGTGAGAACTGTTTCAAAGACTTTCACAGCAAAAGTAGTATTTGAAACCTTATCAATTGCCCCATAGTAGTTTTTGATTTCATTTTTATTGTTGATAATTGATGCTTCACACCAGGTTATACATATATTATAAAAATTTTCTTAGAAATTTCATATTTTTCGATGTTTACATTTTTTCAATTATTTCAATAAGTACATGAGGAATTTCAAAAAAAAAATTTTTGTTCAATTACTAAGATGTTCTGCTACAAGTATTATGAGATTTAGGTCTTTAGACAAGTGCAATAAGTTTTGAAAGCACTTCAAACTTGAAATTTTTGAAAAATTTTGTCCTTTTGAGAATTTTTGGTTGCTATGCAACCACATCTCAGTTGCTTTGGTGACATATTTTGAATTTTAGTTTTATATGTTTGCAATCTGTGGTCTATAAGCTTTCAGAAAATATATAGTTTATGGGGGTCTACTCCTACGTAGGAAATGTTATTGCAAATTTTAACGGTGTATGTGTGATTGACCTAAAAAAACCCAAAAAAAATCCAGCGGGTAAAGGGTTAACAAGCTGCATATGCTGTAAAAAGTGCAGGTTTTATCAAGCAAGTTTGGTGTTTTGAAAAAAAACTCAAGTATTTGCCTGACAAAAACCTGTATAGACCCGAATAATGCTCCAAAAAGCAAAGAAAAAGGGACACTAATAATGATTCACAAAATTAAATAATAAACTTATATAATATAATGGTAGTGAAGTTCTTAAAAGAACTGTTTTCGATAGTTTTCAATAAAATTTTCTTGATAAAAAACTTATATATTAAATTTATTAACTTCTTTATCTTCAAGTGCCTTCTTTCAACTATCGACTGCATGAACACGGTTGCCGACTTGCCGGAAACGCTGCCTGTCGGTCGAGTTCTGGCAATTTAATAAAAACTTGAAATTTCGCCTGGAGAAACCCGAGATTAACCCGAAACAACATTTTTTAAACATTTATTACCATGTGTAATTTATTCTTTTAATGTTGAGGAATGGTAGTGGAAGACTGTTTTCCATATCATTTATTTTATAAATAGCTGTAATAAAATCCAACAAATAATAAACTGTAAGACGACGACAAAATAGCACCTCCCTTCTTCTCGTAAGAATTTAAATGAGAACCAAGGAGCTTGCCCGCGTAGCATTTCAGGTGGTTTCAGACAGACCCAGGCTTTTTAGGCCAGTTACAGACGAAAACCCCGAAAAAAACGCCTGCGGCGCCCTGACATACACAGCGTTTTCGGCGAGTCGGCACCCTTGTCTGCATGTTACAAGAAATTGCACTTCAGGAATGCTCCGGGCGAGTTCGTGAAAGTGCAGGCGGTTTTGGGCCAATTCAATTCGAAAATTTCTCAAATTCGCCTCCACATATGCGGGCGTTTGCGGCTTATCGGCAACCTTTTCTAAACTCAGCAAAATTTTTCTTAGGATCTAGAGTGAGGCTCAAAATCTTAAATTTTTCCCTTAGCACTAACTATGGCAGCACCTCACAGAAACCCTAAACTAAGTTCACCCAATCTCCAATTTTACAGGATTCCAGTGTTGGAAGGTATGTAATTAGCAAAAGTGGTGGTACATGTATAGCTAGCTAGCTATACTTTATTTTTTCCCAGTCAGCATACATCATGATGGCATGGCATAACTTTGTAAATATTTAAAGATTTATATATCTAGCCTAGATACTTAAAATACTATTCCCTGTTAAGTTAGAAAAATACTGTAGCTACAGGGAAGTTTTAAATTAAAATATTAATTACCTATAATTCAGTTCAACACCACCAAAATTTAAATACCTAGCTCAACTTTTCTGTATGTTCGGTTGGTTTTGGAACGTTTAACAGACAATTCAATATTAATACGTATTTTTTCGTCGTTTTTTTTAATGCAGATATAGCAGTTCTACTCTTTCACCAGCAAGAAAATTGGCTTTCTGGCTACCTAAAAAATTGCGACTTTGGGACGGGTCGAAAATGTTAATACTGTATTGTCATTGGTTGAAAACTATTAGCCTGTAAACTATGCAATGAACTGAAAAAGTACACAGTATCTATACTGGGACTAACTACCCGCCGCTTCCAGGCTCTGTGCTGTCTCTATATATCTATATATATCTCTATCTTCCATCCGGCGATTTTAAAGATTCCGCCCCGCGTGGCGATGGCGGAAATCAAAAATACAAATAAAAATTTAAAGATTTTCGTTTTTATTACTTTTAGTTTTTGACTGTTTGATTTTAGTTTCTAAATCAAAATTAAGATATATAAGCACATGAAATTTCCATAACAAGTAAAACTATAAAAGAAAACAGTTGAGATTTTAGGACCATGAATTTCTTGTAAAACGAGGGCAATATATAGAGAATATAACCATCTTTTAAAAGAATCTCTATAATAATACAGAGAGTGTGTCTGTCTGTAAACAGGCAAACTGGATATGTTCATTCTTCTTTGATATAGCCGAAACAGTTATGTCTCAAATGTTAACCGATAAATTCAACGTCGCGACGTCAATAACACTAACTTAACATTATATTTTTATTTAAAAATTTGGAAACTTGGAAACTTGGAAACAAGATGGTTACATCAGTCATTTTTTACCGCGCGGGTAACTAGGGGCAACCTGAGACTAAATTAGGTATAAGATTCCCAAACCTCGGTCCCTGAATCCCTTACAGAATGGATGGGTTGATGACATCATCAGAATACTTTTATTCTGATGATGTCAACCCCTTTATCTCTGTGTTAGTTCCTCAAAAGCATATATGATATATATATCATTTACCCGCATTTCAAGCTCTACATACAGTACAGTCCGAGTGTAAGCTTCCGCATACGCGTTATACAAACCTTTTCCTGCAAGTTGGAAGCCCTGTTATCTTTTGTTTATTGTAATTATTTTAATGATCTTTGGAAGAGCTATGTTCCGAGTAATTTAACAAAAGCTACGCGATAAAACAATGTAGTTATTGTCTCATAAGTGCGAATACTTAACATGCTCAAAAACTTTTTTTTGTAAAAGTTATGCACCAAGAAGTTTTTTTCGCTGTTTTAAAAGTTATACAGTATTGTTGGTTCAAAAGTTATACAGCAAGTTAAGATTGTTTTGTTTGGAAATTTATACAGCAAGTTTTCTTCCTCTTACTTAAAAAACAGAAAAATTTTAGCGTTGTTTTAATTTTTTTGTGCAGTCTTATAAGAAAATTATGTCCCACATGTGCAAATTTTTTAAGGAATATAGTATAGTTGGCAAAAATAATGTAATTCATAATGGAGGAGGGTGTTACAATGCGATAGTCAGCAGTGTTATAGTCCTCGTGAGTTATTTACAAGTGAAAGAATTGTTGTTGATTAAAAAAATTAATTTATTGAAAATGCATGTTGGTAACGAGTTTTGTAGTTTTGACGAATTGCTAAAGGCTATTAACAAGCATGAAAAGTCAACTTTTACACAACTGTATGTAAGGAGTTCAAGATCAGTAGAAAGTGCAGCAAAAAGAGCTAGCAGGAACGTTTTTAAGGAAGAGTTAAAGTATGCAGAAATAGACTACGCTTGCATTCATGGGGGAAAGAATTTAAAATTCAATGGCCTTCGCGTTTAATTTTTTCTCGCGCAGAGTATTGTTTATAAACAATGTTTCTTGCTATGCTTTTGTTTTTAACACGAAGCAATTATTTTCGCGCAATTTTTCGGCATTAATTTACCGATTCTCTGTATTGGCTCGTATTGCGGGCGATAACTAGTTCTCAGTGCATGTTCCATAAATTAAAATTCCCTGGGAAGTAAGTACTAGGCTTATCGAATCTACCAATCAGATGTTTTCCACTCGAAAGGGGAGCGCAAAAGTGAAAGCAAAACACTCCGCATGGTAACATTTGCTGAGCGCGTGTTTTTTAAAAAATATGAATAAGAATATTAGCTCTGATCATTTCCGTTTGTGGTCTGTAAACTCCTTAAAAAAATATTTACAACTATTTTGTTTTTTCAAAAGCTACTTGACTGCTACCGCCCTTTGAAACCAAAAGTTTACCTACCAAAGCTATTTGATCAAGTGTTTTGACATGTATTCCCTACGCCTAATTATGAGTTATGTGAGTGGAAGATTTCAAAGAGTAAAGATAAAAAATTCGTAAAGCTCATGGCTTGAAATATTGTTTGGCGTTCCGCAAGGATCTATTCTAGGCCCGTTACTTTTTAACATATTTATCTGCGATCTTTTCTCAGTTGAATTTGATTTTAATGACATTGAATTTGCGAGCTATGCAGACGACACAACACCATATGTTATCGGTAATGACTCAAAGGAAGTCGTTACTAAACTTCAAAACATGTCTGAAAAAGTATTTACATGGTTTGACAATAATGCAATGAAAGCAAATGATGACAAGTGTCATTTGCTTTTAAGCGATAATGAAATATTAAGTACACAGATAGGCAACTCAGTAATAAAAGGCAGCACTCATAGACGCCTACTTGGAGTCATTATCGATAACAAACTTAAATTTGATATGCATGTGTCTAAACTCTGTGCAAAAGCGAGTCAGAAACTAAATGCGCTTACAAGGATGACATCTTTTATGAACTTTAATAAGAAGAAACTATTAATGAATTCCTTCGTAATTTCGCAATTCAATTACTGCCCTCTAGTTTGGATGTTTCACAACAGAGCTCTAAACAATCGTATTAATCGAATACATGAGAAAGCACTGCGGATATTCTATAGCGACAGTTCTTCTTCCTTCGCAGACCTCCTTCATAAGGACAGCTCTGTTACGGTACACCAACGAAACCTACAATCTCTTGCAACTGAGATGTACAAAATAAAAAACGACATGGCTCCAGAAATAATGCAAAATATTTTTACTGTTTATAATCCAAAATACTATCTAAGAAATAATCGAGAATTTACTGGCCGTAATGCTAAATCAGTTTACTATGGTACAGAAACTTTATCGGTTACAAAATTCTTTACTATGGTACAGAAACATCAGTTACAAAATCTGGCAACAAATTCCGGTAAGAATCAAAGAAATGTCATCCTTGCAATCCTTTAAATCCCAAATTAAAAAGTGGGTACCAAACTGCTCCTGCAGACTATGTAAAAAATACATCCCACAAATTGGTTTTATATGACTCGCGGATGTACTCTCGCTAATTTCATATTTGCTTATACACTCACTTAATTTATACAACCACAAATGTTAAAAAATTGTATATATCTAAAAATATTTTATGCCTTATATTTATACTGTATATTTTAAAATCTTTCTTTTCAAGTTGACATTAACTAGCTTTTATTAGCTATATATGTATTTATACTTAGTCAACTATAAACCTATATAATAATACGCCAGTTCCGTGTGTCTGTCTGTCACTTTTGCAAAGTGGATTACATTCTTCAAAATTTTCTTTAACAAATTCTATAAAACATCGCCTATAAAATTGTTCTGTAATTTACCAAACTTTACCGATAAAATAGTATTGACGTCAAAGGAAAGTTAATTAAGATAAGTGAAGCCATTACAATGCACTTGAAACTTTGAGGCCAAATAACTTGGAAACGAGGTGGTGGCGTCAATGTTTTTTCACCGCGTGGGTAACTAGGGACAACCTGGGACCAATTTGGGTAAGTTTTCCAAACCTGGCTCCCCGAATCCGTCTCGGAATGGACGGGTTAATTACGTCATCAAAAATCTTCAAACTCTAATATCTCTGCAACCGTTTACCAAAAGTACATGATCCTATACATTTTCTTAATCAGTGCTTCAAGATCTATACGATGAAGGCAACAGGTATACAAATTTCTTAAAAAAATTTTTGGGTTTTGACGGTTCATTGCTGACGTCAGCAAAATCTTTAAAACCTTATATCTCCTTAGGCGTTTGTCGAAAACATATGATCCTATACATTATTTTGATCAGCGTTTTAACCTCTACACAGTACAGGCAACGAATAAACTAAACTTCGCCAATTTTTTTTGTACCTGCACTGCTGACGTCAGCAAAAAATCTAAAAAAACCTATTTTTCATTGTCCCTCTTCCTAAGTGGATTACTCCACGGGCCTTATCGACTTGTCTATATAATAATACGCCAGTTCCGTGTGTCTGTCTGTCACTTTTGCAAAGTGGATTATATTCTTTACAATTTTCTTTGTCAAATTCTATAAAACATCGCCTATAAAATTGTTCTGTAATTTATGAAACTTTACCGTTAAAATAGTATTGACGTCAAAGAAAAGTATATTAAATTAATGAAGCCATTACAGTGCGCTTAAAACTTTGAGGCCAAATAACTTGGAAACAAGGTGGTGACGTCAATGATTTTTCACCGCGTAGGTAGCTAGGGGCCACCTGGGACCAATTTGGGTAAGTTTCCCAAACTTGAGTCCCCGAATCCGTTTCGGAATGGACGGGTTGATGACGTCACCAAAAAACCTTGAAACCCTAATATCTCTGCAACCGTTTGTCAAAAGTACATGATACTATACATTTTCTTGATCGGCGTTTTAAGATCTATACGAGGAAGGCAGCAGGTATAAAAATTTCTTAAAAAGATTTTGGAGGGTTTGACGGCACTTTGATGACGTCAGCAAAATTTTTATACCCTTATATCTCCTTAGGCGTTCCTCGAAAACATATTATTCTGCTGCCTTTACAAGAAATGATCACGTTGGGACATGACACATAATAAACTATACAAAAATTAACAATACATTGGGAAGAGTGATTACAAATGAACACAGTGATGGAGAATAGACAAAAAGAACAAGTGAGACATTGAACGAGAATGAAGACATTGGGGACAATGAACAAACATGGTGTAATATTTAACAAACATAAAAAACACAAGTTCTTCAAAATTTTACTTTTCAAATAATAACGCCACAAAGAGTACAATTTTTTGCGAAACGCAATAGATTTGAAACAAAATTTTACTTTTGCGGATAATAATACGAAGACTGCGTCTGTCTGTGACAGGCAAAGTAGATGTTTCAAATGCTAATTGACAAATTAAACGTCGCGACATTAATAACACTAATTTAACGTCAATATCTTAATTTAAACTAATGAAGCCATTGCAATGCAGTTATAACTTTGAGGTCAAATAACTTGGAAACAGGATGGTGACGTCAGTTATTCTTACCGCGCGGGTAAGTAAGGCCCACCTGGAACCATATTAGGTAAGTTTTATTAAACCTTGATTCACGAATCCGTTTTAGAATAGACGGGTTGATGACGTGATCAAGAAACCTTCAAAGCACAAATATAAGCACAAAAGACGACGACAGTTTTAAGAGTGAAAAAAAATGGCGGTGGCAAGACGTATTATTACTCGCTCCGTGAGTAGCTTGGATCATGAATGCTCTAATACCGAAAATTTGAATTCGACTATTGACAGAGATGGCATTGTACTACCTGAAGATGAAACCATCGAAGTTGATGTAAATGGTGAGAATTTTGATTTAAGAAGTATGTTCGAAAAGTTTCAGTTGAGTATCACTAAAGACATACAAAAACTTAGAGAATCTCGACACTGCGAAAAATTGAAGTATTTGGAAACATGTATTCATGACCTCAAAGAGGAAAATATTGTTTTAAAATCTCAGTTACGGGAAATGACGAACTGTATGGAAATTTACATGAAATGTTTCGAACATTTTAAACTGGAAAATTATTGTTCCGTGACGGGGTTAATTTCCTCTACAGATACAAACTCACGCAAGTTCACAGACTATTCAAAAATTGCGTCAGTCCCAGATGATCAATTTATCATATATTCAAAAGATCGATCATCGTCTTCTTTATCAAACTTATCACCAATTTGTATTGCTACAAACACGTCTGATGATCCTCTTAATGACTCTATCGAAAATCCTCTTGATACAGAAATAAACAACATTTCTATACACCAATCATCGTTTTCTTCAGCTAAGAACAGCGAGAGAAAACAATCATTATCTAAACAGCTATTTGAAAATAGAAATGCACAGAAAAGAAAATTTATTATATGGAAAAAAAAACAAAAGTCGTTAAAAGATAGATTAGAAAAACTTGCTGGCTATAACAACCTTCGACCATTACGAATCATGAAGCTTGCAGAACTACAGGCGATGAAACTATTCCTGCCGAATCAAACAGCGTAACTTGTATTGTGGGAGATAGCATGTTAAAGCATGTCTCACACTGGAAAATTAACAACAAATTGACATCAAAGCAAAAAATAATTGTCAAGTCATTTTCTGGTGCAAAAACGGCGCACATGGTAAATTATTTGAAACCAACGCTGGACGAAGTTAATCCTGATCATTTAATTATTCATATTGGAACGAACGATTTACCGTCTAACGAAACTCCTAAAAATATTGCTTCAAAAATTGTAAATATGACAACTGAAGTTATTACGGGAAAAAACATGATTGTTTCAGTTTCTGTAATAATAACGAGGGATGATAAATTGAAAATGAAGGCGGGTTATGTAAACAGTTTTTTACGTGAATTATGTATTAAACGAAACATTGGCTTTATACAGCATAACAACATCACCTGTAATCATCTCAATGCCAGTAAGCTTCATTTAAACAAACAAGGGACAAAAAATCTAATTAAAAACCTCACCGTACATTTAGAAAAATACTGACAAGTCGAGCATGGATCCAACGTTTCGTCAGAACAACAAATTATAGTGGCTGACAATTGCGCGCTATTAAACATAAAAAAATTGCACCCCACAAAATTATTGATCGGACATCTAAATATAAATTCACTCAGAAGCAAAGTACTATCCTTACAGGAGGTTGTCAAGGATCATTTGGACATTCTGCTGATATCTGAATCGAAACTTGATCAATCGTTTACCGATGCTTCAATTGCCTTAAATGGTTTCAAACGTCCCTATCGAAGAGACCGAAACAAAAATGGCGGGGGATTGGTTTTGTATGTTAATTGCGAAAAAATTAGTAATGCTATAAAACTCCCTTCTTTACCTGAAGATATCGAAATAGTTGGGATCGAAGTTATCCTTCGTGCACAAAAATGGCTCGTACTGGGCATTTACAAACCACCCAATCAACGCTGCGATAATTTTCTTGAAAACCTTGGTAAAGTCCTAGATTCGTTTCATTACGAAAATTGTATAATAATGGGCGACTTCAACAGCCACGAATCCGAATTATCAATCTTAAAAACTCACTATAATCTTTCAAACTTAATTGATTCACCAACTTGTTACAAGAACCCTGCGAACCCATCCTGTATTGATCATATATGGGTTTCTGACAAGAAAAGGTTCACAAATAGCTGTGCAATAGAGACAGGACTGTCCGATTGGCACAAACTCACTGTGACTGTTATAAAAGCGGAGATGCCAAAAAAGAAACCCCGCATTATAAAGTACAGGTCTATAAAAACTTCAATAAATCCGAATTCCAAAAAGACCTTACTAAGTCAATGGAGTTACAGGAAGTGAATTTCGCTAACCTCGATACAGCTTTTAAGAACGTAATTGAAAAACATATGCCAGTGAAGCAAAAGATGGTTAGAAACAATCATGCACCATTTATTACGAAGAGAGTACGCAAAGAAATTATGATGAGAAGTAGAAAAAGAAACGTATATAATTCGAATCCAACTGCTGAAAATTGGAACTCTTTTCGAATTCAAAGGAATAAGTGTGCAAAGATTGTCAGAGATGCAAGAAAGAATTATTACAGAAAACTTGACGTGTCGAAAGTTCGAGACAACAAAGCATTTTGGAAAATCGTGAAACCAAATTTCTCCGAGAAAGCAATCAAGGAAAATATAACTTCGTTAGTCGAAGATGATGCTGTTTTACGAAATAAAGTTGAAATTGCAAACGTCATGAATGATTATTTCGTAAATATCACAAGATCACTGAATGTAAACAACATCCCTGAAAACAATCCAGGAACAGCTGATGATTGCTCTCGTACCGAGGTTGATGCAATTATTTCAAGTTTCAAAGAACATCCGAGCATAAAAAATATCAAATCAAAATTCTCCAAAAGTGCTGACATGGACGAAATGAAATTCTGTCATGTTTCTGTTGAAAAATTAAAACTTTATATTGGTTCTTTAAAAAGTGGCAAGGCTTGTCCAGAGGGAGACATACCTGTAGATCTTCTCAAAGCTCACGCCAATGTTTTTGTTAAGCAGTTGAGTCACTGTTTTAATGACTCAGTAGATACGTGCATCTTTCCTGAGTCTTTGAAATTTGTGGATGTGTCTCCACTCTACAAAGCAAAGTCTAGGGTCTGCAAAGAAAATTATCGACCAGTTAGTAAACTGCCAAACATGGCTAAGGTGTTTGAAAAAATCTTATTTGAACAGATAAGTGAGTTCATGGAGGGGAAAATGTCCCCTATCTTGTCTGGATTCAGGAAAGGATACAGTAGCCAACATGCTCTTTTAAATCTAATGTGCTTTCTTCAAAAAAAGTTAGACTCTAAAAAGTGTGTTGCTGCCTTGCTCATGGATCTAAGCAAGGCTTTTGACTGTATTAACCACAAGCTACTTATTGCTAAGCTTCATGCTTATGGATTTTCTTCTAGTGCATTATCTTTTATTTGGAGCTATTTAAAGCAGCGCGTTCAGAGAGTAGGTATTGATGGGGTTTTTGGTTGTTGGAACGAAAATTTTTCTGGTATACCACAGGGGTCAATTTTGGGGCCGTTACTGTTTAACATATTTTTAAATGATTTTCTTTTTCAATATGACGTGAATATGCCGCCCTGCTCTGATATTCTAGTGTGCTGACGCTAATACGTTTTGTGCATCAGCTGAAACCTTTCACGAAGTAAAATATATGTTAGAACAACTTTTTAGGTCAGCAGCTTTATGGTTTTCCGATAATGGCTTGCAATTAAACGCAAGCAAATGCGATTTTATAATATTCGGAAAGCCAGAAAGTCCACAAATCCGGCATTTAAATTTAAATGGAGCAATTTTATCTGCATCCAAATGTGTAAAGCTTCTTGGTATTAAATTTGACAGTCAACTTACTTTTGCAGATCATATAAACACACTGTGCAAAAGAGCTAGCTGTAAATCTAATGCCCTGAAGAAAATTTCCTGGATTGTTGATAATAAACAGAAAAGTTTATTATATGCAACATTCATAGCATCTGAGTTCAATTATTGTCCTTTAGTCTGGGGATTTAATAGCAGGAAATCTATTTCAAAGGTGGATAGAGTTTTAAAAAGGGCAAGGTCTCAGTCTAAAGTGGAATCCATTTCTTCTACAAAAAGAATTCATATGCAACATTGTAGACAATTACTAAAAGAGGTCTACAAGACGAAATGCAAATTGAATCCTTCCTACATGGAAGGTGTGTTTCAGTTTAGAAATGATACTGGATATAATTTAAGGTCATCAAGTGCTTTAGTTAGACCTAGAATAAAATCTTCAAAATATGGGCTGCAAACATTTGGATATATAGCCTCCCAATTATGGAATTCTCTTCCTGATGAAATCAAATCTGCAGAGTCTTTGGTTAAATTCTGTAGAGTTATGGGCGAATTTTCTTCTTTCCAATGCAAATGTCGGATCTGTGCAGAATACATAATTAATTTAGGAATTATTTAATTTTTCGTTTAAACAGTCGATTTTAATTAGTCTTAATAGACTAACCATCTTCTCCAGTAGAGTCTTTCATGTTTTTCAGCCAAAAAATTTCCGGATTGATTCTACTAGAGAAATGGTATTTTATTATTATATATTATTAGTTTTTTTATTAGTATATTTTATATACTAATAAATATATATAAAATAGTTTTGAACAAGCTACGAAATAGTTGATTTACTTACTTACTTCGTCAGCTTTTATTCAAAAGGACTGGCCTGTGTGTCCAAAAAAGGTGGGGAGCTGGCAAGGTATAGTAAAGCAAAATATTATTCTTTCTGTGATCTATTTATTAATATCAAAATACTTAAGTCATCTATTTTATAATCAGAAAGATAAGACGGTTGAATGAGGATGATCCAACATTACATTAACAATTAAGTCCATGCTCTGAGAAAAGACTCATACTCATACTCTTACTGTCAAGCTACCATTATGGACTGTTCTATCTACCATTATGAATTATTTAATTCCGTACAAATAACCAAACAAATGTAACTCTAAAAACCATCAGCAGAAACCCAAGGGGGTGCCGAATATTTCACTACAGTACGCGTACATCTGGACTGTTGAACCGATTTTCAAAGACAACTAGAAATTAAAAAAAAGGTTGCGAAGCATTTCGCAAGTTGCAAGCAAAATTAAACTATCCAATACTTTGTCCCTAGCGCTTCTTGTTTCTTTGGCGCTAACATCTTCCGAAATACATCAAAATTGAATATCATATAGAAGAACCCTGGGGACGAGGTAGGAAAATGAACGCTCTGCGGAACAATTCGTTGCTCAAAAACAGTTTTTTTTGCGAACAGATTGCGCGAGTATTTGATGTGCGTGGGATATTCTTTTCAAAATGTGCGAGAAAATTAGATTACGCGAAACTAACAAAAACGAATAACGCGTGTTAAAATTTTGTACCGCCTTTTCCCACAGAATGGTAAAAGTAAAGAGCGCAATACAAAATTACACTTTTAGCAGTATTCCGAAAGATATGTGATACATCGAGTTGTACAACCCGCAGAAGTTGGTCCTAACGTAACGATTTCGTAAACGACCTCACAACAAAACAGTATGTTTTTCACCTAAAAGTACCGGCAGTAGAAGCCACAGAATCTGCTGGAACGAATTTCGAAAACTCACGGGAAACAATTAAAACAAAAACAAACAAATCAAAACAGTTTTTTAACTTTATCAAGATTTATTAAATAGCTTCAAATTTGGGCAGAAAAACAATAACGGATTCGCCTTCTTTTCACCACACGCATTAGAAGATTACATCACTCACTCCCATTGTACACAATCTAAAAGAAAAAGAAAACATTTTCATATAGTGAAGCTTCCAGTGCCTTTAAGGGATGGCCAAGTCAATGGAATTGAAAGCACTGTTTTTCATCTTATAAATAATTAAGGCTAATTCGGAAAAGTATAAAAGAAAAAAACTAAACAATTTGGCAACTTTACTAATTAGTTCCAACCATACCAACAGTTTCCAAATCTGACAAAATCATTTTAGAAGTGTTTATTTTTTCAGAATTTGATTGATGCAAGGCCAAGGGAAATAAATAAGTTTATTGTCCTAGACCCATTTAAAAACATATGCTTTTATCATTCAGTTTTTTTTCAACCAACATTAATGTAATCACCCAGAGGAAATTATAATGTCTCTTGTGTGTGTTTTAGAAGCTGAGTACACAAATACACAAATATTACAAGTGCTGAACTTTGGCAATCATATTTTGCAATCAGACCCTTTTAAAAACTATACTGAACCATGTCAATTATTAAATTCAGCACTAATAGAAAAGCACCTTGGATAGGATTCTTTGTTGGGCGAATAAAATGACTGACAAATGGTTTATCCTGAATGAAATAGTAATTTTTACACAAATAATTTAAAAAATAATGAACTTTGTTATGTGGGTTGTTCTCAAACACACGTGGGCGGTGGACAAAAAACTGTGATGTAATTTCTCTTGGTCTATTATTCCTGAGAATATTCTAAAATAAGAGGGTGTCAATAAGCTGCAAACAGCCACATATATAAGGGCGAGTTCGGGCAACTTTTCCAATTAAATTAGTGATTGTCTTCCAAAAACCGCCCGCACTTTCCCGAACTTGCCTGGAGCATTTTCAAAATTCAATTCCTTGTAACATACCTTGTGGACGATAGTTGGAAAAAGATGCTTTAAGAGAAAGAAGTTAATAAAAATTAAAAGTTATTTATCAAGTAAATTTTATCAAAAACCATCAAAAACAGTTCTTTTAAGAACTTTACTACCACATAGTCTATGCAGGTTTTTTCGGGTGAATACTTCAATTTTTTTGCAAAACGCTAAACTTGCTCAAAAACGCCTGCACGTTATACGGCGTATGCAGCTTATCAGCACCCTTGTTCTAAAATTACAAGCAGTTTCGAAGATGCCCACGCCGTTTAGAGGACGTGGTGCGGCTTGGGCATCCTAGAAGTTCTGTTTAATGACAGTTTTAATGTTTTAATGTCGTTTTAAACCTTGTTCTCAGGGAGGGTGTACGGAAAACTAATTCCTATTGACAATTACATTGCTGTTGGTTTGATAGCAAAAGTGGATATTTTTTTAATTACTGTAACAGGTTACTTATATAATAAAAAAAAAATGATAAAAAACGGTTGGTCAGCTCACTCTAGCACCCAGAGCTATTTGTTTTGTCTGCGCCCTAGCTACAGGTTTTCCTATATCTGGCTATCAGTTAGGTAGTAATACAGCTTCTCCATATGTATTCTACAAATTACTTTCAATTCTTTTATACAAAACTGAGCTCTAGCTAGCTACCTTTCGTGTGATTAAGCCTTACCTTGATTTGGATAAAACCAATTAAAATTGATAATATTGTATTCTTACATCTTCTTAGAAACAATAAAATAAAACACAGCTCGGCGCGTTATAATTGTACAAATTACTTCAATTTTTCTTTAGGAAAGGGTACCTTACACAGGAGCTTTCCAATCCAACTAAAATCTCCAGAAAAAGCACAGCAACAAAAAAGCTTAAAATACACAAGTAAAGATGATTAGAAACAGGACTAGCAATAAATGTTTTCAAAAGAAGAAAACCCTTTTAATACTATTATATTTCATTAAAATACAACTATAATAGTATTAGAAGCAAAATTGCAAAGTAATTAATTAATTATTTATACCATAACTAGCTATAATACAAAAAAAATAAGGCATATTTTGGGTCTGTAAAATATACGTGTCTAAAATGCCGACTACCGTTTCTTGTTCACGGCATATTCCTCCTTGTGTGTTCAAGTTCGGCGGACGTATAATCCGGACCAAAAGACGGGGGGGGGGTCAAAATCCGGGGGTGGGGGGGTACGAGCCGTACTTATTGCATTTTTTACTAAACTTATACTTTAACCCCTCGGTCCAAACTTATTTGTTTTATTAGAAAAAAAAATACCCTAGCTTTATGTGCAAAAATATCAGTCCTATTTCTTTACGCTGATTTTATATGATTTTTTTTCTATCGAAATTTTGAAAATCTCAATAATTCTCTTGGTATACCTCGCGTGTAGCAAACGTGCTCCACAATTTCGCTTCGCTCGCTTCGCTCGCAAAGCTCAATTGCTTCGCAAAAATTTGTAATGAGCTTTCAAAAGACGTTTTCCAAAGAGCATACTCTCCGTCTTACCATTCTTCAAAATTCATAATTAATTCGTTTTCTTCCAACCAATATATGATTGAAACTAACTCGGTTTGAACGGTATTTTCGATGGTCAACAAATCTTTGTGAGGAAAATATACCACAGTATCATCAGCGTACATTAGTATTTTGCATTTATCTAACTTGTAACAAATATCGTTGAAATGGATTAGAAACAACAGAGGTCCGAGGACCAATCCTTGTGGTAATCCACAGAATACAGGTAAACTATCAGATAGAACTCCATTAATGTGGACACACGTGGACACACTGTGAACGATCAAATAAATAACTGCAAAACCACTCATATTCAACTGAGGTGATACCATAGTCACTTAATTTATTCATAATTGCACCATGGCTTACAGTGTCGAAAGCCTTGGACGGGTCGATGTACACAACTCCCATCATTTTACCATTATCCATAGCTTTTCGTATGTTATCGACAAGATATACAGCAGCAAGTTCGGTTGATCGTTTATTTCTGAAACCGAATTAATTTTTTGAAAGTTATTGATTTTCTTCCGAATATGCAATGAGTCAAGAATGCACACATTTCTCGAGAATTTTTTAAATTACTGGTAGGATGGTAATTGGTCTATGATTAACAACGCCGTTCACTGATCCAGACTTATGTATTGGGACGATTTTTCCAGTCTTGAATTGTGATGGTACATTTCCAAATTCTAGCAATGATATTTGCACAATCCTTCAGTAGACATGATGGGATTCTATCAAGTCCGTCAGCCTATTTTTGTTTCAAATCTTTAAGATGTTTCAATACCTCCACAACAGTAACATATTGAAATTTAAGTGACTTTTGATCTGAAACAGCTTGATGAAGTACGTCTCCTGACGAAGTCTTTTAACGGATATGTTTTTGCTTTCAATGTTTCGACAATACTTTCGAAGTAACTGCAAAATTTCTGTGCAATGGTAAACTTATCAGATATAATCTCATTATCAAATTTCAAGGTTCAATTGCAAGCAGTATTAGAAGGTTTTGTAGGAAATAAATTTTTTTATACAATTCCAAAATCTACTTGGTCTGCTTCGATTTTTCTTTAAAGTGTTTTGACCGTGTTTCTTCTTAGTAGAATTTAATAGGTTGTTAACATAATTACGCTTTCTCTTATATTTACTCCAATCAGCTGGGTGATTACTCTTTCTATCTTTTCTCGACAGCTGGTCGCGTTGATTCATTTCGGATTTTAGCTTCTCAGTAAGCCATGAACATGGCTTACCCTTTATGCGTTTTGTAGTATAAGGGGCATATTTGTCAATTACTTGTAATATCCGAAACTTCAAAATTTCCCAGGTTAAATCTGAGTTGCGAGTATTATACAGTTGATCCCAAGATGCGTTTTTGAGTTCGGAACAGATATTTTCAGGCGAATAATTTTTATAGTTTCTACTAGTCACTGTTTTTGGTTGGTATTTGATGTGATTGATTTTACGTTTACAAGCAATAATATCGTGGTCGCTCAAGCTCAAAGGTATATTTTCAACAGAACAAATATTGGCAGGCCGATTAGTGAGAATGACGTCAATCAATGTTGCACTTTCGGATGTTACCCTAGTTGCAGATTTCATGAGTTGCTTGAAACCATTAACATTGAAAATATGCTTAACTTCTTTGTGACAGTTAGTTAAGTAATTACAGTTGATGTCTCCAAGGATGATACATTCCTTATTCTCAGCTGCTACCGTTTTCAAATTATCTTCAATGATTTTGTTGAAGTTTTTGTGTAGATGTTTCGAACTGTATATCACACTGACCAAAAAAGGACCGGCATTTTTTTGTGAAACTTCTATCCAGATAATTTCAATACCTTCAGGTTCAATGTTGGAGCAACGAGTATATTGAAATTCATTTCGTAAGTATATTGCAATTCGGCCTCCAATAGCGTTGCATGGTTTAGTTTCTAAGTTGTACCCCTGGATTCCAAGATTTTCAAATCCATCCGGTGCTTGCCATGTCTCGCCAGTACAGAAAATGTCAATCGAATGATTCAAAAATATGTCTGATAAAATATCTCTCTTGCTAAACCATGAACGTTTTGATGACATATCGTTAAACCTTTGATATTTTTAAACTCAATAAGTTCCGGTATTGTAAAATAAGCCAGTGCAGAACAGCTTTCCACATTTCCACATATAAGCAATAATAAACATACCAAACAATGTGAATCCAAACTTTTTAACACATTTGTACGGTAATAACAGATTGATTCAAGTGAATGCAAATTCCCAGTCTGTAAATGCGAATTAACTCCATCTGTTAATGTAAATTCTATCTCTTCTGTTGATGTTAAACATGCATAACAGAGATGTAAAACTGCAGCAGTGAACAACATGTCTGCTCTATGCGCCATCTTTCCATCCTTAAATTCGCCTCTTCCAAGTCGTATAATGTCATAAATTCATCAAGCGTGATATTTGTAACTTCCATGTTAAGATCAGCCATAACAATAACAAGATACCTTAAGGGAAGAAATTATTTGCGGAAGAAATTTGTGTGGAATTTATTTATGCGGATAAGTGACCCAAAAATGGCATATTTTGCTGAATAAATTTTTGCGAATAGCAACCTCAAAAGAGGTATTGCGGAAGAAATTTTTGCAGATGCAAAAAATTTGGTAATCGAAAGTCGGAAAAAACCGAATTACCTAAGTGTATGAAAAACATCCGATTTATGGAATATCATCTCTATTTTTTATCAAAATATCAAAAAAAGAATACTAAGCTGTAATAAAGAATAGTCAACAGATCGATTTTTTATGCATAAAATATTTCGAAAAATTTGCGTAATTTATTTTTGCGGATGAAAAATTTCAAGAGTTTTGCTGGATTTTATATTTGCGGATGACCAGAATTTCTTACCTTCTGCAGAATTAATTTTTGCGGATTTGGGCAAAATCCACAAAAATTAATATCGCAAAAAAAATTTCCGCACAAATTTCTTCTGCAAATAATTTCTTCCCTTAAGGTACACATTAAGAGCATTTACGATTTGAGTAAGGAAATAGTGATCATCTAGATTAGGTGATTTGTAACATCCGATGACAAGCATTTTTCTTTTCCTCAAGTTAATTTCGGGACACATCACTTCAATATCATTTGGAAATAAATAACTATTTAGTAGTTTAAAAGATAATTCCTGATTCACATAAAAAAATACCTCTGCCGTGAGCATTTCTGTCTTTTCTTAATATTACATATATTTATTCATATAAAATTAGACATCAGTAAATGAAACATTTGATTTTTGTTTCAGTTAGCAGTAGGACATTTATATTTTCTTCAAACATGCGGACAATGGGTTCAAATTTATTTCGTACTGAATTAATATTTAAATGACCAATTATTATGTTATTCAAATTTTTTTGCCATATATTTTTAACGTAATTAGGTAAGTTACACGAAACCGAGCTATCACTTGTTGAGAGATTTTGTATGTCACAATTAAGTCAATCTTCTATAACTTGTTGAGAATTATAAGACAGTAATAACGTTATTTTTATGTTTAAATGCAGTTTAAAAGTGGTTCAAGTTTTTTTAGGGTTAATATTGATATTGTCAATGAAACCGATATTTCTTTCATTACAAATCTTGCAACAGTTCATTCACAATTAACACTTTCTAATTTGCACTACTATTGTCACTGTGTTGAAAAAACCTGATATAATCACATTGTTCTTATCTGTTATTAGATCACGGGCTAAGTTTAAAATGTTTGTTGCGATCTCATGTGGCACTAATTTATGTACGTAATTTATTACGTTATATTATAATTATATGGTCAGGGGACATGTCCACAGTAGGAATCATATAACTTTTCATACATTATGTTGTCGCCCCTGAAAACGACTTGACAACAACTTTATGTTCTGCCAATATAGGTTTTTAATCCTTCACTTCCTTAATCAAAGAGTCTACAATAATTTGTGTTACCTTCTTACATTTTTTGTGCGTTGTTTTACGCTGAGTAATATTTGCACTTTGTTGAGCTCCCCTGGATCGCTTAGATTCATCAAATGGTAAATAAGCTTTTACGGCAAAACTGAAACAATCTTTTCGGCAACCACAGCCAGTTAAAAAAAGTTGTGAACAAAACTATCAACTATATAGGTATTTCTTTGAAGAGGAGCGAAACAGGCAAATATCTTGGGGTAATATTTGATGAAAAAATGCAATGGGAGGAGCACATTAATGACACAAATAGAAAAGTACTAATTAAATATTCTAAAATTAGAACCATTGCATCTTGTTTAAGGATACGGTAACCCCCTGAGACACATACTCAGTATATTTAAAATATCCCCTCTGTTCGCTATATTAACCCTAGCAAATATGTATATTCTGAAAGTCAAATAAATTATCTCTAGAATGATGATAAAATATTTTCATAAAAAAAATCAACAAAAGTAGAAAAATAGTTATATACAAAAATTCACCCTTCCAGTTCATTTTAGCGAACACTCCCCTCAGTAAAGTTTTTGTTCCTTGAAAAAAAAAATTGCAAAGCTCTTATTCAGCTCTAAAAAACTTTGCTTTTTTTACTCAAAACAACATGTGGTTCCAAAAATATAGCACAGTTTTTGTCACAATATCTGTTTTATGACAGATTTATCTATTTTTAAGCATGATAGATCAATAACTCGATATTTCCTCACTTTCTGCATAAAAAAAGCAAAGTTTTGTAGCCAAAGATATAATTGTCGCAACAAACTTGTTTTCCTACAATTTCGACAAGATGGAGGGGAGTGTTCGACAAAAATATGTACTGTTACGACTGAAAATTTTATTTCGAGAAAAAAAAAATCAAACACCTTTGCTTTTACCTGCAAGAATCATGGTTACACCCACCTAAACTTATGAATAATTAATGACTCATGAATATTTTATTTAAAATTAAAGGCAAAGTGTTTTCGCAGAACTTTGGGTTTAGTTATTGTTAAACAGACAACAGGATAACATGACATAACAGGATAAAAACAAAAAAATAAAGAAATAAATTAAAAAGGTATAGATGATAAATAATAATATAATAAGTGTAAATGTTTCCTATGTTATATGTAGGGATGCAATTTTTTATTCGTTCTGCATAACTCTCTTTAATTATTATACAGATTAAATATATTTAAGGAATTTTAAACTTTTAACACACGATTGAAAACACTGAAAGATAAAGAAGATTTTTCTTCATTTTATCACTCTTAACAATAAATATTTTTAATTCTTTTTGAAAAAATATCAGGAAATTATGATTTTTTAAAAAAAAAAATGACCCTGAAGGGGGTTACCGTATCCTTAACACCTCACACCAAAAGCCTTTTAATGGTCTTGTGATACCATATTTCAACTACTGCTCCTTGGCACGGGCTTGTGCCACCCAAGGTAGATTGGGTAAACTAGAAAAACGATTAAAATGTGTCCGTACATTTCTTGGGAAAGAGAGGGAATATTTATTGAATAATTTACTCATCAAAAATGATGCCATGTTAGTTTCCAAAGCCATGAATCACATTGTTCCTGATTACATGCGCTCAAAAAAACTGCCACAATCACCAAACAAGAGTAGCTTTAAAAACAGGTTCACACCTTCCTTGGTCAACACAGAATATGGCAAAAGCCTTCTTGTTTACAGCTGCAAAAGTGTGGAATAATCTTCCAGATAAGTGACCTGCAATGGAAGTTTGCTTCCATCTCTAATGTCTTTGGTGAATTCTAATTGAGATCACTTTTTAACTTTTGTTTTTAATTCTTTTTCATTTTTCACAGATTATAAAGTATGTTACTATGTTTGATTGAGCTGAGGCAGTCTAAGGTTTATCATTTTTGTTTCTTTATTGTTTCTGCAGCCCTAGTGGAAACAATCCACTAACTATTCTTGGCTAGCCATTTTAAATATTTATTATTATCATTATTATTGAAAATTGTCAATATTGAAATGCTCTACTTGGGTTGTAGTCCAATTTTTTTATTAAAATAGGTTCAGGCATCTTTACATGAAAAAAGTTTAAAGTAGTTCAATAAAGTTTATATAAGAGGCACAAATGTAGTTTCAACTGATAAGAGAATGTGTTATACTTTCCATACTTTTGTCCTACTTAGGGTTTAATTTAAAGAAGCCTGACTTTGGGCACTCGTCCTACTTTTGGTGGAACATCAGTGTTATAATAATCGGGGGCAGTTTAGAGTGTGGTTATTTTGCAATGCTATTTATATGTCTGGGGAATGTTTTCTAGGGAATAATAGACAATAACCATGGACAATAACATTGTATATATTATTTATGTTTCAGATCAACATTGCATAATTATGACGCAAATGGTTTGATTCCTATCTATGTTGATCTTAAACTCAGGGACCTAGAAATAGTGTGAGTTTGTTATCTGAATCATTGGTGACATAGGTAAACTGCTTGGTCTCCTGAAGAGAACCGTCCTGACTAATGCCAATGATTCAGATAAGTTCTACCTTAGTCGGAGTGCATGTGTTGACCTTGGCATTATACCTGCAGAGTTTCCATCTATCGGTGCCAATACTATCACTGGTCCACTACAACACAACGAATGTGCCTGTCCAAAACGAACGGTACCACCTCCCATTCCCAAGGAGTTGCCATTTCCACCCACAGAACAGAATCGTGAAAAGTTTGAACAGTGGATTCTAAATTATTACAAAGACAGCACTTTCAACACATGTGAGCACCAACCGTTACCGTTGATGTCTGGACCACCTGTTAGACTGATGATCGACCAGGATGCTGAACCGACTGCACATCATTCTCCCATACCGGTTCCAATCCACTGGCAGGAGCAGGTCAAAGCCGATTTGGACCGGGACGTCAACCTCGGAGTTATTGAGCCTGTACCCATTGGTGAACCTGTGACCTGGTGTCACAGAATGGTCGTGTGCCCCAAGAAGAATGGAAAACCTAGACGTTGTGTTGATTTTCAAGCACTCAACAAACATGCTACACGGGAAACACATCACACACCATCCCCGTTTCATCAGGTGCGTACAGTTCCTCAGCACACAAAGAAAACAGTATCGGATGCCTGGAACGGTTATCATAGCGTCCCACTGCGCGAAGAGGATCGCCATTTAACAACGTACATCACGCCCTGGGGTCGATACAGATACTGCACCCTACCACAAGGTTACATCACCTCAGGCGACGGATATTCAAGGCGATTCGATGCTATAGTATCCGATTTTCCGAACAAAATTAAGGTGACTGATGACTCTTTATTATGGGCAAGTGACATTGGTGAATGTTTTTTCCATACCTGTCGTTGGTTAGAGACATGTGGGCGAAACGGCATTATCCAGAACCCATCTAAATTCAAATTTGCCCACGATACTGTTGAATTTGCTGGTTTTGAGATCACCCCGACCAATGTCCGTCCATCATCCACCACCCTACGCGCTATCACCGATTTTCCGGTTCCCAAGAACATAACAGATGTGCGATCTTGGTTTGGCTTAGTCAACCAGGTGTCATATACGTTCAGCATGGCCGACAACATGGCACCCTTCCGTGACCTACTAAAGCCACAATCCGAATTTTATTGGGACGATCGATTAGATGAACTCTTTGCTACGTCTAAGGCGAAAATCGTCGATGAAATAGAAGAGGGAGTAACAATTTTTGATGGATCCAGACGCACTTGTATTGGGACCGACTGGTCTAAAACCGGGGTGGGCTTTTGGCTGTTCCAGAAACATTGTTCCTGCATGTCCGAAACCCTGTTTTGTTGTCATACGGGGTGGAAAGTTGTTCTCGTGGGTAGCCGATTTACCCACCCAGCTGAATCACGTTACTCGCCAATTGAAGGTGAAGCGTTAGCTGTAGCGTACGCCTTGGATAAATGTAGACATTTTGTTTTAGGATGCCAGGACCTGATCATCGCTGTCGACCACAAGCCCTTGCTTGGACTGTTCACCAACCGGTCTCTCGACAATATCCCTAACAATCGATTGCGGAATTTGAAGGAACGTACACTACGTTATCGATTCTCCATGCAACACATCTCAGGATTGAAAAATCGAGTTCCAGATGCACTGTCACGCCACCCGGCAGGTGATCCGACTCCTGAAAAGTTAGTACTGCCTGATGATATCTCCTGTATTGCTGCATCCACTGCATTGTCTTCATTGAAATCTACAACTTGGGAGGACGTCCGTTCAGCAACAACCGCGGACGAGGAAATGAGGATACTGGTAGATCTAATTGAATCTGGCATTACCGGAAATCGGGAAGACTTACCACCTCATCTTCAGATTTACCACCAGTATCGTGACCATCTCTCAACAGTTGACGGTGTCGCTCTCTACAAGGACAGGGTTATTGTTCCGAAATGCCTACGCTCCAATATTTTATCAAGCCTGCATGCTGCACATCACGGAGTCACATCCATGACCTTGAGAGCAGAATCTTCCGTCTTCTGGCCTGGCCTTACTTCTGACATCATCAAACTACGACAAGGGTGTAAAAGCTGCGACCACATCGCACCATCACAACAATCAGCTCCACCGACCCCTCTCAATTATCCTGATTATCCATTTCAACAACTATGTGGTGACTTCTTCCACTATGCCGGTCACAATTATCTTGTTTGTGTTGATAGGTATTCGAATTGGCCTATCGTGGAAGAAGCCAGGAATGGGGCCAGTGGCCTGATTGATTGTCTACGCCGCACCTTTGTCACGTATGGCATACCCGACGAATTCGCATCGGATGGGGGGCCAGAGTTATGTGCATCATCAACATCAACCTTCCTTCGAAACTGGGGTGTCCACCATCGTGTTTCATCGGTCGCGTACCCACATAGCAACTGCAGAGCTGAAGTTGGTGTTAAGACTGTTAAACGGATGCTAATGGATAATGTCGGCCCCAGTGGCAACCTCGATACAGACTCATTCCAACGTGCCATGCTGCAATATCGCAACACACCCAACCAAACCACAAAACTGTCACCTGCCATTTGTTTATTCGGACGCCCCATCAAGGACTTTATCCCGATTCTTCCTGGTAAATACCTTCCCCATCCGACATGGGTGAGCATGCTTGAGGATCGTGAGAAGGCCCTTAGACGCCGGCACATGGCCATCGCTGAGAGGTTATCTCGATACTCAAAGCGATTGACACCCCTCTGTGTTGGAGACAATGTTCGAGTTCAAAACCAAACTGGCCCATACCCGCGTAGGTGGGATAGAACCGGATCGGTGATTGAAGTTCGTCAACACGATCAGTACGTTGTACGCATTGATGGATCTCGGAGAGTGACATTACGCAATCGTCAGTTTCTTCGGAAATTTACACCCATCCAGCCTAACATACCATTTGAGCGGCTTGCAGATGCTTGGCGCACCATATCACCGACTACCTCGCCAATGATACCAGCCAAACCGTCGGATCGCGATATAGATGACAGCAGCCACTCTGCAGACCAGCCTCGATTGTCAAAATCTCCGCCTCCACCAGCTGAACATGTTGCAACCGGAAACCCGTATTTGAGGAGGGCACTTCTACCGCACTCCAGTCCGATAAAAGTCCTCGCATTGATTCACCTTTGCCAACGTCAGCACTACCTTCGATTCGTCGCTCTACGAGAGAGCACCGTCAACCAGCATATCTTCAGGACTTTATCATGAATTAGTTGTCGTAAATCACATCTCTATCGTCATTTGATCCCAATGACTGGGGGGAGATAGGGAATAATAGACAATAACCATGGACAATAACATTGTATATATTATTTATGTTTCAGATCAACATTGCATAATTATGACGCAAATGGTTTGATTCCTATCTATTTTCCATTTATCCTCCTGCCCCTACATTCTTTCTTTAATAGTAATTTATTCGGACTGCTTGTTATTGCCCCATCTACTGGTGTTCTTCTGGTTCTCTGGTCATTTTGTACAGACCTTTTTGAATGTTTATGCATTTTTTGCAGTAAGCCCTATTGGCTTTGACAATTGCGTAGCAGACAAAAAGATGCAGGCGTTAGGTGAAGTGAGGTCTATTTCAGTTTGTTTCTTCACACAAAGTTATCATTACGACTTTATATGAATATATGTCAATCAGAAGTTATCCATCTACACTTGATAATAGTTTAAAGCTTCCAAGAATGTTTCTGTAGAAAGAAATGCGCTGAAAAAAACTTTCTTCAGCAAGCTCCCACATCTTTCTGCCTGCAACACAGTTGTTAGAGCCAAAAGGACTTACCACAGAGAATGTAAACAATCAAAAAGGTCTATAGCTAGACCTTTTATTATTAAACATTCAAAAAGGTCTATAAGACTGCTGGTTGTCTTATCATTCTGTGAAGACTGGTGTTTACCTATATTAGTCCTTACATACAATACAACAAAGTAAAACTTTAGCAACATGCTTTCAGGTATTATAATGTTATTTTTTGTAGGGTATATAAATTATGGAAGTGGAACTATCTAATGATGAAGAAATAGCTTTGTCTTCAACCCTGGTGGATCCAAAATTTGACATTGACTTTTCACAATTGAGAAATAAAGATGATGATGATGATGATATTGCTAATGAGATAGAACATACCAGGAATGAAGATGATGAGTTATGTGTTGAAAACAAACAACCGTGTGTGGCTGCGTATGAGGAAATTAGTGAGGAAAGTGATGGTATGTACAATGTGTATTTTATATTTTGTCATAATGCTGATATATATATATATAGCTTTTATTCCCAGGTTGCATCGTGTTTTGTATTTTAATAAAAGAAGTAACTTCACGTGGAAGTCATAAAACGTAAAGAAATTTTCTTGAGAAATGGTTATCTGCCTAATTTTCTAGATAGAGTCATCAAGAGATATTTTGATGTTTTACACTATAATAAAAATGTTACAGACACTGTTAAAAGGGAAAAAAACGTTACTTGTTATTTTCCCTATCTAGGGATTTTATCATTACGAACCAGGACAAAACTTCAAAAACTAATACGTGAAACATTAAAATACTGTAAAGTCACTGTTATTTTCAGAAACGTCAAGACAGTTAAGGATTCGGGTAAGCGAGAACATTAGTGTGACTTAACAGTTAAGCCATCTGCATTCGATAATAAAAAATCACCTAAAGCATTGTAATCACATACCATCAATAAAAAATTTCAAAGTTTTTGCTCCTGGGAATAGACGTGTAGCACTTGAGATTAGGAAAAGCTTATTTATCCTACCTCCCGAGTTGAATAATAACATCACCTCAGCACCATTATCTCTTTAAATAACATGTCTATTATATTCTTTGATGTTTATATCCCCTTAGTTAATTGTAACTATAGAAATGATTGTATATAGTATTAACTGAACATTGTAAAAATCTTGTGATACTTAAAAATGTGTGTATGACACCCGAAACGTAGATTGTTGTTGGTTATTTTTTTCTTTTTTTAAATAACTAATACCTGCATCCGATAACTCATAAAACCCTAACAGGTTGTAAAATTCACGGAACTGGACTGGGCATGATTGCTGAAATGTTTGTGATAGAAATAAGTCTGCATCCTTTTCAACCTCTTACCCAGGGGCTGTTATATATATAAAAACTAGCAATCCTTGGAGACGAGTTACCCAGCAATAAAAGGTAGCTGATATATATAAGGATTAAAGACATCAAAGTGACGTTTAAGGTATTGTTTTCCTTGAAGGTGCGAAGGGTTTGGTTGTAAAGATTCTGTATTTTGAAGATTGTTTTTATTTTCAATATGTTCATTATGCTCATCTATGTTGATTTCATCATCATCTTCCCTCGTTGAATAAAATGGTATCGATGCATTTCATGGAAATGGTTTAAAATGACTGCTATTGCGAATGGTAGAATGGTTGTTGGTGTGAGGATTCGTGGCGGTAATCATAGAGAATTTCTTAGCTGTAATAATGTAAGGATCAAGTTTGAATTGACTTGTAAGTTTATTCTGGAACGGTAGCTTCATGAGCACGTGATCACCAGTTTTAAACTCATTGCAATTTGCAGTATTTGTTGTTGTTAACTGTGTTGTCGTAGTCAGAAATCTTAACAGATACAGTACATTTGTTAATGTTTAACACAGGAGCCTGCAGAGAACTTTCTGATGATACAGAGTATAAAGATGCGGTATTAAGTTCCTCCTCAGATGATTCAGCTTTAAATTGGTTTAAGGCATGTTAATTTGTAGTAGTAGGTTTAGAAATAGGTCAATATGATTTAGATGGAGCGGTACTACGGCAAATGTTGGCAAAGCGCCCTATCTTTTGGCAATTATGACAAATTTTATCAACAGCACGACAACAAGCATCCAGGTGACGGTAGGAACCTCCATAACGAAAACAGGATTTAACACTGGGTTTAGAGTGTGAAGAAAATTTCTTACCCGGTGGAGCATGAATTTTAGATTTTGTGTATTTAGTATGGTTTACCTCTGGATCTTCGGGTTCTGCTTTGATATTTATTTCTCTCTTCTCAACAGCTACGGCTTGAATATTTGTATCTTCTAGGGTCTTTGTGTAAACCAAAAATTGCGTTAAGCATAACGTTGGATTTCGATATAAATACCTTCGTAATTTATTACTAGTTGTTGAATGTTCCAACTGTCCTTAATTTCATTATCTAATTGTTCTCCGAATGAGCATTTTTGTGCTTGTTGTTTAAGCCTTTTGAAATATTGCTGAATGTTTTCATCTTCTGATTGTTTCATAGAACAGAAAATATAAATTTCATAGCTTGTATTTGTTTGTGGGTTGAAATGTTTATCAAATAAATCTAACACACTTTCATCTGTTTCATCTGTACCTAGAACAAGTAGTCTATTGTAAATGTCATATACTCTTCTACATAATTTAAAAGAAAACATAGTTTTTGTTTGTTGTTGGTAATGTTGAGGGCAACACAAAGGTTCTCGAAACGTTTTTTGTATTTAGTCCATCTGGTTTGCAGTAATATTGTCTGTGTTGAATGATAGAAAACTCAGCATGTTCAACGTACTAACTGCCATAATGTAAGTGTACTTAATCTTCTGTAAACTAAAAATACACAGATAGTAAGTAAGTCTTATATCTAGAATATACTGCAACTGCATGTCTTATTCATAATGTACTCATATGGGGGGGGGCTGATGGATTTTTATTAATAACTCTTTAATGCATGGCTTCAATACTTAGTGAGTTTCAATATTTATGTATTAGACACCTGCATGCAAAATTTCACATCTCATACCTTTCAGAGGCTTTGATATTGGCTATTACTCAAAACTACCCCTAAAAATCTCTATAAAACCCTTAAAATAGGAAAAATATAATAACTCTTGTTAACTCTTGTCAGGATTATGTCTGGAACTTGAAACTTATACCACAACTTTGTTTCATCAAGAAGAATCTTTTTGCATGTTTTAGTCACATGATTAATCGATTTCCCGATTTTTCGGATTTTACCTGAAAATCGGAAAAAAAGGATTTTCAGGCAACTTTAGGAAATTTTGCATATTGGTCTATGTAAAAACTTAAATATATGTTAAATAACTGTTATATTGAAAAAACCCAGACCGAATAGGGTAAATTTAGCATAATGTTAAAATTCGATTATTTGCCTGAAGAAATACCAAGATGGTAACTCCCTGAATACAAAATTTAAGGATATCATTCCTTTTTTTAATCTTATATTTTAGAATTTTAAATAATTTGTTTTACCAAATACAATCTACAATAGAGGCTTAATATGTGGCACAAATAAGCAAGAACATTCCAAGGAAAGTTTGAAGTCCAACTTCCCCACCAAATCGAATTAGTATCTTAATTCTGAATCACAATGTGTAAAATGTGAGTTATAAATACTTCCAAAACTACCCTCACTGGGAAAAAACACTATTTTAAAACCACTGTCAGTAAGCCTGGCTAACGTTATTTTCACAGATGTTTAAAAAATAGGTACACTCAATAACTGGAAACATAGGATAATACCAGCAATATCACCAATTTTGGTAAACAGCATGAAATTTCATGTTTGTTTGGAACAAGTCAGCCAGCCAACTAGCTAGCTACTCATATTATATTTAAAGCTAGCTAATACCTGGTTCATTTAACACCAAAAATAATAAACACATTAGAATGGCCCAATTATGCATGCTATTATCCCATATCACCAAATGTTAATAACAATCTGTATGACAGTAAACAAACCATATCTGCACTGCTTAGCTGCAAACTAAATATTTGCTCATAGCTAATCTCGTTTTCATGTTATTTGGTATTTTGGTATGTATATTCTACAGAACAAAAATGGATATGGAAGGTCTATTCCCTGCTAAAAAAACAATAACTTTCAAACAACCAAAAATACACAATCATCAATTCACGGCAACTTCCTTTCCAAATAATTTTTATTCCTCCTCAAAGTAGAACACAAAACCACAATATATTCAAAATTACTCATAAACTCACTGCACAACAAATCCAAAACCAATTTAATCTTTCCACAACTAACCAAGTAACGCTGTACAAGGATCCTTCACAAAAAGAAATTTTCTTGTGTTGTTTTGAAAGTTATACAGGAAGAATTATTCTTGTGCTGAGTTATACAGAATATACTTGTATTGTTTTGAAAGTTACACAGTAAGTTAAAATAATAAAACTGTTTTTTGCTCAGCCTTAAAGAAAATCTAAGTCTAAGTGCATAATCTTTTTGCGGACTATATTTTAGTTGACAATATTTAAAGTCTTGCACAGCATTAAAATTATATATTTAAATATCAAAACAAAGGTGGGTGTTTTGACAAGCATATTGTACCTTTTTTATTATTTTTCCTAAATGGTATCGACTAAAAATCTTGTAGTGTTACAATTTCACTAATATATTTTCAAACATATATAATAAAATAATCATAACAAAGAAGGGTGTTACGACAATAATCTGTCTTGTTTTTCACTGGTAACATAACTATTTTAGCTAAAGTAGATAATTTTTGTTTTAAATCACATAATTTAAAAACTTTTGTTGTTTAACATCGTAACTATTTTTGCGATTACAAAATTGGCTACTAAAATTTTCCCTTGAAAACTAAAAATACAACTGTAAGATAATAAAATATTTTCTAAAATAATGAATAATGAGTGCATCGCGCATTTTAGTTTATCACAACAAATTACCATGAACGAAGAATCAACTGCAAGTGGCCCAATCACACTCGAGCACTGAATTTTTGTTTTCTGTTAAATTTTTCGTGTTTTTATCTTTTCACCTTGACAGCTAGTTATTTTAATAATTCAAAACAAGAGAACAAATTTATCCAAACATTTTTTCTAGTGAGACAACAGAAAAATAATAACTGCGTGCGTAATGCGAAAATACATAAAAAATTGTGCTTATTGTAACACCCTCCTCCATTGTAGTCGCAGTAGTTGAAGAATTAAAATTGCACGTTTATTTCGAACAAAATAGACACTTTAAATATGTTTTTTTTCTGTATTCGCAATTAATAGCATGCTTGCATCTGAATTGTATTTGACTTCTTTCACATTATTTTCATAAATTTGGAATGAATATTAAAAAATAATATCAAAGTTTTTAAAAAATGACCAGACATTTTTAAGGTTGTTAAAATCTTTTAACCAATGCTCTCAAAAATGGTCTGACATATCCGATGTCCGTCACTGGTCCATGCTAATTTTATTTCCATTACTGTCTACAATAATAATGAATAAGAATGAATACACAACCCTCCCAACCTCTCATACAAAATATTCTTACGTTCCACATTAACAACGTTGCCATACCAAATATCTTTCCAACCTCCATGCCTAGTATAAAAATCCCTACACCTTCACTATCGACCAAATTATCACAACTATTCAACTCTTTCAATCTAAATGACAACGACTTAAAGCCATCAAAAGTATCAAGCTTCAAAATTATTTCCCTCAAATATTTACGCATAACAACATCATCGTCAATACTAACCTTTCCACTTTGTCTATCAAAATTAATACCCCCAACAAGTTTCATAAGCTCAGTAAACATATAAAATCCTGCCTTTAAGACCTTCTCTTTACCTCTGGACGAAACCCTCTCATCCACAAGAACATAACACGAAAAATAAAACTTGCACTAACCAGCCTGACCTCAATTTCAATACCACTACCAACAACAATCTGACCCAACTTACAAGTCTTACTGATATCCGTAATCCATAAATTTACCTCCCCACAAATAACATCGCAACAATTCAATAACACCAACAAGAAGCACAATCTCCTCAATCCTCTGTTCCTTGTTCCTTGCACATAATAATCACTCCACCTCCGCTCTTTTAACTTCGGCTAGCTAACCCCAGTAACCTGATAATACTCCCTCACAGCACTCTCATACTTACTAAAATCATTCCTAGCCTCCCTCTCCCCTCATAAAGTCTTTTCAATATTAGTCAATATGAAGAAAGTACTTTGACATCACATATTTTAGATGCCTTATGTAAGTCCCTTACTTTTAACGGATAACTACCAATTCTTTAATCCCGTCGTTTCCTAAGTGGGTAGCTTCGTTTGTACTTATGAAATTCATTTCTTTTTAAGATATATTATAACTATTTCTTCTACACCAGCAAATATTATCCATCCAAAAATGATCAGCAATGAACTCCACAGCAGCATAAACACCCACGCCAAAACAAATCAAATAAGACCAAGAAGTGCATCAATGGCCTTCTCCCCAAGTTTACCCAGCAACCTGGACAAAGCTCCCAACTGTTTCTTAATCCACTTACCTGTACCACGTGTAGACTTACCACAAGTATTACCACAACCGCTACTACCACCACAGCCAACACAATAGTACCAATTGTCATACTGATAGCTGTAAGTATAGAGTCAATGGTAATCCACTGCTCCCTAAACAGTATTACCCCCTTCCTCAACTCTATATAATCATCACTCAACTGATCGCCCTCTTCGGCAATCAAACATTTCTGCTCCTCACACTCCAGATCCAAATGATCCTTTACATATTTCGCTGTAGCAGTCTTCAACGCACCCCTAATATCCTGCAATGACTTATCCAGACCTAATATCTCCATCAAATGCTCCTAAGCTCAAGTGTCCTGCATCAATATTTCTCGTAGTCCCCACTTCCCCAACAATCTTATCCACCACTGTAACCAACTCATCAACCCCCTCCCCCCCCCAACTCCTCTATTTCACCAGAATCCGGTATCTTATCCACTATCTTCTCTGTCTCAATTTCTTCCAGTAAGTTTTGCCTCGATTTAAAACCCTTATCAATAGCATCAAATTGAAAGCCAAGAGTTTTTAGTTGGCCCTTGCCCATTACCTTTAACAATCTCTTCATAGCCTTCAAAGCTCCATTCTTATTTGTAAACTTCACAACATCATCAACAAGCTTTCGATGAACTAAATGAAGAAGTTGAGGACCAGTCAGGTATTTAGGAAAGAGAATAAGTAGATATAGAAGATGCAACAACTGTAACTGACAAGGATGAGTCTAGAAAACAAAAATCACATGAGAATCCAACAGTTAAGTTTGTAAATAACAAGCGCAAAATGTTGGAAAACAGAGTTTTTCCTGATCAGAGAGATCAATTATATTTAAATCTGGTGAGAGATAAATTATACTTAAAAGGCTATTGCAAGTATTAGTAGGTCAAGTGGAAACCGATTTGCTGCTTTGGCTAATGCACATCCGCATGCATTCCAAAATATTAATTATGCTACCCAACACCTTTTGATATATCAGGCCGAATAACAACTTCTCTAATTCTTCTTCTTATGAATCTTCCTTCACAAGTACACAGCAACATCTGGTTGAAAGTGACTTATTCGTTTGTTGAGCAATGATCATACTCTTTCATCAAATAAGATAAAACAGAATATGTCGAATCTCCTAATAGTAATTGTGGAACACATTCTCGATTAGGGAAGGTTTCTTTGTAAAAAAGACAAAATCGTTCTGAAACAAAATTTTTAAGAATTTGCAAAAACATGAGCGTCATAAACACTTCCTGGCCACTTAACTTCCACATTTGTGAAACATCCAAAAGTATCTCAAATAGCTTAACAATTTATTGAATAGCATTTTATGTAACAAATAATTGTGCAAATTTTCCCTGGTGCTCTGATCGGTATATGTGTATATGTATCTATCCACACAACCGATAAGACCAAACCTGTTGAGAAAAAGAGAATTAGCGTCAGTGATTTCTTGTTCATTAGTTGAAAACTTTATCATGTTAGGACATGATCTTCAGGCAGGTTGCATATTTCATGAACTATCTGACCAACTGTAGAGCGAGCAATACCAAATGCATTTGCTGTCATTTTCATTAAGCCTTTTCCTAAAGACATGATGTTCTTGTGAACTCTCAGGGATCTTTCTTTGGTGTAAGGGCGAATTAATGAAACAAACTGTAGAGAATCAGACTGACATCCTGAAGTTATCCTCCCACTTGTTAAAATATATTTTTTCAGACAGCATATTCTGCAACCATTAATCTGTCCTCCCTGCACAGATTCTTCTTTTCTTTCTGAGTAGCCTAATTATAAAAGAAGTTACTTCTTAATCTTATTTCGACTTCAAGTAATTTTACCTCAACAAACGAATGAAGAAAACTTATGGAAGATGTTAAAGTTTGAGGTTCTATTGACAAAAGTATAATAGCATCTGCACAGAAGGGATGTTTTTAAAATGAAGCTAAATAATAAATGCAAAATAGTTTTTTTTATTTTTAATGGCTCTAATGATAGTTGCAGATTGTTTAGTAAATACGTCAGTGACCATACTATAAGTTAAATAAAATACAACCCAAATAAGATGATATATATATATATATATATATATATATATATATATATATATATATATATATATATATATATATATATATATATATATATATATATATATATATATATATATATATATATATATATATATATATATATATATATATATATATATATATATATATATATATATATATATATATATATATATATATATATATATATATATATATATATATATATATATATATATATATATATAATTGTTACTTTTTTTTTCTAGACATAAATGGGGCACCTAAAATGCATGACAAGGAGTTGATTGTTGAAGACGATTTTGAGGCTGTAAATAAAGATCTTAACTGCACAACTTGTGATGTTGATTTAAATAAAAAGATGTTAGCCATGGAAGAAACATTGGATACTGAAATGGATATTAATGTCCTTTCTCCAAATATTGAAAAATATAAGTTTGTAGAAGGGGATATACAAGCTGGAACAATAACAAGGGATGCCAAAATTATTTTAAGGAGCAACTCGGAGCGTGTTGGTGTTGAGGTCATTGGTCAACATCACAAAGACAGTGACTATGAACATGAAGAAAGCACGCTTTCCAATTTTGAACCCAAAAAAAATGATGTTAAAGAAGAAACAAGAAAAAATTCATCAACAGCTGTCAGAAATAGTGAAACAACTATGCCTTTCATCCACAATGATATCGGTAGTAGCAATAATCCTAAGTCAACATCTAATGATAATTCTCCTTTAACAAACAGCATCAAGACTAATAGTCCTAGGAATTTAAGCCCTTTAGTACGTAAAAAAGCAATACGATTGCCTACTGGCAAAAGGCACACTAAAACAGTATTTTATGAAGATGTTTTGTCTGCTTATGATATAATTGATCGAACTGACGTTAAAACAATCGACAAAAGTCGAAACAGTTTATCATGGCGGCAATCTATATTCTCATTAAGTAATATTAAATCAAAACTTCGGCATTTGTTGCCTGGCACTGAAGGAGAAAAACACAGACCTGGATCAAGCATATCCCAAGTTATCTCTGAAAATCCTAGTCGTAAAGTTGTAACCGTATCAGTGCAAGAAACCAAAGATGGTGAACCAATGCAGGTTAGTGTTTTTGCATTCTTTAGATTGCATAGGATTGTATGTTGTTGTTATATGCATTGTTTTAAAAGCAAACAAAACTAGCACTTGTTTTGATCTCACAAACTATATCAATGGTTATTCTAGGTTATCACTCTTTCTAGTGCAGATCCAAATCTCCTAAAAAGTAATCAATATCAAAAACCTGATAGCAGTATGATAATATATGTTGATGAAGTCTCAAATAATTATAACGATCAGGTTGATGGTGGTGATGAGGAATTTAGTGATGCAGAATCGTATCAAAGTAGTATATGTCTTGTTGACGAACAAAATTTAGACGAGATCGATAGTTTTAACAAAAAAGGATCCTACATCATCAATGATGAACCAAAGGAATCAGAGTTACCAAAATCGAACAATTCCAAAGCTCCTAACAGAACATCACTAAGTTTTGGAGGAATCGATCGAGGTATAGTATGTTAACATGCTACATATATGCTCCATAACAATTAGTGTTGTGGGGTCATGGAAAAATCCATTCACATTGAGTGGGACAATTCAAAAAAAGGCCTGAGACTGAACTGTTCATTATGTAAATATAATATCCTTATGTTATTGTGAAATGGTTAATGTGTAAATTATTAGGGAACCGCTATTTGCGCAATTCGCGAAAATTAATTCCTGCAAATTTTAATTTTTTTCTAAAGGTAGGTAAATTTCAACACGATGTCATCAAATTCTTTTTTTGCTAAATTTGCAAAATTTAATTCTTGGAAGTACTTCGCGAAAATTACTTCTTGTGTAACTTAAGGTTTATTTCAAAAAATTATAAAAAATTATTTCTGCTGAAAGTTAATTCCTTAAGGTGATTTGAAGGTTGATGAAAAATTGTTTAAATTTATAGTTTTGTGCTTGTAAAAGTATTTGTGCATCATGTTGTAATTGAGTTATTTCTATTTTTTTGGCTTACAATGTATTTTTATTATTTTGTGTAGCCCAACCTAAAATCAACAGAACCTCCAGAAGGACCACATTTGATGGATCGGAATTTAAAGCTCTTGCAAACGAAGCTAACCTTTTGAAGAGTGCCATACCATTTGATACGAAATGGTCAAAGAAGAAAACATTACCTGTAATTTTTAGATATCTTTTTTTTTTAGATATCTTTTTTTTTTACTTTTTGTATATATTTTTAATATATATAGTATTTCTTTAATCGTTTTAGAATGAACCAATTTATTTGCTTACTGATGGTTTTCCCACCCAACTACCTTCATTTCCATCTGACCGAAGATCGCTGATAGCTTTGGAGATTTACACGACAGAGAGGACTTTTGTTCGGCAATTAGAAATCGTTGTCAAAGTAAGTGTTGTTTTGTTCTTCCTTCATTTTTTCTATTTCTAGTCCGCACTATTAATTTGATTGAAATGGTTGTTAACTTGTATTTTATAGCATTTCAAAACAAGAATACAAATGTCTGGTATTTTGGATGTAAAGGAAGTCAAGCTTATTTTTTCAAATGTGGACAGGTAAAGCATAATATATTGTAATTAACAATCATGCAGTGTTATGATTATCATGAATCAGCAGTGCAGTTGTTTTTATGGGATTCGAAGTTTAAGAGTTACTGTTGTATCCTTATGAATATTTTTTTACTTAGCATATTGGAGCTAAATCGTGGTGTCTTGGATGAGATATTCGATCGATTGTCAAACTGGTCTGACGAGGAATGTATTGCTGATGTTTTTCTAAGTCACGTAAGCTATTTTTTCAGCTAGGGCATAAATGTAATTGCTTTGTAAACACAGATCATTTCGAGTATTTGTATCCTTTTTTTAGAAAACTGACTTTAAGATTTACTCTGCATATTGTAAAGACTATGACTCTGCTGACGCCTTTCTTAAACAGAGAATCAAGAAGAAGAAAGAACTCGAAACACTGTTAAATGTAAATCATGTGATGCTTTTCTAAGACTAAACATCTGTAGAGAAACATACTTCGTAAACTTAGCCTGACTGTTTCGTAACTTTGAAGGGGTTTTTATCAGAAATTCCTTATACTTATTTTGTACCAAGAGCTCTATTTATAGATCAATCAACTCTAATATGCACAGAGTTAGTAGTTAAAAGTGACAAAAATGTCAGCTTTATATGTTCCTTGCAAGAAAGCAAATTGTTATGACTGATTGTTTTATTGTTGAAAATGCGTAAATTTTCCCATGGTCTATACTTGATGATCCAGTTTCCTTTTTTAAATTTTAGAGTTGTTACAGCAATCCGATTTGTATGCCTGGACTAACACTGCCGTCCTATCTAATCACCGTGATTCAAAGAACACCACGTTATATTTTGTTGCTAAAAGATTTGCTAAAAAGAACTCCCGAAGACCATCCAGACTATCAAAATCTTGTTGAAGCAGTGAGCGTTATGGTAAGGAAACCCTCCGGCCCAGGAATTTTTGCCTTTTTGATGTGAGAGATGACGGCATATATACCCTGGTATCGACCAGAATTTAAAATATGATCGGCTTTCACATTCTTGCATAATTTTAATAATTTTTTACTTAATCATCACTTTTCCAGGTTAGGATTAAAATGGCGTATGGAGCCGTGATTAGATTTGTTAACAAAACTTCATTAAGCTAGCCAAATCGTTTTGGTGTTACTTTGTAGTACCATCGTTTGTGTAAGATTTATTAAAATATCACTGACTCGGTCTTGGTGTTGCAATGTACATAAAAAAAGAAGGCAGCGGAGTAGAAAAGTAGACTGTTGAGATAAGATAAACAACAGCCCTGTCCCATGTAGGCACAAAAAGAAAGCAAGTGATAAAAGGGTTACGATAGATGCGTTGATAGTAGCTAGCTTTATGTATTTTAGCTTTATATTTTGTTTACATTTAGTTACAGCTAGCTAGTTACACTTTTCAAAAGGTTTTGAAAGTAAAATTTGCAAATTTAGATGTCATGTTAGCTAGCTAGGTAGCTAAAAGATTAATTAAACAGCTGTATTAAATCTTGCAAGAATAATTTTTGCGAGAATTATTGTTAGCAAAATTGTCAAATATTTGCAAAAAATTTAAAAATGCAAAAAACATTTGGCACCCAATCCACAAAGATAAATCTGGCTAAATGAAAACGAAAAATTCAGTTCTCTCAAGAACATGCAATCACAAAATATTTGTTTGAAATTGATCTACAAGAATAAATCCACAATGTGTATATTTCTGTTTCCAAATGTTAATCTTATATTCATGCAGAGGCAGATAAAGTTAACCTACCGATGCTTAAAAGCCGTTGTTTATAAAAATTTTGGCTTAATTTCGTCAAACCAGTTTAAAAACATGTCAGATGTCAAGTTATTATTTCAGTTTTTACTGTAATTATAGGAATTTTATTTTTAACGAAAAGTATGATTTCGAACGTGAAGTACGTTAGGGACAATAGTGGATATGCGAGATACATTGCTATAAGTAAACCTTCACATTTTGCGAAGATAATGTGCAGTTGAAGTACGTTTTTATAGCGTTGAATTTTCTAGGCATTTTTAGCTTTATCCATATCAGTACATGTACTCACATGTTTCTTGTTAATTTATCCAAATAAAGCAGCTATTTTAAACAAGAGAAAAATTATTCTTTTAGCAATTTTAAGCTTGTCCTATTTCCCATACTTTGTGACACCTGCCTTATCTAAGGTTCTCAACTTCGTAAATAACCAAAACAATTATAGAAATTCGGCTTCAAAATTGCACAATTTAGCTTGCTATGTACCAGGAAGCTACATAAAAGCCTGTAAAAATGGTATAAATTGATAAAGATAATGTATATAAAAGAGGTTTGAGAATTGTTTTTTTGCAAAAATTAATGCCCTCAATATACCCATGGTCTTACTTTTCTGGATGTCAGAATGGGTGTGTATGTACAAAAATCTTGAACCTTTAGAACACAAAATAAGTTTTTTACTGTTTTAGCTCATCTGTTATAACAAATTAAAAATTACTGATTATCCATGGAGCGAGACTTTATCTCAAGCTGTCACTACATAAATCGATATATTATTATTATTATCAATCGTACACAAGAACGGCAAAAAAAATTTTTTTTCCACAAACTGGATTTGAATCTAACATTGAAACATTTGGCCAAACAAAATTTCTATTCCATAACTAGCTAGCTAACTAGCTATATTAAACTGTAAGTATTTCCGTAACCTGCTGGTAAAACAACACAATATCTTTCTTAACCTTAAATTTCTGGCGAGGAGGGTAATGGTAAGGATGGATTGGACCTGCACAGGAGGCAGGTTTACAGATACGGCCCTTATAATGATATGACCTTGCCATGTCACTAATAGCGAACCTAAGTGCTCCCAAATCGCATCACTTTTATCCTAAAGTAAAACAGAGCTGGTGTAATTTCATTTCATTAACCTCAATTTTGATTAATTACTAAGAACGTAACGTTTTTCTTTCAAAAAGCATTTATTAAACACTAGTCGATAAAACCTGTGGAAAAATCCACTGATGCAGGATAAAAATTAAAAGGAGCGTTTTTTGAATTTTGATCAAGTCAGCAACCCATCAGCAAAAGAAATAATTCAGAAGCTTGATTTCACGTTGCCTCTATTGTGTAGTGCTTAAAACGCTGATCAAGAAAATGTATATGATCATGTGCTTTTGATGAGTGGTTAATGAGATATAAGGGTTAAAAATTTTGCTGACGTCCAGCAATGGCCTGTCAAAACCTAAAATTTTTTTTTCGAAAATATATATACCTATTTCCTTCATCGCATAGATCTTGAAACGCTGATCAAGAAAATGTATAGGATCGTGTACTTTTGACAAATGGATGCAGAGATATTGAGGTTTAAAAGTTTTTTGATGACGTCATTAACCCGTCTATTCCGAAACGGATTTGGTGATCCAGGTTTGGAAAACTTACCCAAATTGGTCTCAGGTAGCCCCTAGTTGCCCACGCAGGAGATGGCGTCAGTTATTTCCACCCGTTTCCAAGTTATTTAGCCTTAAATTTAAAAGTGCAATGCAATGGCTTCACCGATCTTAATATACTTTCATTTGGCGTCAATATTGCTTTAACGTTAAAGTTTGCTAATATACAGAACAAATTTATAGGTGATGTGTTATAGACTTTATCAAAGAAATTTTATCCACTTTGCAAAAGTTACAGACAGAACTGGCGTATCATTATATATCACTAGTCGATAAATCCCGTGGAGTAATCCACTTAGGCAAAAGGACAATGGAAAAATAGGTTGTTTTAGTTTTTTTGCTGACGTCAGCAGTGCAAATACAAAATTAATATATTTTTTTAGAAATTTGTATACCTGTTGCCTTCATCGTATATATCTTGAAATGCTGATCAAGAAAATGTATATGATTATGTATCTTTGACAAACGGTTGTAGAGATATCAAGGTTTAAAGGTTTTTTGATGACGTCATCAAACCGTCCATTCCGAAACGGATTCGGGGACCCAGGTTTGGAAAACTTACCCAAATTGGTCCCAGGTTGTCCCTAGTTACCCACGCAGTGAAAAAACATTGACGTCACCACCTCGTTTCCAAGTTATTTGCCCTTAAAGTATTAGGTTCGCTGTAATGGCTTCATTAATTTAATATAGGATATTGACGTTAAAGTAGTGTTATTGACGTCGCGCCGTAAAGTCAGAAAATTTAGCATATTAGACATGCCTTTTTCGGCAACATCAAAGGAAAATGAACACATCCACTTTGCCTGTCACAGACACACAGACAGACACACTTAGCGTATTATTATATAGACTAGTCGATAAATCCCGTGGAGTAATCCACTTAGGCAGAAGGACAATGGAAAAACAGGTTGTTTTAGTTTTTTTGCTGACGTCAGCAGTGCAAATACAAAATAAATATATTTTTTTACAAATTTGTATAGCTATTACCTTCATCGTATAGATCTTGAAATGCTGATCAAGAAAATGTATATGATCATGTATCTTTGACAAACGGTTGCAGAGATATCAAGGTTTAAAGGTTTTTTGATGACGTCATCAAACCGTCCATTCCGAAACGGATTCGGGGACCCAGGTTTAAAAAACTTACCCAAATTGGTCCCAGGTTGTCCCTAGTTACCCACGCGGTGAAAAAACATTGACGTCACCACCTCGTTTTCAAGTTATTTGGCCTCAAAGTTTTAAGTGCATTGTAATGGCTTCACTAATCTTAATTAACTTTCCTTTGACGTGAATACTATTTTATCGGTAAAGTTTGGTAAATTACAGAACAATTTTATAGGCGATGTTTTATAGAATTTGTTAAAGAAAATTTTGAAGAATGTAATCCACTTTGCAAAAGTGACAGACAGACACACGGAACTGGCGTATTATTATATAGACTAGTCGATTAGGCCCGTGGAAAAATCCACTTAGGCAGAAAAACAATTGAAAAGTTCTGTCATTTGAATTTTGATGACATCAGCAAATATTTCAGTATATTGAATATGCCTTTTACTAAAAAAAATAATCTGAAAATGCATAAAAAGAAAGTATATAAGTCATAATTTAACAAAAAAGTTCTTAAAATCTAACACAAAATATCAAATGTCAAATCGCATGAAATCCTCCCAACAAAACATGAAAAACAACGGCGTGCAAGGTGTAAAATCTAGTTAGTAGAAAGTTACAACATTGACAGTCACAACCCAGACAGTTACGACAACAATAATAATAATGTCAGAAATAACACATATCTCAAATATGTATACATCTTATTATCTGATTATGTTGAAAACCTTCAATATTTTAATCTAAAGTGTCGAAAAGAAAGGCTTGCAACAGTAAGCACAGATCTATGAAATAAGTTCTTTACGCATTTTAAACAATATCAAAAAGCCAAACTTAAACAAACACAAAACACCTAAAAACAAAAAGTTAAACTTTGAAAAATCATTTATTCGGTTGCATACCATCCTCTCCTGCGAAAATATGCACAAAATGTAAAAATTAACCAGTTAACAAAACAATTTTTTGTCTAATGATCCGTACTGACTTTACCAAACATTTTAACCTGAAATGTCGAAAAAGCAATATGCAAGGAGTAAATTTCAAATCAACAAAAATCATTATTTTGAAAACATTGTATATATATATGGTCCTTCCTCACAAAAGTTTACAATAAATGTAGAACACAAAGGTTTATGAGGAGCAAATCAAAATATGAACAAAAATCAGTTCAATTGGCATGTTCTATATTGTCTTCAGCCATAAAATCTTCCACAAAATTGATATGAAACCCATCAAATTCAACTCAGAAAAAGCAGTCATTTAAGTGCATACAAAAATACAACTTGTAGAATATCAAATTATTATTTTTAGTATATATAATTGCATATGGTCCTCCCTCACAACAGTTAAATTTTTGCACTAAATTTGCAACACAAAATACAAATTCTAAATAATTCCTATGGTTTTCCTCAAAAGTTTAATCAAAATATAAAAGATGAGAGGTGAACGACAAAATCAAAGTTTGCAGAATTTAATTATTTTGGTATATATATGTCTATTGATATATGCCTTTTATAACAATATTTCAATCCAAAATTTGAAAAAGAAAAACAGTTTGCAACAAAATCAGTTATTCTGATGATATTGCATACACTTTTTCTCCACAAAAGTGTAAAAAAAGAATGGTTGTAGGAAATACTTCTGATTCAACAAAAATCAGTATTTGCATCTTGTACTCATTAAATATTACCCAAAATTTCAAAAAACTGTGATTTGGAACGCATGAAATTTATAAATAGAGAGGGATCAGTCATTTCGGTATGTTGTACAGAGTCCTGCCCAGTAAGAATTTAAACAAAATATAAAAAAAACACAAGTTTTTTCGGTGTTGTACTCCCTCAAAAAAGTTGAAACTTTTCTTAATTGAGACAAAATGCCATAAACAAAAACATTTTAGTCAGAACATCTAGAACAACAAAAATCACTACACTTAAGGTACCAGAATTACTACACGTTAAATAAAAATCGTTTCGTCATATTGCATGTAACCGATGTATATAAGTTTAGTTACACAAAATGTGAAAAATACATTATTTGCATACACAAATTGTGAAAAATACATTATTTGCTTAAAAACAGTCCTTAAACTCTTCTTAAATATTATGTAATACTTTTTTAAAAGTTGTTGTGGCTTGTTAATTTAAGCTTAAAATGTGAATTAAAGTAAGTTACAGTCACATTCTTAGCAAAGACCACTAAGATTAGCTTACATGTAAAAAGCAACATAAAACTGAAGCTAACATAAGGTAGCTACAGCAGCTAATAGCTGGTCACTTAAATATAAACTGGAGACTTAGCTAGGTATAAAGAACATGGCTACATATTTATAAATTCCTAGCTACCTAGCTAGTTGTTGTTGGTGTGGTTGATGCTAGCTAGCTAACAAACATGTCTCGCATCAATAATATCATCAAAACTTTAAAAAACATAAACAAACCTTACAGAAACCTTTCTATACTTCATTTATATACCATGCCCCTTTTTAAATGCTTTTGTAAAGATTTATTTTGAAGGCAAGAGAAGACAAATGCTTAAAAATGACAGCCATCTTTTTTGCAAACACAATTTCCGTTACTTTGTGCTAGAACTTCATTTAACAAACCACACAAAACTCGCGGCTTTTCTCGACAAAGAAGACATATTTTTTTCGGCAACATCAAAGATTTTTTTCGGCAACATCAAAGGAAAATGACGATATTAACTTTGCCTGTTACAGACACACGGAACTGGCGTATTATTATAGAGATTAGCAGCTTCTTAGGCGTTGTTTCCAATTAATCATTAGCAATTCTTAAAATTCCTGGACATTTGCATGTTATTTAGTTCTGGTATTGTCCTCGAATCTTCATATTTTAATTTTCTCTGTTCGCCATGATTTGACATAGAGATTTCAGTCTACTTTGGGAAATATCGTTTGAACATATGAAGCTACCTTTCCTATTAGTTCCTTAAAAACATTTTTGTATAAATATTTGAAGGTGGAATTCTGAATAAATTTTCTAAAGTTGTTTCATACGGATTTCAAATTATTCCAAGTAACTAGAATTTTTTTCTTATCTTAACAGGAGAAGCTGGCCGCTTATATCAATGATCAACTGAAACAAGCACAATGTCAGAAAGCGTTGGAGGTTTTAGAAACGCAAATCAGCGGCCTTAAAGCATATTACATCCCGGAACGAAGTCTTGTACACGAAGGACGCGTATGTTTGTTGACCAGCAAGAAAACATATCAGGTACATTATATAAACATTTCATAATTATATCTCTCAGAAAAAAATCAGTGTATCTAGCATCTATTCTCAGTTGTCAAGATATCATTGTTTTAGCTGGCATTAGTCCGAGCAGATATTTTTTCTCTTCCGTCCTAACAATTTGGTAGGTGGGAAAGTCATAATTAAAAATGATGCTTTTACTGTTTTTAGTGCATCCTGTTTAATGATTTGTTAGTATTTGCTGTGAAAGGAAACAAGCAAAGTATTGTTGAACTTGCCTTAGAACTCAAGTCTGTTTGGTTTGAAGATTTAAAAGGTTTAGACCCACAGACAAGTATGCTACATCTTGTTATGTTATGCATTTTTTACACCAGCATAAGACAAGTCCTATATTTTTTTCACTGAATGAATATTAAAGTGTCGTTTTTATTAGTTAATCCTAGTGCAGTGAAATAAAAATGCACGTGTTTAACTGGGGTGGCCACATTCCATTCTTCACACTTTCCTGCGGTAATGTTACATAAAGGTATTTTTTCCATCCTGGGAAATAAAAAGAATGGACCGAACTACATAAAAAATTTGCAGTTCAAGTTTGATCTATAGTTTTTTGTTTTTTATTCAGCAAAAAACGATGCTATTGGAATTTACACCCCAGACCGGCCATACACGATGTATGTTGGGAGCAGTGGCGAGAAGAAAATTTGGTTACGTCATTTGCAGTTGGCAATTACAGAATGTCTTTTCGAGGAGGATACAACTACTGATGCTGATATTGGTGTGTTTTTATTTTGCTGTTTTAAGAATATTTATCACTTTGCAGCTTTACCACAGTATTTTTAATTTTTTAGAGAAACGACAATCAAGTTTCACTTACAAGGATGGCTCTGTATATAGTGGCACGTATTTAAATTCCAAGGTAAAAAAAAAATAGATAGTCTTTTCCTATCCCTTTTAATAACATATTTTCTCTAATTAGGTCTTTTAAAACTCGCATTTACAAATTTATATTACCACTTGTTGGTTTTACTCTGCCAACTTTAACTAACGCTCTGAAAATGGATGTGTTAAAAAGTGGAAAATACTCAAACAGTATTTGGAAGGGCTTTTTTTCAGTGTAGCAGCTACCTTCCATCATATTTCTGCTGTTTCGGTTTTAGCGTCATGGTGAAGGAACGATGATGTGGCCAAACCAAATGACATACAGGGTAAACGATTTTTTCCTCTTCTTTTCCTGATCTTTTTCATAATTAAGCGTTATACCTGCAATAGTTATTAACCGTTATTAGCAACTTTCTAATCGCTCTCTTTGTAAGGGAAATTGGGAAGACGACGAGAAAAATGGTTTTGGCGTACTTGATTATGTCACGGGTGAAGTTTACGAAGGACTGTGGAGAGACCATAGACAAAGTACGTCTGGCATACCTTAAGGATACTGTAAGGGTATAGACACATATTCAGTATATTCATTATTTCTCAAAAATTATATTTTTTTCTTCAAAATTATTTATTGAATATAAAAGCAAATTAAATTGTCTATAGGATAATATAAAAATGAAATCTAATTTTTTTTCCAGGTAGCCATAAATCAACATCTTTTTCACTAAAACGTCCGAAACTCCCCTCCGTTTTATTTTTTTTCTGCGTCATATTTATTAATCACTTTAGCATTACCGTAGCAACAATACTTTGTCACAAATTTTTTCGAAAAAGCGCCGTTCGTTTTTTATTTAAAAATTTGTGAAAAAATAATTTTCGCTCGCTCTTTTGTGTTTTAACCTTTCTTTTTTTTAAATAATCAAAATATACATAAAATGTGACAAAGCCATTTGAAGCAGGTATCGATGAGCTTGTGTGCAAAGTTTTGTTGAGTTTCTCCATCGTGGAGGGAAGTTTCGAACATTTGAAGTCATGTTTACGTCGTGAAAAACGAACATCTAAAATTCCTCGTAAAGGCGTTTTTCGCAACCTGACGTTTACAACAATAGCCTATTCACAGATGTGCAAAAGGTGTTAAGCGAACTACCGACAACTCCTTAAATATTTATAGTTGGTAGAGAATATCAAAATTTGTTTATCCCATTACAGATCCTTAAGCTAAGTGTAGTTTTGTAAAGAGGTATAAATGAAGTATAGGAAAGTAAATTGCTTTAAAGCAGTAAAACATGTTTATAGTTGATTAAATTTCACCCAAGCTCATAAAATAATCTTATATATCGACTTTGCGTAGAGGACAACTCACGATTCCCATTATGTGTAAGTTTGTGCGACCTTTCTTCTCTTTATCTCTACTTAGACGGCCTTGGTACGTTTAAATATACAAACGGTGACTCTCTGTCCGGTGATTGGAAGAATGGCTTAAGACACGGACGATTGTTCATCAATTATAAAAATGGAGATAAATTTGTTGGCCAATGGATCCATGACAGAATCGAAGGTGAAGGTGAACTTGAATGTGTTAATGGTTTGCGTTATGAAGGTCAATGGAAAAAAAATCTCGTAAGAATTTTTTCCTTCTTTTGGTAATTTCTAATCACTTTTAGACAGATATACAAATTACTTATAATATTTAGAAACATGGAAAGGGAAAATTAAGAATGCCCGATGGAGCTGTATACAAGTATGTGTCTATATAATGTCTAGTTATTCTGGAGTAACTTGTGTTTTAGCCTGTCATTGTTACTTGTCCACCTGATTTTATATCTGACTGCTGTCACCTCTCTTTTATAGTGGTGATTTTCTGCATGGGAAATTTCATGGTTATGGCGAATTAACATACTGTGATGGGTCAATTTATAAGGGTGAGTTTGAACGCGGTGAGAGATGTGGCGTTGGTTCGTATACAGTACCCAATGGCGGTTCCTATGAAGGTCAATGGATGCACGATCTAAAAGATGGGTGTGGCGTGATGGTGTATGAAAATGGGGACCAGTATAACGGAACATGGATTCAAGATATGGTGAGTTGTTAATTTAAACAAAGCAGCGATGACCGACTGGTCGAAATAATGCAAGGGTAAAGAAATCAAGAATCGAATTGAATATTATGAAAACAACTAAGATATTTTATACCAATCATGTAAAAATGTCTGGACTGTTTTTGCGTGTTTATGTATAATTCTAAGGATTTTCTCGGTAAGCTTAATACATAGTAAGTACATCATTACATTCAATTCCGCGTGTTTAGCGCATTGGTCAAGGTGTAATGGTATATAATTTTGGTGGTTGCTATCGTGGTCAATGGCTTGGTGATTTAATGCATGGATCTGGCATATGTGAATTCAAGGATGGGTCAATATACAATGGAGATTGGGTACAGAATAAGGTGATTGGTGTATATTATAATATCACGTTATCTAACTGTCGTGGAAGGTTTGTTGTCTTGATTTTGATTATTCTATTTTATAGATGAATGGTTCTGGTAAAATGAAGTATAAAAACGGTAATGTGTTTCAAGGTCAGTGTTACGTTAATTTCATCATTTCATCATTTTTAAGCGCTTTCGGTAGAACGTGATCTAACTGCGCTTAAACACTGTAATTTAAGGTTGTTGGGTGGATAATTGTCCTGATGGAACAGGCATATTAACAAAACCTAGTGGTTGGACTTGCGATGGAAATTGGATGCAGGGAAAGGTAAAGTTTCCATCAAGGGAACATTTATCTCCTTAATTTGTTATTGGCTATTTCTAAGTTCAGCATTCGTGTTTTTTCAATAACATCAAAGCATTCTTTTGAAGATACATACTTAGCTTTCCTTTCGTTTTTTTCAGCAACATGGTCACTGCATTCTGAGAGATCCGGTCAACGACTACATGTATAACGGTAGGACACAACTGAACAATGTTGTTTTGTGTGCAGATGAGTTTTTAATTATTGATTTTACCTACCATGTCTCCTTCGTAGGTGATTGGAGTAATGGTTGTAAAGAAGGGAAGGGTTTAGAAAAAACAAGACTAGAAGTTTACGAAGGAGAATTCATTAATGATCTTGTAAGTAAACACACTTCTTTTTTTTCTCGAGACTTAAAAATCTTTTTTTTTTTTAATTTTCTTTTTTTTTTCTTTTTTTTTTTGCAAACAGCGTGACGGGTATGGTATCACTTCGCTTGAAGATGGGACTATGTTCGAAGGACAATGGCAACGCGGACAAAAGCATGGCAAACAGTTAAAGAAACTAACCAACGGATTGTCGGAACGTCAAGTTTGGGAGCATGGTTGTCTAGTGTATAGTCCGGTACTTCTAGCTCAGCGTGAAATGCCACATATTCAGCGTTGGATGTAACTATTCTGGCTAAAGGCGAGACTATATTTTGTTGTTGCAATTTCCGACATTTTTTGATCAAAATTTATATTTTGTATTTCTAAAGAATTTTTGAGTAATTTTTATAGTTTATATATTCTTTTTTTATTTTTTGCTAGTGTAGTCTGTTGATATAGTTTGATGTTTGACAACCTAATATTACTTTATTGGTTATAACAGTAACCTCCAACAAACTATGGGGTCAATGCGCGTTACTATGTCATGTGACTTAAAAAGCAAGACGTAGATTTTTTATTATATTTGCTATGCAGTATCGTAAAAAAGATGAACGCAAAAAAAAGCCCTTTAGCCGGATCTTATTTATGAAAAAAAATTTGCCCCTGACTTTCGTAAATGTAAAAATTAATATACAATCTATAAGTGGAACCCCGGATAAGTGGAACTTTCGTTTAGTGAAACCAATTTCCCGGTCCGTTGGATTTGCATTAACAAACCTCTCTTATTTTATTCGGATAAGTGGAACCCTCGATAAGTGGAACCATATTTTTCGGTTTTTTTGAGCAATATTTATTCATATAAGTGGAAGTTTTTTAGAAGAAAAATCATCTGCAGTACGTTCGAATCATTTTAATCAAAACATTCAACATTGCACCTTGGAAGTTTCTAAATTAATTGAAAAGGAACTTTCACAAAGTTTAAAACAACCTAGTATAAAAGATTATTTTTCATAACTTCATTGCTAAGAAAATCATCATGTGGAACATAAATATCTATATAGCATTTTCTTTTGTTCCTCCCCCTGTTTTTGATTATTCGTAAATTACTCGGTTTCATAGAGGTTCCACTTATCGAGCAATTTGAATAAGTGGAACATTTGATAAGTGGAACCATTTTTTTCGGTTTCATAGAGGTTCTATTTATCTAGAGTAGACTGTATATCCAAAATTTCTTTGGGCCAATTTTGTGTTGTTCGAATGTGCTAATTATAAAATGCATCTGAACTACGCCTAAATAGGAAAAGCCATGTAAACACAATTACAAGTTTTGTATATAGAATAAAATCATTTAATTTATCTTTTTATTTTCATTAAATTATCAAGTCTTTCATACACGGGTGTCTTAACTCTTGCAATTATTTTTTTATGGTGTTTTTGAATTTTTCCACTTTTGTGTTATTTGCTATGTGTTTTGCACCCAGTTTGATGAAATCAACGCAATCATCATTTTAACGCCTCTCAAATATCTGAGTTAATAATGCAAAAATGAAGTACATTTTCAAGTTCTATATCGATTAACGCGGATTTTAAATGAGTGTTTTGTTCTTGTTTTTTTTGTCCGCTGCGCATTTCATAAACTAAGGTTGTTATTACATATTCACATTTTGTTGTAGTGTTATTTCTTTACAAATTTCTGAAACTATTTTTCTAAGAAAACAAAGTTTATATGGGAGAATAAATTTACTAGATGGATATTGTTGTTATTCATTTTTTAACAATTATTTACATTTATTAAGCTTATCTTATACGAAAGATTCCTCATTAGTCAAATTAAGCAAATGCCTTTTCAACTTTCAAGCCGACTTCTACAGCAATACTAACACACAAATAATTCTGTTTTTAGGATTGAAGAAATTAACCAACGGAAGACGAAAGTTGTTTAAGATGATGGACAAGTTCAAGTTATCGACAGTCCTTTTTAGAATGAATATATCCGCTTTATCTTCCCTCTCTTTCACTTCTTGCATTGATACCGCTCGCATTTCTTTAAACATTTTAGTTTATTTATATTCCTCCAGCCCGTTTTCTTTTCTCTCCATGATTCAACCAACAACTTTATTCTCGTTTTTGTTTCCTCTTGTAGTTTTTCCACTTGTAGCTTTTTCACTTGTAGTATAGTAACATCTAGTAACAGGTCTTTTGTTTAATTATTAAAGAAAAAAAACCTTGAATAAAGAACAACACTAATTTCAGAAAAGATATCCTTGTTGTTATGCCCCACTTTGTAATTATCTTGCCCCACTTTGTAATTATCTTGCCCCACTTTGTAATACCTGCCTCACTTTGTAATAACTTTTGCTCTACTTTGTAATTTCGGAGCTGCTCCACTTTGTAATTCATCGTTGCCCCACTTTGTAATTTTCGGAGCTTCCCCACTTTGTAATAATGTCTTGCCCCACTTTGTAATTTTCGATTTTTCGCATGCTGACCAATATGCAATTTTTATGACGTCATCTTTTGTTATGTTATCGGTGTTCTGGATGCTCTGTCTTGTTATTTGCAATGAAAGGCGTGTCATACGTTAGTAGAATGATTACTTTTAATCTTTATTAGCAAGCGTTGTAACATTACATGCACTGGCTTTCTTTTTGTGAAAAAATGTACTAGCTGAAGTGTTTTCATACCATAACATAACAGAAATATAATACAAACAGTAGGTAATGTGTTTTTTGCATGACATAACATAACATAAGAAATAAACTTGTAGCAATCTTAACATAACATGCAGACTAATCATTTCGAGGATTTCAACGTGACCTGTTTTACAGCAAGCAACGTGTCACCTCGGGTATATCTTCAAATCAAACTCAGATAAAAAAGCACTACTTCTAAATAGAATGAAAGAAAGATAAAAAATATGAACAAAGATACGACAATTTCTACCTGTGTGATTTATTGGAAGCAATTTACTTGTCAAAAAACATTAGAACATAAACGAAGACTATCGAAATAAAAGCTGGAATGAATAAAAGACTAAAAATCACTTCTTCGATTTCCACACAATGTTTTCTATTATATACCAACCATAAGCCAGCAGTTGTAAATTTAGCCATGCCGTGTTCCATTTCGGATGGTTCAGGATGGTCTTCAGCTCTATCACCATTCCAGCGAACGAGCCGGCACTTTTTACAATCCTTTGCATGCCCACCCGGATTAAATTTGATGCTATTCTAACTTTTTTTTGTGGAAGAATCTTTTTTTTACGGTACGTAAACTCTTGCCAAAAATTTGCGTAATTTTTCGGAATCACAAACAATTCTCCAAAATTTGCATACGGTTCGCAAGTGTGCATATGTGGCAACGATATGCGAGGGCCAATTGTAATCGCTGCATTGCAATACTAACATCAAGATCGTTTCTATAATTTCTGGTGGCAAATCATCGAAGTTGAAATTGCGAACTAAAGTTTGAATAAAATATATATGCTATTGTTTTTGTTACAGGATAACAATACAAAATGATACAATAACGAATGTGCTTACCTTTCCCTGTGCAGTAAGATAAGCTCGGACTTCCAATTGAATGTCTGAGCATCATAGGCTTTCTTGTGTCGCGTTGTGGACGATCTAGGGGAAATTATTATACCAAAAGTTAAGTTGAATAAACTCAGAATTGAGTTTTAAAATATGGAAAATAAGACTATTTACCATTCTTTTCACTTTATAGGTAAAACACAGTGACTGATAAGATTTTATTAAACATATAAAAGAGTTTCGATACTTTCTTACCTAAAGTAACAGTTTCGTTCCCTCCTTCGCTACCTTTATCTGTCTCATTTTCCTCTTCCCTGTTTTCTAACGCTTTATTAACCTCTTCTCTCCTCTTTGCCATCTTTAACTGTCTCTTTTTCATTTTCACTCAAGACAACATAGTGTTCTCCACAGTCTTCGGCAAAATGTCCTAATGTTATTCTATTAAAAGGGCAAAAGTCTGTTGGTGTTATGGTAACTTGAGCTTCAGGTCCCAGGGTTGAGATAAGCGTTATTTCGATGTTATATAGCTCAGAGGCAGTTCTTAACGTTAGCTCATCACCATATGTCCCATTTGAAAACATTCTGTTTAAATATTCACTAAACGCCATCTCAACGTACATTTCGAGTGGCCACCCTTCATTATCATAGGGATTTTCCTCTAAAAACCTCGCAATTTCGGCTCTAAATGTTTGGGCAGATCTGAAAATTCCATATTGAGTCAGCGCATGCGCTATAGCACTAAATTGGCAATTTCCATCACCAAGGGGGTCGTATGAAACGGAATACCCTTGATCTTGAATAACATTAAACCGATCTTGCTTTGTAAGTGGTACTAACAAATTCTTTTGATATAATTTTTGTTGTTCCTTATGAAGTTGCTTCAGACTTTTTCCCTTTTTCTTCCGTTTATGACATTTCTTTAAATCTGCAATGTCCTCTACCAGAAACCATTCAGCGTCTTTCCTGTCAGTCTTTGATGATTTAAATTCCACAAAATATCTATTTTTGTATTTTCCCACCTTCAACACTTTTCCATGCAGAACTATTGGATGCTTGGGTGCTTTTTTACCTTTTCGTTTTTTTCCATGTCTGACCAACACTTCATCGCCGATTTCATATTCTGAACACTTATTTCTTTTACGAAAATAAGCTACAGTTCTATCAGCAATTCTCTTGTTGTTTGCTTTCACCTTATCCCTGGCCTTTTCGATACGCTGTTTTCGTTTTAGAATTTGATTTAAAGTGGGTGGTGACACAGGTTGAATAACAGGTTTGACCTGACCCTCGACAGGAAATCCACAATTAACTAATTCATTTGACTTTCTACCATAATTACGATGGCCCCTATGGCTCACTTCTCTTCCAAATCAAAATCACTTCTCTTCTATATAACGAAACACTTCTCTTCTGTATTTTGACACTTCTCTTCAGTATTTTGACACTTCTCTTCTGCACTTAACATTTCTCTGCATGTGGCTCTTTACAACTTGAATTCTAAAATCTGGTCCGCAATTTTACATCATTGGTCCGTAGCTTTAACCTTTTGTGAGGTTTATTACACGGGATCAGTCCCCTCGCTATGTGACATATTTTTTCAACAAGAAAAAGGTCTGATGATGGTACTGAAAACTGTATTTTGGAAGCTGTTGAGATTGCATTAAGATCTCAGCATAATGACGAATATGCTGGCACTGGCAGGTTTATTGTTGGTACATTCCCAGCTAATCAAAGAATCGAATCTTTTTGGTCACAACTTTCAAAAGACAGACCAAGTTGGTGGAGGTTATTTTTTAGAGAACTTGCAGACTTAGGATTTTTGCTGGTGATGCACTCATTGCTGAATGTGTACGCCACTGCTTTATGGATTTGATCAGAAAGAGCCTTAATGAATTTGCGATTCGTTGGAATCAACATCTGTTAGCACCAAGCAAAGGTGCTCCCGCCCGTAGGTAGAAGGCCTGATACATTGTACTTTGGTCCAGAATTATATGGTTGCGAGTCTTTTAAAAAAACTTTAGATCTTAATGAGCTAGAAGAATTTAGCCAACTATCTGTACCAGATCACGATAATGAGCCTGAATTTATTGAATTTGCGGAAACAGTTCTTCCAATGGAGGGTTTCTCCAAACTTAAGCCAGATACAGCTCATAAAGCTATTGATTATATTGCCTTGATTTGTGCAGTCAAAAGATATATGTACACAACACCTGTAACAATGTAAAATGCTTGGATTTTAGAAATATATATACCTTGTTTTTTGAGAACCACGAGTTCTTTTCCCAACAAACATCACAATGTTTATTGCTGCAAAAAAATATCTTGGTTTTTGTAAACCACGAGTTCTGTTCCTAACAGACATCACAATCAATGTTTATTCTCGGATAAAGTAGGGTCAATTGTAAGCCGCAAAACGTTCTAGTTTCGCGAATCGCAGTTATAAAAGTTCAAAGTTAGTGGAAACTAGATAAAAAATCAATCTCGTATTACGCTTCTGGGACCGTACAAGAATATAGCTTGAAATTTCGCAAAGTTTTTCCCGCGATAAATCTAATTTTGTAGAAACGTTAATATGCCACCGTAAAAATTTATGCAAACTTTACTGGGTACAAAATTTCCTATGCGCAGAGCCCGGGGTGTGCCATTTATTCATAAACAAGATCTGGATAAATTCATATATTAAGGACCAGATTCAGTCTGGGAAATTTACGAGCTTATGGAAGAGAAGTGTTTCGCACTTGGAAGAGAAGTGTTTCAAACGGAAGAGAACTTTGGATATCAAAGTAGAGAAGTTTTTTATACAGAAGAGAAGTGTTTTTATACAGAAGAGAAGTGTTGTTATACAGAAGAGAAGTGTTTTGACTAAGAAGAGAAGTGTTTTTATTGCGAAGAGAAGTGAGCCATAGGGGCCATCGTACATAATATACCTCGAATGCTGACTTCCATCCAAGTTCCTCTCGCTTGTCGTTATTTAAGCATTTTGCATATTTTGAAAGGTTTTCTACCCAGTTTACACCAACACGACCTTGAGTTATGAGATCGTATGATATCTTTTTTCGTAAAGTTCTATGCGATATTTCTACTTTTCCTTGTGATTGAGGGTGGTAAGGTCTGCTTTTAATCATTTTTATTTTTTTCCTCTGACAATACCTTTGAACTGATCCATAAAACTCTTTACCCTGGTCACTTTGTAAAATACTAGGGGTCCCATGTAAATTGTAAATTTTCTTAAGCTCCATTCTAACCTTGCTTGCATGTTTTGAAGTCAGTGGTACTAAGTGGGGCAGATATTACAAAGTGGGACAATTATTACAAAGTGGGGCATAACACTTGTCTCCGGCACTTGTTGTCTCTTTTTTATTTCTGCAGACAGTGACACGGTTTTTACACACTTTTTGTTCTGTGTGGCAGTTACTGTTTACATCTTCGTGATCAAACGTTCTTTCTGTGTAAAAAACAAAATATTTCTCCTTGGTGCCTAATTATGATGGCCCCATGGCTCACTTCTTTTCCAATTTAAAAACACTTCTCTTTTGTATTTTTAACACTTCTCTCCAGTGTTTTCTGCACATAACACTCTTCTGCATGTGGCCAGAAACTTTCTCTTTAAAACTGAATTAAAAAATCTGCTCCGCAACTTGGCAACCATGGTCTGTTTATTTTTTTCACTTTTCCCAAGAAGTATACTTGCCAACACGTGCTTAATTTACCAACAGGTTTGTATTGTAGCAGGTCCCGGTGCATGTACATGATGAATAAAATAGTATCACAAAATAATTTTAGCTCGGTAGCAGAGTAGTTAATTTTACTTATCATTTACAATGTGTTTTATAAAAATATCTGGCTGGATTTTAGATTAAAATAATAATGTATTGGAAAAAGATAAAGGTATGCCTTAAACGGAATACCAGAATGTATTTTTTATCTTAAAGTGTATGTATGGTCCACTAATAAATAATTTTTTTGAAGATTTAAATAATTACTAAGAACACTCGATTTTTTATTGCCGGGAGCCGGTATGTCATTTATTTAAAAACGTGAGTTTTTTTTATCCAGCGCAATCAATATTGCGGACCATATTTAGGTCTGGGAATTTTTTGAGTTCATGGAAGTGAAGTGTCTCACACTTTAGAAGAGAATTGTTTGGGACTATTGTACCGAAAACGGCTTCACTTTTTTGACAACATCGACTTGCCACAATATCCTCGGTTATCTGTCGTCATTGATCAACATAAGGTCATTCACTTGAATAATTTCTTGGACTCTGTCTCGTTTCCATTGTTTTTGCGATTCATAAGAGTCCCTGAAGTAGCCTTAATTGCTTCCTTCCCCAACTAACCAAAACATGTTTTATCAAAACTACGTTTATCCACCACCACACATGCGGCAGGGATTTTATCAAAGCATGATGCATAATTTAAATGGACATACCCCAATGTGCACAAATTCAGTAATCAACAACAGGGATCAGGTACCTTTCAGTGAGAACTTCAGAAAATGAAACATATTGACTGATTTCTTAGTTCATGTTTTTATCACTACCGTATATAATTATGACATTTAGTTTTTTTGCTTACTTCATTCAGATAAGCCTCAATGTTTAAATCTTAGAGAATTCTTACAAAGTATTTTCTTGGAATTTTTGTCAAAATCTTTATTTGCATTAGTTTTAGTTTCTTCAAGTCTTGGAACAAAAAAGTGTGTTGATCAAGTTTCTTCACAAAGAATTCTCAGAATAAAGTATTTCTAGCACCTCAATTTGATGGGAACTTTATTTAGTGATTCAAAAAATGTTTGTCGCAGAATCGGCTATCACTGATTTTTCTTTATTTGGGTTGGAACATTTCACCCAAATTTTTCAATTTCACCAAATTTATTCCTGTCAAATTTTATTCCTTAAGGTGTAAACTATGAAGTTCTGCTAGCATCAATTTGAAGGAATATTGTCAAACATTCGATTCTTTTTCTCTGTTTTATAGTATTGCCTTTACGGTTATGGTTGTGGTTATACTATTTTTTTACGATGCTTTGTTTTTGAAAATAATTTTCAACGTAATGGAAGTAAACAATGTGTCATTGTCTATTTTTCAAAGAAAACTTGCAAAATGATTAGTGATGATGTTTTTGTGTCACTTCTCCGTCACCAGTGCTGCATGAAAATATGGGATATCTTTGTGACCTCTTTCATTTTGTTTTATAAAATCGATTTGGACTTCATCAATATAAATACTATACTGTTCACAATAATTATTAAGTACGAAACAAGCATATACAATAACAGGGATATTCTCCAAATCTAAATCCATTTTACTTATCAGTAGAGACCACTGAGCTTTCAATCTACCAAAAGGCACACTCAATTGAATTTCTAGCAGCCCTAAGCATATTGTTAAATATAACTTCCTCATTTTTACTACAATGATCATATTCTTACATGCAAAAAAGTGTCCATGGATATGCTGGATCACCAATCAAATAATTTGGTATTTTTGTTGCATTTTCTATAAAGGATTGTAAAATTGTGGGTAATTCACTGCTTCTCATTTTCCAATTGATTGCCGAGTTGGTATATACTTTACTAACAGGTGTACTACCAGGCCACCTACAGTCTACATCCATGAAAAGTCCTAGTCACAAACAGCTTGTACGTTGATTGAATAATATTGTTTATAGCAAAAATAATCTTGTGAGTTAGCTCTTGGGCAAGAAATTGATATATGTGTGCCATCAATGCACCCGAAAGTCTGTACCATTCCAAACTTCGCTTTAAACTGTGATACTTTTTTCCTCATTTTTTCTTTATCAAAAGCCAGATGCAAATATTTCGGCCCCATATATTTAGTAATAGCGCTGCATACTTGAATACCGCTCGACTGACAGTGTTTTGTGCAAAGCCAAATGTGTTCGCAGTCATGCTTTGTGAGCCAGTGTCTTTTAAGTAATAGAGGGTAATTGCAACATTTTTCTCTGGGCTCAAAGCCCTGTGATTCGGTGACGAAAGCTATGTGGACACTGTTTTCTTGAACAAAGGAAGCAAACTTATCTCGATATAAACGGAAATACTTTTTTTAAGTTTCTGGCATACTTAATCTTGAAACCATATTGATCCACCACTGTTCTGTGCGTCCAGGATGGTACCAGTGCTCTCTTATTTTTCTTATCATTTTTCGTTGATTCATAAGTCTTTTACGTGTAACAACCATTTTCTTTTTTACAGATAAAAGTACATTCAATGTAGCTTGAGATTGAATATTCTGTCCCCTCCATAAAACTAGCAAGTTTTAAATCTCGAGGCATACTGCTTGAATAGACGATATAGCAGCAGTTATGAGAGCGACAGACACTTTCGCTTTCCTTTCCGCCATGTTGCGCAGGGAAACCAAAGTATAAACAACTAGCTGCATTCCTGTGGAAGAATCCACTGAATCTCTCATTAAACCGATGTAAGGGATACTAAACAAAAACATACAACACTAATTTGAATTTTTAGAACTCACATTTCAACCTCGACCCAGGGGTCTTTGTCTTTTTTATAACGGGATGAAAAAAGCCCTGGGATCGAGATTGCTCACAATCTGCATTATTCTGTGTTTATAACCGCTGAAACAAAACATCTAAAGATGTAAGCATGTCCAACAACAACAACAACAAAATGTATGAAATAAAAAGGGAAAATGTCCAAAAAAATCAAAGGTGTCTAACAACCGTTACGTAAAAAGCGAAATACGCTATAACTATATACTTTTTTTGCCATTCCAGAAGTACACCAGGGAAGAAAAAGAATACCAAACATTAAAAAAAATCCAAAATTTTTGGTTAAGTTATACAAAATCATCTATTCAGTCTATTGCATACGGCAAACCTTCCAAAGTTATACTCAAAATATAATAAATTAATAGTTGAAAACACATAAAAGAGAAAATATAAAAATTTGAATCATTTGGTATTTTGTATATCTACCGAAATATTTCAATCTAAAATATTGAAAGAACAGTGTGCCTTACAGACCCAAACTTTTAATCAAGAAAATCACGCTTAAAATCAAAGAAGATAACAATGCAGCGTTTTCGAATTTAAGAATCGAATATATTTCAAACGATCGCAACGTAACAGATGTAAACATTGGTTTTAAGGTTTTAAGTCTAGGTTTTTTATAACGACATCAACACTGTATTACACTGTTGAAATGGCCTGGAAATATATAATACCTTAATAAAATAAAGCATGCTATAAGTTACTATAGCTAGCTAATGGCAATTTCTACTACATTGCTTGGACACAGAAAAGTTCAATTCGTTTGATATACATAAGAAAGTAAATTTCTAATCAAATTTGTGCGTCATAAAAATGTTCCTATTTAAAACAAACTATCAAGTTTAGACATATTCTTAGGATATTAGGATATATATTAGGAAAGACAATATTTTCCGGCTCAAGATACAACAACAAACTCAATATTTAAGGAAAAATTTAGCTCTGAAAGAAACGGCTAAAAAGTCGTTATACACCCAAATTCATTTCTCTACTTAATAATCTAAACAACACACCTGCTTTTCTCCGCTTTCTCAGTAGTTAGCTTGCTAGCGTTTAAAAGTTCAATCAGTTTTTTACTTCGAATACTAAACTTCGCTTCATAAATTGGAAGCGTATACAATTATTTGATACATTTTCAATCTCTTTGTAATGTTATATCATCGTACATTGTTTATTTTTTTTAAAAAAGTATTTCTAACTAACAACACCAACTTCGTTCGACAACAACAGTTTCTTTTTTCACACAATCCGCAAGAATGTTTAGCGTTTCTTCGTCTCCGGATAAAAAATTAACACATTGGTGAATCTTTCACGCGGAGCCAGCACTGATGCGTTCCTACGTGAAGTTTAGGCATAGTTTTCATTCCTGTATCGCCAGGTTTTATTCGAAGATCGACAAAAACTTGAAGAAGGTTGTAAACGAGCTAGCTAGTGTTTGTGAATTATATCCACTAGCCTACTTAGCTCTGCTGGTCTCTGCTGTAACTAGCTAGCTAACTATATATAGGTTAGCTAGCTAGATGTTGTTGACTTTCTGAGTTAACCAGCTATAGCTGGCTATAATGTAAAAGTTAATGCAAAAAAATCAATCAGTACTTGACCTGCAAACACAGAACACGTGCAGAGCGTCTGGTTAGTTGAGCCCACTGATATCAGTTACAGGAGTAAACTAATTATGGAACACTGCTATTTAGACGTACTCGTCCTAATTAGCCGAATAATCTAGCCTAATTTGGATGACGAATGCCTAATTAAGGTAATAAATTCAAAATCATGGCATTCTAATTTGACAAATTATGTCCTTTGTTTTCCACCATATTTAAAGTGTGCGTGGCTCGAATCACCTATAGAAAATCGCTTAAATAAATGAAAAAGAATCTCTTCCATGCCTCTTCTAAATTGAGTACATAGCTACTACAGAGCCTAGCCTTGTTTAGGAAGGTATAACGATAGATTTAGTGCTTGCGTATCAAATGGGGATGTTCTTAAAAAAAAGGTTATATATAGCCTAAATATTGTTTTGCCTAATTAACAGTACCTGATTAGTTAGCAGTTTCCTTACTGCCTATTAAATAGGTGTGTGTGGGCAACATTACAATAAAGGCCAAGATCCTCCATCAATATTCTTGTTGCTGTCGTTTTGCATGGCAAACATTAGAAATTTTTTTTTCGCAGGCTCCAATATTTTTTCATAAGAGTTTATTAGCTAGCTGGCTGCTCTATAGCTTCTAGTCAAGTTTGTGTTTTTTGGTTTCCACAATTAAATCTGTTATATATTGAATAAAGTGTATTACATTCCCTGTAGCAAGAATGTTTACAAAACCTTGTTTTAATCATAGAGGGAGAAATAGAGACGGAGATTGAACTCATCTTAGTGCGCATTAAAATTCTATTCAAATTGTTATTGTTCCGGCATCTCTTTGATATCCATGCATGATGTACATTTCACTGGATTTTTACAAAAAACATTACGTTACTTCATCGGGTCGTTTGTTTATATACAAGAAGAAATATGTTGCGACGTGTATTGATTGTCTCTTGATACATTTGGAGATATGATGTAAAGTGGAAATTACACTAGAGAATCCTGCTGATTAATATTTAGGTAAATTTTGAAATATTAAAACCATAAATGTGTGTATATACCTATACTTTGACATTGTATATAGCTATAAATAAGTTTTAGTTTACATCTCCTTTTTGCGTTTGCTGGGGCATTATCCGGGTCGGAAAATGTCACGTGATACTTTTAAACCAATTACAAGTCCGCATTTTTCAGGGTAACCAATATTATTTGAGGGAAAACACGCCATTCACCCGGTCACCTCTTTATAAATAAGGGCTGAATTTTTTACAGATTTTTTGTTTTCTAACTTCAAACCTGTCATATTGTGTAGTTTTAGGTGAGTTTTTGCTAGTTTTAGGTGAGTTTTGTTTAACTTTACCTTAATTCAGATGCTTGTAGTTCTTGTTTAATCAAAGCTTCTTTTGTGAGAGTTTGAACGTGAAACGTCCATGTTTCCTCTCAACCGAAAATTGTACACTATTTTTGCCAATATGACTGTAGATTTCTTGTTAACTTTTTTTAACTGGACTTCTTTAATCTGGTGATCTGTTGTTTATATTTTCTTACTAGTCGATAAAGCCCGTGGAGAAATCCACTAAGGCAAAAGGTCAATAAAAAGAAAGTTTTTTTAGAAAGTTGTTCGCGATATCTGTTTATTCTTTGTCGGTATTGTGTAGAGGTTGAAACGCTGGTCAAAATAACATACAGGATCATATGTTCTCGACGAACGCCTATGAAGTTATCGGGGATTAAAAATTTTGCTGACGTCAAAACCTTAAAATTTATTTTTAGAAATTTGTAGACCTGTTGCCTTCATCGTATAGATCTTGAAACGATGATCAAGGAAGTGTATAGGATCATGAATCTTTGACAAATGGTTGCAGAGATATTAAGATTTAAAGCTTTTTGGTGACGTCATCAACCCGCCCATTCCGAAACGGATTTGGGGACCCAGGTTTGGGAAAATTACCCAAATTGGTCCTAGGTGGTCCCTAGTTACCCACGCGGTGAAAAACTATTGACGTCACCACCTCGTTTTCAAGTTATTTGGCCTCAAAATTTTAAATGCACTGTAATGGCTTCACTAATCTTAATTAACTTTCCTTTGCCGTCTATACTATTTAAACGTTAAAGTTTGATAAATTACGGAACCGTTTTATGGAGCCCAACAACAAAAAAAAATTAAAAAAAATAAAAATGAAAGAGTTCTAGCAAAATCGCAGGTGTCTAACAACAGTTATGTAAAAAGCTTTATCTGGTAAAACTATGTACTTGTACTACTATATACTACAGTTGAACTCATGTAATTCGAACTCCTATAATTCGAAAACTCACTTAATTCGAACAGATTCTGTGGTCCCCTCAGAATTTACCTTGAAAACCTTACAAAAAAACTCCTATAATTCGAACCCATGTAATTCGAAAAATCATGTAAATCGAACAGATTTTCCGGTCCCATTAAGAAATTTTAATCATGTAATTCGAATTTTCGAATTTTTTGAGTTTTTGAAGCTTACCAACTCGATAATTTGCAATCGAATGTTTTTTTTTTTACGTTCGATTGGAGCTCGTCCACTGCTTTTGGCTTCCATTTCTTATCAAGACAAGATGGGGAAAAGAAAGCATAAAGAACTCACTTTAAAAACAAAATATGAAGCTCTCCGTGACTTGGAGGATGGTATGTCCAATAAAGACGCATCCATCACTGTACTGTCCTTGTTACGTGATTATTTAAGAGCAAATATTTAACTTCGCCAACTACATAACTTTATGGTGTAGCATCTCTAAAAATAATTTTTAAAAAATTGTGATTGAATGGGAAGTCATCAGATGGAAAAGCGAATTAGTAAAAACATTCAAACATCCATTTAGCTACTATAATTTTGTTGTTTTGATGCAGACAAAGTTGTGGATGCCAACAAAGACGTGATCAAGACGTGTTTTCAGACAATGTATAAGGAACTGTTATACATATTGGAATATAGATATATTGATAAATGCTAATGCCAAATTTCGCTAACAGATTCATTGTTAATCCTGTTGGGTTTAAAATTGAATTTTAAAAGTTTTTTTGAATTTCCGCGCCCGAAGGCGTAGGAAATTCTTTGAAACCGTCGGGTTTTTTTTTGGAGCATTTTTTGAGAAAAAATCGACCCTGGGATTTCACGTTCCTCTGATTTTTTGTTACCTAAATGTCATTTTACGCCAAAATTGGTTCAAAAATTAAAACTACTTTATTTTCCACAATATTTGGCACAGTTAACAAAAAAAGTATACTGAACATGATGGTGACATCAAAATTTCGATTTTTTGGCCACCTAAATCTCATTTTAGCAAAAATTGGTCCAAAAATTAAAACTACTTTATTTTCGACAAAATTTTGCACAGATCACAAAAAAATGTGCTGAACATGATGGTGACATCAAAATTTTGATTTTTTGCCACCTGAAATGTCATTTTAGGCCAAAATTGGTCCAAAAATTTAAACTACTTTATTTTCGACAAAATTTGGCACAGTTAATAGAAAAAATATGCTGAACATGATGGTGGCATCAAAATTTTGATTTTCTGCCACCTGAAATGTCATTTTAGGCCAAAATTGGTCCAAAAATTTAAACTACTTTATTCTCGACAAAATTTGGCACAGTTAATAAAAAAAGTATGCTGAACATGATGGTGGCATCAAAATCTTGTTTTTTTGTCAACTAAATGCCGTTTAAGACCATAAACGTTTCAGCCATGAATGATAGGCTATAATTTTTGTTCGCAATTTCTTTTAAAGTGTGAGTTTATTTTGACACGTTTCGTTTTGTTTGCGTTTGTTGTAAGATGTAATGTCACTTGTGTGTTTTATCTTCAGAGCTTCAAGCACCAAACCTCTTCGAATGTTTGGCACGATAACAACGAATTAGCAGGTTGTCATCAAATATTTTAGTAGCGAGCGGAAATTCTTAGAGCCCCCAGGGCTTCTTGTTATTTTTTAATTCAACTTTTTCTGGCTAACTTTTTTCTTTTGAGGATGAAGGTAATCTTTAAGAGATGGACTTTTACAGAAAAAATTCATGTTTTTTTTTAGGTTTTTTTCTTTAGTTTACAAGTTCACAAAAAATTTTAAGAGTCAGTCATGTGTTTGCATGTGTTTACAACTTATTCGCTGAAATAAATTCTTGTCAATAACTATAGAATGTTTTCTTACTTACATGTAACTTACATGTAATTCCCCTTTTAATACTAATTATTAAATTTTGGCTAATCTGGCAATTTTGGAGTTTTTTTGCGAGAATTAATTTTTTGATATCGGGTATTTATTATTAACTAAAAGATTATATATGTCTGAAGATTTTTGCAAAAACAGTTTTGCTGATGCTGAAGATTTAGTAGTTTTAGTGAAAGAAAAATCAGTATTGTTAAATAATGAAAACTTTATTGTGGATAAAAATGAAAAACTTTGTGGTACAAATTTGTGGATGTTGGATTTTAATTTTTTTTGTAAATTTAGGGTTAAGGTAGATGTAACTAACAGCTAACATAATGATAATATAAGAAAAGTATTTACAGTGATGTTTTCCTTGTCCCTGCACACTGACCAGGCTAACTAAAGCTAACTGGTTTAAACTACACCTTTCACCACACCTTTCGTTAGCTATTTACCTAGCTATTTAGCTAACTGCACTTGCTTTATTTTGAAATATAATGGTAGTAATTATCAGAGGCGGATCTAGGAAATTGTCCTAGTACGTCATGATGCGCAGAAAATTTTAATATACAACTGGGGGTTTGGGGCGGAGCCCCGGAAGCTTTCGCTAAAACGGGGTTTGCGAACCCTGAAATAGGCTTAAACGTGGACAAAAAAACAACCTCGTACGCAGACGTTCTAAGCCTTGATAACAGAAACGAAACATTCTCATAAAGGCCCCAGCACCACATAAACACTTCAAAGAGAAAACAAGAAGACCCTGGGGCTCGAAGAATTCCGTCGTAGTCTGGAAAATTCTAAAATTTGAAGTAGACCTTTAAAAACGGAGAATGGGGTAAACAAATCATTGAGTATACTATTCTCAGTTATTATTGTAACTAACCTATGTTAAAATACAACTTAATAAATAAAAAATAAAATATTTTTTTTTACATATTATATATATAGTACTCTAAAATAATAGTAAAACTTTAACTGGAAATTTTTGAAACTGATCTGGAAAATTCTGGAAATTTTAGGATACAAATCTTGTTATGTATGAACATGAAGATTTGAATATAACTTCTAAACAAGTTCAATTTCAATGAATTATTATTCAATTAATTCAGCAATAAATACGTATTAGCATTTGAATATTTCAGTTTTTAGGCCTTTAAAATTCACTCTCATTGAAGATATTTTGAAAATGATGATGGTGCATGGTTTGATAACAGCTGATCTGAAAAAGAAAGTACAAAATGAGAAACATGAATACAATTTTACCATAATTAACACCAGGTTGTTTTATTATTCTCTCCTTTGTCTTTTTGATTTGAAGAGGGAATTTAGTAAAAAGATACAAATCAATGCCATGTGATGCACAAGGTATATTACATATATATACATATATAAATATATGAGCATAAATTTCATCAAGCTGGCTTTTGATATTTTTGTGAAACACGTAACATATTAAGCAGGCGATAAATGACTTTAAAACCTGTGGACGATGTATACAGGATGTATTTTGTCGAAAATGATTAATATTGAATTCAACAAATTTTATCATTTATTATCCAGATTCTCGAATTTGAATTTCTTTTTGGAGAGTTTGATTAGTTGCAGTTTTTCATTTTGAAGAAAATAATTGGTTCATTGTTTTGTGTGACAAATCCAAAAAGTTGAACACCAGTTCACCCCTGACTGTTTGGTGCAAGCAACAATAAACGTTTGACAACTTTTCTGCAGAAGATATAAAAAAAATCCTGTGAGGAAAATCTTTTTATCTGATAAAGTTATTTTTGCCCCCCTTTTCCCAAAAGAACAAGAGATGAGTGTTCAGCCCCTCATGGAAAAATTTCGCAAAGCAGGACAACGGTTTTTTGTTGCTGGCGATAAAAAGGCGCTCTAATCAGAGCACTTTTTTGTATAGGTAGCTAGCTTAATAACTAGTGAAAGTCAGCACCAATCAAAAAGAGATCCAAATCAGCACCAAAAAATTGGGATAGCTAGCTAGCTAGCTAGCAAGCACACTTTTTCCACTTATATATAAAATAATTCTTACCTGATAAAATACATGAATTTAAAAATTTAGCTCCCTAGCTAGCTACATACAGTTAGTGGTCATAGTAACAAAAACGCATAGCTATTATAGAAACAACAAAAGATAAACATAAACAACTCACTTCAACGTAATTGCACAACTATCCTTCTTTGATTTCACATAGGTAGGCAGGCAGGTAGTATTCTGCATGGGAATTTCTTCGGATAAAACCAACAGTAAGTTGCTTTTGCAACGTCAGTAGATGACAAAACAGAATTACATTTAACCTTTTTAATTAATTCAGCGTAAATTTGAGGTAGCTCATCAAAATTCTCGTTTTCGAAATCTAAATTCACACGCTCTCTCAAGCTCTCGCAAGCCATGTTGAGAACAGAAAGAATCTTCCGCTACCAACATTTTACCAAAACGAAACTATTTATTTTGACAGGTTTGTTCAAAACTTTCTGACTAAAAATAGGTCAGGCCCACATAGGTTGATTCTAATTGACTGTGAAAGCCTCGCAGGATAACCTATAGCCAAGACTGACTGACCTCAAAATTTCTGACTAAAAATAGGTCAGGCACACATAGGTTTGATTCTAGTCGACGGTAAAAGCCTCACGGGATAACCCAGAGCAAAGACTGGCTATCACAGGTCAGGTCAACATAGGTTGATCCAATTTGCGTTATGAGAAAACAAGGCGGAATACTTCGATCTTCACATTCCGGTTAAACTTGACAGAATTCGATTTCGATCCACGGCATTTTTTTACTAGGTCGCGTGACAGGGTTGACCTAGTCTAAATCCGCGCCTGAATTATTGGGGACATTACTTTTTAAAGGTAACAATAAAAATTAGCAACAATAACATTTCTTTATGGTTTAACACGTTGGACACTTGACTTTTAGCTAGGCTAACCTTCTAGTCATTTAATAACCTTGAATTTTGTGTCTTTTGGATAGAATACAGTCCATAAACCATTAAAGAATACCCTCCTTTAATTTTAGTGTTACAATAGTAAAGCAGGGAGGTATAAAAGTTCTGTTATACCTCCATGGGTAAGTTAAATTTTCTGTTAAGGTTGTTATTGTTTTCTTCTTGTTGTGCTACCAAAAATTTGTCCCTACAAGCGCTTTACTCGTGCCCAGACTGCGCTGTATGAAAGCCGGTAATGCTGATGTACAGACAAAGGATTAATTTAACATTAAAGAAAACCTTATTTCCCTATAAGATTTGGTTGTTGTCGCAGAGTGTACAATTCTTCTGATTATTTGACAGAATAGGAAATTGATGTTTTGGGTAAGTAAAACTTCAAGACTTAAACCTGTTTGGTAGCTAAATATATTCATACTGAAACACTTTTTATCATTGATTTAACGGATTCGATTGACAATTTTTTCCAATACCTGCGGGGTAACTTGACAGAAATAAACATCAGTCGAAGCTGCACATGCTTGAAGACCACATGGTTGGATTTTTACAAAAATGGAAAGTTGGTTGTGGATTTTATGGAGAACAAGGAGGCGAGAGTGCCCATCACGAGATTAAGGTGATGAAAAACCGATACAGCAACGTGAAGGATCCTGTCGAGCTGTTAAGATATACTATGAACCAACACTTGCTGACATGCCCTAAGGCAGCTACAATAAAACCAAAGCTAAAAAGGAGAAAAATAAAATAATATGCTTACCACTGGTTTTATTACAAAGCAAAATAATCTTTGTCTCGATTTTTAGCAAATCTGAACATCAAAAATTGTGCCACAGTTAGCCACTCATGTACACCATAAAAAATACCAGGCATATAGCTAGGGTTTTGTTTGATAAAACAATCCATTATATTCTTATATCCTTAAAAACTACAGGTGTCTTAAAATAACAAATTAAAGAGAACATGGTGTCAAATTGAAAATAAATGTATGCCAGCTTTCAGTTATCAGAGCGTTTCCACGAAGACCTCCAAGGAGGGCAGGACAACGAAAGCCGGTCAGGCCAGTGACTCTACTACCAATACCAGAGGCCATGGATGTCTTCGAGAGACAGCAAATGTCAAAGAGTCGCTCAGCTGTCATGGAGGGAATAAAGGGGTGGTACAACTGGCTAATAGAAAAACCTATAAAGGAGGGGGTCAATAGCGCATATACAACGTTTAAACGCAAGGTGATGGATCTCTACAACAGGGCAACAGGTGCGACGCTTCGTGAGGAGGTTAAAGAAGAGGCGCAAGAAGACTTCACATCTCAAGAGCACAAGCAAGCACACGGCAGGACCTTCCGAAGTTTCTGCATCCCCGGTATACGCGGCACGGACGTCGACAGATACTTGGGGATGGTGCGACCACACGTAAAAACCTTGGTTGAGAAGCAGGTAAAAGACATGGGGTCTGCGAAAGTACAGTGCTCCCTCTGGATTCTTTGGAAGAAGCCAGTAGAGGGTACCAGCAAGTTCATCGAGGTGGATAAGGTCTTCCACAGCAACATGACACCGGTCTTCCAGGATAGCATCGTGCACGAGGTGCTGGATATGATGTTTGCCCAGGTCAGGACGCACGTGGAAAATGCTGCGCTGCCCAAAAGTGGCTTTACGATCAGTCAAATTATGCACCTCGACGTAAACTTTCACAAGCTGACGAGGGGTTCCTCGTACATCGAAGCACCCAAGTGGATAGCCAACAAAAAAGCTATTATTAAACCGAAAAACGAGGATGAGGAGTGCTTCAAGTGGAGCATCATAGCTGTTCTGCATCATGAGGAGATAGCCAGAGATCCACAGAGAATAAGCAAGCTGAGACCCTATGCGGAGGCCTACAACTGGCAGGGTATCGAGTTTCCCACGAGCATCAAGGACATCTCCAAGTTTGAGAAGAACAATCCTGACATCGCGGTGAACGTCTTGTACGTGACGGGGAAGACGATCAATATCCTGCGTCGATCGACAAACAACGGACGCGACAAACAGGTTAATCTACTCCTTCTTGCGGACGACAAAAAGACAGCCGTAAAAAATTTCTCACGGCTCCTGGGTAGCGAGACATCGAAGAATAGTACCTTCGCCTATGGGCCAATGCCAGACCCACCGACAGTCTACAGGGGTGAAGACTCCGTGACGAGGTTCATCAACCATCTGGAGGACGAGGTAAAGCGACTCTACAACACCTATCGTCAGCGGGACATGCTGCCCCTAACGGAGATACTAATGAAAGAATACGACGAGACCTCAACCTCAAGGTCATATCTGCATGAAGCCCTTCGATAATGACGTGAAAAACCGCAAAGTCAGGGACCATTGCCACTATACAGTGGTATACAGAGGTGCCGCGCACGCACAATGCAACCTCAAATAAAAGATAACCAGCCACGTGCCCGTGATCTTGCACAATTTCTCTGGGTACGACGCCCACTTGTTCTCCGAGAACTCGGAGAGAAGTACAACACCCAGGATATTGGCTGCATCGTCGAAAACACCGAAAAGTACATCTCCTTCAACGTAAAAATCAAGGTACCCATTGGAGGTATGGGGTACGGTGATGGTGAAATGTACAAGAAGATCGAGATCAGGTTCATCGACAGTTGCCGCTTCATGGCCTCAAACTTAGAGAAATTGGCAAGCAACCTCATCGGCACAAACGCTGCAGGTATGAAATTTCAGCAATGCGCAAATACATGTCTGAAATTTCAGGGCATCGATGATGAGCATGTAGCAAGATTTTGTTGAGTGGCTTGCGGCTCTAGTACCACGAAGCAGCTAGACATGGAGCAGGTAAAGGCAAACGTACCAGCCATGGCTAAATTCAATGCAGAGGATGATGTATTCAGGCTGGTGCTTCGAAAAGGCGCCTACCCCTACGAATATTTGAATGCCTGGCAGCGATTTAGCGGGACGGAGCTAGCTCCCAAGGAGGCATTCAACAGTAAATTGAATATGAAGGGCATTAACGACAACGACAACGAGCACGCGAAAAAAGTATGGACTATCATACCCTCGTCGAACCCCGAGGTCACCATGGGCGACCACTACGACGCGTATCTCGCCACAGACGTCTTGCTACTGGCCGACGTCTTCGAGAGCTTGCGAAACGTGTGCTTGGAGAACTACAAGCTCTACCCTGCCCACTTCTACAGTGCACCAGGCTTGGCATGGAAGGCTGCGTTGAAGTATACCGAAATCAAGCTGGGGCGCCTTACGGACTTCAACATGCTTCTGATGTTCAAGAGAGGTATCCGAGAAGGCATAACCCAGGCTGTGCACAGGTATGTCAAAGCCAACAACAAGTACATGGGGGACCAATACGATCCGGAGATTGAGTCATCATACTTGCAGTACCTCGACGCCAACAATTTGTACGGCTGGGCGATGCGTCAAGACCTGCCCACGCACGGGTTCAAATGGTTATCAAATGTGGAGACTTTTACCGAGAAGCGCATCAGCAAGCCCGTTGCTGACAAGAAGCACGGCTATATCTTGGAAGTTAACATCGACTATCCGGAGAGCCTACACGAGAAGCACAACGAGCTACCCTTTCTACCGGAGGGCAAGGTGGTTCACAGGGCCGAGAAACTGATACCAAATTTGGAACACAAGCGGAGGTACGTGGTGCACATCAGAGCCTTTTACGAGGTCGTGAAGCGCGGACTCGAGCTCAAGAAGGTGCACAGAGTCATCCAGTTTAACCAGAAGCCCTGGCTGAAGGGTTACATCGATTACAATACGAGGCTTAGAATGGCCGCCAAAAATGAGTTTGAGAAGGACGTTTACAAGCTTATGAACCTTTCGGTTTTCGGCAAGACCATGGAGAACCTGAGGAATCACAACAACATCCAACTGGATACCAACGAGGAGAAGTACACGAAGCTTGTCATGAAGAGGAACTTCAAGGGTGGAAACTACTTCAGCAGCCACCTCATGGGTGTGGAAATGGGTAAAATGGAGGTAAAGATGAACAAACCGGTGTACATTGGCCAAGCTATAATAGACTATAAGGATGCACGCAAGGGTAAGCAGCACCTCCTACCGAAGAAATGCACCGAAGTCTTCATCGACAAAGCCTCACTCGAGATGATCGACAAGATACATGCCGAGTACGTTCAGCGTGAGCTCCAGGAAAAGGGCGAGAAGACTGCCAATGCATTGTCAACTCATCACCATGTATACGAAGGCTATAGGCAACGTGGTGTCCCTCGATAGTCCCGAGGCTCTACGTCAAAACCTGGAGGAGGACCCTATATTCCGAGAATCTATGGCGGGCCTGGGGATACTAGTCTATTCACCCGTTGGAAGATTCCTTGCCCCACCACTCGTCGCGGCTCATACAATCAACCATACGCAGCTCAAGGTGTCCAGGGAGCGTTCGGAGGAGGATGATGTAGAGCAACAAAAGGATGACCAGCGCATATAGTATTATCATCAATCAATAGCAAACCGAGGCCACAGAAAAAATTGTTGAAGCACACAAAAAGCATCGGGAAAGATTTCCCAGGGGCACAGACTAGCGGCGCTGATGAGGGATAGGAAGCTTGGAATAGCCCCACCAAAGAAAGAACCCATGACGTTTAGGGAGTTCTTGAGATATTTCAAGAGAGATTTAAACTCTCCCGAGGCTATACTCAAGGTGATAAA